>NC_055667.1:28495000-28837500 GCF_017976325.1 Chelmon rostratus | reverse complement strand
GCTCTGATGCTCTGATCAACTCTTCCTGAAGTATTTACAGCATACATGTAGACATTTTAAAATATCAGCTGGAGACGGACTGATTCAGGCAGGCATTTGGTTAATGTGGCACATCCCTATCTTCTTTTTTTACAACATTTATTTCGCTGCCTTTGTATCTTTTCATCTTTTCTCCTATTTATCCTAAACTTTCTGTATTGTTTTGTTCTTAATGTCATCCTGTTTGAGCTGTGTTTATGCAGTCTCTGCCTTTCTATGATTCTACTGTGTACTGTGACTGTAAAGCATTTTGCTATTTGAATAAAGTTTTAAAGTTATATAAACGTGTGTGTGTGTGTGTGTGTGTGTGTTACCATGAGCAGCTGCAACAGCAGCACCAGCAGAAGCAGCAGGCGTTGGGTCGTTGGGAATTCTGGGTAGTCGCCATGCCTCGCCCCCCTCCCGTCCCACTTAGTGCAGAGGTCTCGCTGCGACCTCCCCCCATGGCCAGCTCTGCCCCTCGCTCGGCCGGGATCGGACCTGTGTACTGCAGAGAGAGAGAGAGATTTATTCGTCTTTTTGTTCGCTGTATAAATTCATGAATCAAGATGAATCAGGACATGAACAGAACACACCTGACAGGTGTTTCAGTGACATCAGCAAAGTGTAACAGTGTACAGAGCAGAGCCCCCCCTCATAACCCCACATCACCTGGAAACTGTCCAGGTCCTGAGCAGCCCTGAAATCAACCATCAGTCTGGACTGACAGCACATCAACATTCAAGTCTTTCTCCACCTTCCTCCTCCTCCTCACATACACCGCCATCTTTGTCTGTCCTAAAACAAAGTTCAGCAGCTGTCCTTTGTTTTTCTGTTGGCGAGTGAAACCAAAGATAAAAACCTGCTTCGTGAAAACTTCTCCACATCGACTGAAGATGGTTTCCAGCAGCAGAAACAGAGCTGTGAGACGCAGTGAGACACCGTCTCTCTGTGGCTGCAGGGGGGACATCTGTCCTCTACAGCAGCGTTGATCACAGAGAGGAAGGAGTTCACTGCTACAGCGCCATGTAGGATCCTCCACTGCAGGTCTCCATGTTTCTCCTTTCTTGGGCAGTAAGGTGATGACCGCCCTCCTGCAGCTCAGAGGCAGCCGTCCACTCTCCACCTCCAACAGGTCTTCCCCCAACACAGACCAGAAAGATTTATAAAAATCGACAGGGAGACCGTCCAGACCAGGAGCTCTGCCACTCTGCAATCCCATCAGAGCAGTGTACAGCTCACTGAGGGATAAAGGGGCCTCCAGTTCTGCGTTGGCCTCAGCGTCCACCTGAGGAAGACCAGAGAAGAAGCTGCTGCACACCTCAGGGTTTTCAGTCCTCAGTTCACTCTTGAACAGGTCTTTATAAAATCTGACTGCGAACTTCCTGATCTCAGAGGAACCTGAGATTGCAGAGCCGTTGTTGGATTGCAGAGAGTGGATGATCTTTCTCTGGCCGTTTTTCCTTTCCAGAGCAAAGAAGAACCGAGAGGGGGCATCCATCTGTGAGATGTTGAGAAACCGTGACCTGACCAGAGCCCCCTGTGCTGCCACACCCAGCAGGTTGGCTAGAGCCGACTTTTTAGATTTGAGGGAACTTAAGAGCCCTCGATCTCCTGTAGAATCAGCTAAACTCTGCAGTTCTACCAGCTGAGTCTCCAGGTCCCTCATAGATCTGGTTATGTCTCTCGTGACATTACGAGTGAACTCTTGACACAGCTGCTTGATCTGGACTTTACCGAAATCCCACCACTGTTGGATGCTGGCAAAGTCAGATTTACATGATCTGTGGGCGAACCAGAAACACTCAAAGGCTGCTCTAAAAGCCTTGTCCTGAAGCAGGGCGGTGTTAAAGTGCCAATATGCACTCTGATCTCTGCTCATGATGTTTAAAAGAGTAGAGGCGGTCCAGCCTGGCCAGGGATATCACATTGTCTTTACAGTGACTCCAGGTGTACTGCCTGTGGTGGTGATAAAAACCCCTCCACACGTCTGAAAGCTCGTGAGCTGCAGTCAGCTGTTTAAACCTGTGTGATGAAGCAGGATGAGGCTCCTGGTGGTTTCTGTCCACCTCTGGATTCTCAGTACAGTTAAAATCACCCCCTAAAAACAAATAGTCGTCACTGCTGCAGCTCCTGATGGTGTCACTTAGCACATCCAACACAGCCAGTCTGTCCAGTCTGTTGGTTGGCGCATAGACGTTCAGAAAAACCAAATGAACATTTTCAAACTGAGCCCTGATTTTTAACAAACAGCCCTGAATAATTTCCTCCACTTCACAGGAAGTAGGCAGGAAACTCCTGGAGAACAAGGTGCCCCCTCCTCCACTGCAGCTGGACCTCCTCTCCACTGTTTGCTGATCTTTTAGTCAGAGGTCTGGCTGATTCAACGAACACTTTCAGATCTAAAAAAGTAATCCTCTACCTTCACCAGCCTGAAACCCTTCGTTCCCTGGAGGAACTTCTTGATGTTAACAGCAGAGTACTGGCTCTGCTGGTCCTCCTGGGTCAGGGGGGTCAGAGGGGTCAGGGACAGATCACTTTCAGACTCGACTTGTTTCCTTGCTTTCGTTACTTAATTGGTTTTTAATGCCTTTGCATGACTCTGGACCACAACCGAAACGCTCAACACAACACAACACAGCTAAACTGGTCCACCCTGAAGCTAAAGGACAGGTTGCTTTCCAAGATGGCGGCGCGTGCAGACGCAGCGGCTCGTAGCTCCCGTGTTTACGTTTTTGTTTGTTTGTTTTTACTCGTTTCCACTTTTACTTCTCTTCTGGAAGCTCTGACACAGTACAGCAGGTCTGAACTGTGGAACTTTGGAGTACAGTTCGGACTTCACACACGCCCTAAACTGGACTTTTTTCCACCGGAGCTGCTACGGACCCCAGAGCCCACCACCATCCCCCCACTGCTGCCAAGGAGACGGAGGAGGCACCGTAAACAAAAGCGGGGCAAGAGAGCCGGCGTGCGTGCTAGGCTACAAGCTAACCCTCACAGACCGGCTCTCCCCAGTCTCTTCCTCACCAACGCCAGGCCTCTCACCAACAAAATCGACGAGGTCCGTCTAAGGATAGTCTCTCGCCAGATGGACAGCTGTGTTACCGTTGTCACAGAGACCTGGCTGGACGACAACATCCCGGACGCAGCGGTGGAGATAGCGGGCCGCTCTCTGTTCCGGGCGGACAGGACTGCAGCTTCAGGTAAGAGCAGAGGCGGAGGCTTGGCGCTGTATGTACACAATGCCTGGTGTACAGCCACACGCACCGTCAGCACCTTCTGCTCTCCTGATTTGGAATACCTGGTGGTGAAATGCCGACCGTTCAAGCTGGTTAGAGAACTCTCGTCTATTGTTATTGTGGCCGCTTACATCCCACCGCGGGCTAATGCTAAGTTAGCATTAGAGGAGCTGTACTGCCTGATCAGCGGGCAGATGAACGACAACCCGGAGGCGGCCGTGATTGTGGCGGGGGACTTTAATCACGTTGAACTGAAGGCGGTGTTTCCCAAATTTCATAAGTACATAAAGTTTCCTACCAGAGACAGTAACATTTTGGATCAAGTTTACTGCAACATCCCTGCTGCTTACAAGGCTGTAGCAGCTCCTCACCTGGGCATGTCAGACCACATCTCCGTGAAACTCATTCCTGCCTACAAGCCTCTGGCCTGCAGAACAAAGCCGACCACCAGGACAGTACAGATATGGACTGAGGAGGCCTCCTCTGCACTTCAGGACTGCTTCGAACTGACAGACTGGACTGTGTTCAGAGAAGAGGCAGACCTTGAGGAGTACACATCATCTGTATTGTCTTATGTTCAGTTCTGCACTGATGCTGTCCTCCCTGTTAAGACCATCACAGTGTTTCCCAACCAGAAACCATGGCTGGACAGCACAGTGCGGTCCCTGCTGAAAGCCCGGGATACTGCCTACAGATCTGGAGACAGGCTGGCTTATAGCAGGGCTCGAGCAGAGCTGAAGAAAGGAATCAAGCAGGCCAAGCTCCAGTACAAAAACAAAATTGAAGATCACTTCAAGAACAACAACCCACAGAGCATGTGGAGAGGCATCAGAACCATAACGGACTACAAGCCGAACACACAGCTCACCAGCCACGACCCCGCCCTGCCTGACACCTTGAACAGCTTCTTTGCCCGCTTCGACACATCAGGCAGCAGAGAAGTCACACACCTACCCCGGCTGGAGGAGCAGCACCAGCCCCTCGTCCTGCAGCAGCACCAGGTGTCATCCACCCTGAGGAGGATCAACACCCGCAGAGCTGCAGGACCGGATAAGGTGTCAGGCAAGACTTTGAGGACATGCGCTGACCAGCTAGCAGGAGTGTTCCTGGACATTTTCAACCTGTCCCTGCAGCTGTCCACGGTTCCTGAGTGCCTCAAGTCCTCCACCATCATTCCGGTACCGAAGAAGACATCCATCACCTGCCTGAATGACTACCGGCCTGTTGCACTGACCCCGGTAATCATGAAGTGCTTTGAGCGGATTATTCTCAGGTACATCAGAGACTTCATCCCCTCGGACCTAGACAGCCTTCAGTTTGCTTACAGAGGGAATCGGTCCACAGAGGATGCTGTCTCCATCACCCTGCACACAGCCCTGACCCACCTGCAGCAGCCCAACACCTACGTCAGGATGCTATTTGTAGACTTTAGCTCAGCTTTTAACACCGTCATCCCAGACAAGCTGGCGCTGAAGCTACACACGGTGGGTCTGCCTGCGTCTCTGTGCCACTGGATCAGAGACTTTCTCACCAACAGGCCTCAGGTGGTGAGAATAGGGAACATCACATCATCCCCTCTGGTCCTCAGCATGGGCACGCCACAGGGTTGTGTGCTCAGCCCA
Source organism: Chelmon rostratus (assembly GCF_017976325.1). Classification (NCBI taxonomy): domain Eukaryota; kingdom Metazoa; phylum Chordata; class Actinopteri; order Chaetodontiformes; family Chaetodontidae; genus Chelmon; species Chelmon rostratus. Next base: position 28,832,621 of record NC_055667.1, on the reverse strand, counting down.
GCCCTCTTCACCATGTTTACTCACGACTGTGCTGCCATCCACCCCACCAACACAGTCGTGAAGTTTGCGGACGACACTACAGTAGTGGGTCTCGTCTCAGATAACAACGAGACCCACTACAGAGAGGAGATACACCAGCTCACCCAGTGGTGTTCAGCCAACAACCTGGTGCTGAACACAGGAAAAACCAAGGAGGTCATTGTGGATTTCAGGAGGTCCAGGAAGACGGATCACGCCCCCCTCCTCATGGACGGAGAAGTGGTGGAGCGTGTGGACAACATCAGGTTCCTGGGCCTCCACATCACATCTGACCTCTCCTGGTCCATGAACACCTCCCGCCTGGTGAAGAAGGCACAACAAAGGCTCTTCTTCCTCAGGAAGCTGAAACGGGCTGGACTCTCCTCTCGGTTGCTCGTCAACTTCTACAGGGCCACAATTGAAAGCATCCTCTGCCTCAGTGTGACAGTGTGGTATGGCAGCTGCACGGCACAGGAGAGGAAACAACTGGCACGGGTGGTTAAAACTGCACAGGGCATCGTGGGCTGCCCCCTCCCTGACCTAGACTCTATATATGAAGGTCGGGTCAGAAAGAGGGCGAGATCCATCGCCACGGACCCCAGCCACCCGGGCCACAGACTGTTTGTACCGCTTCCATCAGGAAAGCGGTACAGGAACATCCGCACCACCACTAACAGACTGAGGGACAGCTTCTTCCCCACAGCTGTTAGAGCTGTCACCCCCAGCAGCCCCTCACTGCAGTGAGAGACTGTGTGAACTGTGAACACTGCACACCGCACTTTACACCTACACCTACACCTCTACCTCCACCTGCACCTTCTGTGTACTTGACTTTTATGTACACACATATACTATAATTATATACATTTTAGTATATCAGCACATTTCAGTTTCATTGGCATATTTTATTCTGTCGGTACATTTCACTGTGTATATTTTATATTTTATTCTGCTTGTATATTTTATTCTGTTTGCACATTTCACTTCCATATTTTATTGTTTATTGTTTAGTATATTTTATTGCCTAAGTATATTTTCATTCTGTTATATTTTTAATTGCTTCACGAATATTTTTTTTATTGCATGTTGGTTTATTTTATTTTATTGTAGTTATCTTAATTTTATTCACTCTTTCTAGTCTTATCTTTCTTACCATCTAACATGGGGGTTGCAATGAAAATTTCATTGACATGTGCAATGACAATAAAGACTCTTGAATCTTGAATCTTGAGGTTGGGCTCATCAGTGTTGTCTTTAAGGACCATGAAGACCTGCTGACGGTGACACACCTTATGTTTCAGCAGGGGAGACCTGCAGCCCAGAGACACCACACCGGACCAGCCCTTAAGCCAGCGCTTTGTTTTTAATGAACGGGGGGGGGGCGTTAGAGATGCTGATACCAGCGAGAGAACAGGAGTGAAGGTGTGCTGGATCACCACACCTGTTTCCACCACCCCACTAACTTTGTCTGTACTGTCTGATTACAATGGCGCCATTCATGCAGGAGGCAGACTACAACCGCTAAGCTGGCCTCACGCATCCGCACCGCCCTGAACGACAGGCATACTGCCCAACAGAGCAGGTAGCCACCAAACCAAACACACCTGGGCTGCAGTCACATACACCTGAGAGGAACCGTGTGAACGAATAATCAAGGAGAGAAAAGATCAACAACTCGGTCATGCTGAAGCAACTCCACTCACTCCATCATCCACTCAGAGAGAGAGAGACTGAGGGAGTGAGAGAGAGAGAGAGAGAGAGGGGGAGAGAGAGGGAGAGAGAGAGAGACTGAGGGAGTGAGAGAGAGAGAGAGGGGGAGAGAGAGGGAGAGAGAGAGAGAGTGAGAGAGAGAGAACGAAGGAGGGAGAGAGAGAAGGAGGGAGAGGGAGTGAGAGCGAGACAGGGGGGAATGAGAGGGAGACAGAGAGACTGAGAGAGTGAGAGAGAGAGAGACAGAGGGGGAGAGAGAGAGAGGGACACAGAGAAAGATGGGGAGGAGAGAGAGAACGAAGGAGGGAGACAGAGAAGGAGAGAGAAGGAGGGAGAGGGAGACGGGGGGGAGAGAAAGAGAGAGAGATGGAGAAGGAAGACAGAGAGAGACAGACAGAGGGGGAGAGAGAGAGGGAGAGGGAGAGGGAGAGGGAGAGAGAGTGAGACAGAGGAGGGAGGGGGGTGAGACGGAGACAGAGAGAGAAAGAGAGAGAGATGGGGGGTGAGACAGAGACAGAGGGACAGACAGAGACTCTTATTGTCCTGCAAAGTGTATTTAAAGTATGAACAGTAAAATCTGTGTTATATATTTCAGATATTTAGAAGCTTCTTGCTCACGACGGAGGATTTTCAGCTCAGTCAGGAGACAACAAGCAGCATCCAGTGAGGACGACATACAGAACGAGGGAGGGGACACAGCTCGTCACGTGTTCTGGACACAGACAGAAAGTGTGTCTGAACATGGAGAAACTCGAGCTCTAACGACAGCGCCGGTGTGACAGGCTAAAAATGGTCTTCACGTGACCCTCTCTGTTTACAGTCATCACACCACGGTGGCACAGCTAACAGGCTAATCGTGTGTTTGTCAGTGTTGTACAATGCTACACGGCAAAAAGATGACAGGAAAGAGGTTATAGAGTGAAAGAGGAAGAGGGGAACAAGAGGCGATGAAGAAGAGAGAGGCAGAGCCAGAGAGGGAGACACCATGTAGAAGAGAGGAAGTGAAGGAGGGCGGGTCTGGAGCAACGTGATGCATCATGTGATTGAGGATTCAGGACCCTAGGTCCCTGATTTGCACATGATTTTAGAGGAGGACATTTGTTATCTACACTGAACATTTAGAAGAGTCATTTCTATTTGTATATATTCAAACTTCCAGTGTCGGGCAAGAAATAGTTAAAAAACACAAATATGCACATACTGTACATCTGACAGAGTAACATATGTATGAACACATCATGTGCTCATGTAACCCCCCTAAAATGCACAGAAACTAATCCTTTACACTGAAACTGTGGATGTTCTATGAGGTCTGGATCTGGAGCTGGCTTCAGGTCTGTGTGGTGACCATAACGCTGCCTGTAGAAACGGCAAACCGACCTCAAAACAGCAGGTTTCTCTGTTAATGTGTGTTTGAGTAAGGCAGCCAACCTGCTGACAGGTGTGTCTGAAACACACACACACACACACACACACACACACACACACTGCAGTGATATCACAGTTTTACCTGCGCTGTCAGAGCAAAGACAGAAGAACACTCCCTTCCTCTCTTTTATCACCCACACCATCTTTTATAACACAGGGCTATCACGTTTCTGCCTGTGTGTGTGTGTGTGTGTGTGTGTGTGTGTGTGTGAAAAGGCAAGTCTGTGCTTGTGTGTGTGAATTCATGTTTCCTAGAGGTGATGACTGAACCCTGGAAGATTCATTACCAGTTTAGAATAAAGAAAGAAAGTGTGTGTGTGTGTGTGTGTGTGTGTAACAGGTTTTGGGTCAGAGTGTTAATCTGATATAACTAGATGACATTAGAAAGATTTAAGAGACCACACACACACACACACACACACACACACACACACACAGATAACAGATTTTATTAATCCTCAGCCGGAGACATTTGGGTATTACAGGCAGCAAAAAAACAGCTAACAAATAAAGAAAAACAAAAAAAAACACAGAATAAAAGCTGACTCTATATATATATATATATATATATATATATATATATACATACATTTTATACATAGGACTATATAAAAGATATATAAATTGCAAAAAAATACTAGCAAAAATTCCATAGAATGACACAGTTGACACACAGACTGCACTTTGGTAGAAATTGCAATGATGGATGTCAGCTTGGCTAACATCCTCCTCTCGCCTACATCCTCAGTGGTGTCCAGTCCAGGACAGAACCAGCTCTCCTGACCAGTCCGTTCAGTCTCTTTCTGTCCCTCTCAGAGCTTCCACAGCCCCAGCAGACCACTGCCACAGAGTCAGTAATGTCCTACATGCTCCAAAGGACCTCAGTCTTCTCAGGAGATGGAGGGTTTGGTCCTTCCTGTACAGCATCAGTGTTAGTGGACCAGTCCAGTTTATCGTTGAGGCGCACACCCAGGTCTGGGTACTCCTCCGCAATCTCCCTGGGCTCCCTGGGATGCACAGTCTTTGGCACTGGAACCACACAGGAAGGTTTCCAGAGGGCAGGAACTCCCTCCAGGTTGAGGCTCATGTTGAAGATGTGCTGAACGACCCCCCAGAGCTGATCTGCAGAGTCCCTGAGCAGTCTGGAGCTGATGCCATCATGGCCTCTAGCCTTCCTCATCTTCATCCTCCTGAGCTCCTTCCTCACCTGATCTGCTGTTATGCAGAGGCCGGGTGGGGGACTAGGGGGTGGCTCCTGTTGGGTGAGGTAGTGGTGTGAGGACGGAGCTGCTGGTGTCAGAGATGCACTGTGGGGGAGAGAGGGGGTACAGAGAGGTAACGCCGTCTGGTCTGGGCTCTGGTGGTTGGGGGAGGGAATGGTGGCAGAATCAAACCAGATTCAGCTCGTTTGCCCATTCTTTCCAGCTCCCTCTGCACCCGCTTCGACTCAGTAGAAGTTCATTCGGTCAGTAGTTCATCATCTTGTCACCAGAAACTCTTTGTCTTTCGATCTGACATTCACTGTACATTTAAGGGTTAATGAAAGCAGCTCTGTGCACTTCTTTTGCTAAATCTCTTGGTCACTTCACCGTGATAACCTGCTTTGCACCAAACCAGTTTGTTCACCATCCCTGCATGCTTTGGCAGCACAGATGGACTCACATACCACGCCAATAAAGCAACATCATATTTAAATCCAGAGTCACTGGCAGGGCTTTCAACACACATCCACACATGCACACAGCTGCACCTGCCAGCAGGCTTTAAGTAATTAAGCGCTCATTTTAATTATTAATCTGAGAGATTACCGCTCCATAATCTCACCACCCGATCACAAACAGCCCTCTGTGACAGACAGGTGTGGGTCACCATGAGAGGTCAAGAGACAGAGGGATGAGGTGAAACAGAGAAAGAGAGGAAGACGGACTGTTTTTAAAAAAAATAACTTTTAGGTTTACTGACAACATTTTAATACATTTCAGATCGGACTCTGCGAAGGACAAAGAAAGTCCTGGACTTTGTGTCTCTGGTGTTTTTTTTATGTTTTGACATGGGAAGATGTGGGAAGGAAAGAAAGGGAGATATTGGACACTGTGTAAAACATAAAACAGGATGTGGTAATTCACTAATCCTTTCTGATATATATTCAACCGAAATCAGCACAAAGTCAATATATTTTCTGTCTGAGCTCAGCAGCTTCAGTGGTTTCTGTAAATATCTGCTGATTCTGGATCTGATGCAGCAACACGTTTCAAACACGTTGAGACAGGAGCAGCTAAAGACTGGGAAAGATGTGGAACGCTCCAAAAACACCTGTTTGGATCATTCCACAGGTAAACAGGTACCCAGTCGTTCACAGCGAGGATGGAGCGAGGTTCACCATCAGACCTGACAAACAATTATAAAACATAAAATTACAGCCGCTAGCAGCAATTCCCAGTTCCAGCACTTTTGTTTTGACAGGAGGAGGCGCTCCGTCGGGAAAAAACTGAAGACTGAAGCAGCAACAAGCACCTATCAGGCTTCACAAAGGTCAGCAAAGAGACTTCAGAGAAGTGACACCACTTCTTTCATCATCACAAAACCTGCAGCATTTCATTAACTCGTTCAAAGTTGAGCCATTTGTCCCTTCTTCATCAAATGTGAACAAAACTTGGTGTGTTTGTTCAAGAAAAGAATGACTTTCAACAGGATTGGCCAAAGGCATCTTGAGATATGAGCACTCATGCCAACTTGCACCAATCAATATGGTGCTGCAGATTGTGGTTCATACTTGCTTGAAGTTACTTACTACAGATTTTTTGGTTGCTCATTTATCAGGGTAATAAAATGTGTACCTCTATAACATATATTCTGCTGTTAATGCAGTCAAAATCCAAGAAGTTCTATACATGCACTATGCATGGAACTAGGACCTTATTTACAGTGCCAACAGCTAATATTTCTTTAAAGCCCTTGCCCGTCATTGCTAGTGTTTGGGCCAGGCTTCATGTTTCTAGTTCATTCCAGCTCACAGCAATGTAAGCCTTTGCAGCAGAAAAAACAAACGAAAATATGAACAATAATAAACCGGCACAGGTTCCGGCCCTTTGGTGCATGAACCCAAAAAAACAAAAAAAACAGTTGGTCGCTATGTGGTTGCAACACTGAGGAACAAGCCTCAGGACAAAATATGAACATTACCAGAGACGACAGCTGCAGATGTGTGTACATATGGAGCTGTGCGACATCTACAGTCTTTAAATCTGCCACCGCAGCTGCTGCCTGTCCGTGCATGTGTATTCAAGGTTTATTATTTGACAAATCAGAACCCTACCCAGTGCTGCATTGACACCGACAATTCAATTCAGTTTACATAGCCCCAGACCACAACCGAAGTCGTCTCAGGACACTTTCCATTTAGAGCAGGTACAAACCGAACTCTTTACCTACAGAGACGCAACAATTCCCTCATGAGCGAGCACTTGTTGACCGTCTTAGCAGAGAATGGTTTGACCCCGCTCTCTTAAGGCTACGCTACATACGTGCCCTGAAGCAGGAAATTTACGTAAATCTGTCATTGTTATAAACACGGCGAGTCGTCATAAATCGGGTGTGCTAACACTGAAAGTTTACATTCGCGTGATCACCATGACCAAGACGCTATGATGGTCTCTTGTCCCCAGGCCCCAGCAAGTCTGTTGACAGCCCTGGCTGTTGGTATGAAGGACCTGCATTCTGCTTTTACACCTTTTAGAACTAGAGGAGTCAAAGTTAAATGACTTAAATCATTAAATTGCAGGCTGTAGTTCCTTGAGTTATACAATAAATGAACACAAGCGGACAAGTGTCCCAGTGTATTTCTGTTTCAGTGTTAACTTTGCTGCTTTTAATGCTGCGAGAGCTCAACGTGTCCAAAGTGATTTCTGGTTGCTTTGCAGATTCCATCTCTGTTCCTGCGATTCTTGTCTTGTGATTGTTTTTCTTGTTATTCTCACAAACCATGCAGGTGGATTTCAGCGAGTCACACCCCAGATCCACTGCAGGAAGGAGGAGAAATGTTTTATGGGGGAGAGGAGCCTCTCCAAACTCCTGTCCTGACACGTTAAACACTGCCGAAGCTTTGCTGGAGCACTGTTAACACACATGAAGGCACACACGGCGAGTTTACACTGTAATCTTCTCTCCTGTCGTTCTCCATCTGTCTTCATTCACTCTTTTTTAAAAATGCACACACTCCCTCATTTTCACACTAAAACTCCCTCTTACTTTACCACACACACACACACACACACACTGAGCGATTCAAGGTTTTTCACCAGAGGGCTGCGCCAACAAACCACATCAGCTCGCTCCCAAATTCACCTCTTCAAGCTCAAGTTGAGTAGTTACACAAAATAAAGCGACAACTGCTCACACATTCAAGCTACAGAGCACAAACACCGTGATGCACACGACTGCAAGAACATACGCATGTCCACTTCCAACAGACATGTCCAAAGTCCGGCCTGGGGGCCAATTAGGGTCCACGGTCAAATTTTGCACAGCCTCCAGCTTCCATCTGAAAATGTATTATTTATGGCCCACCAGCACTGTCAAACAGAGATTTTTTTAATCATACAGGTTCTGATTTTGTGACAAAGATTTGCTGTGCAAGCTTTTTCGAATGAACGCCTGTCATTATTAACCCTTAAAAATCAAAACCAGTTATAAACATACGCACTTAAGGCAGCCTGATTTATTACACTTTTGAATGAGAAGTGTTGGTGTTATGTACCTGCAGATGTGACACACAGATTACTTTCTGAATGATCTTGTGTGACACACCAGACCATGTTTCAATTTAATTCATTTTTTTTTTATAAAGCACCAAATCACAACCGAAGTCGTCTCAGGACACTTCCATATAGAGCCGGCACAGACCAAACGATTTGGGTTTGTTCGTATGCTTTGAACCTAAATGTTAACAGGCAATATGTCAGGAATGGTGGGGATTTTAGGGGAACTATGGGTTGAACCCAGATGCAGACTCAAGGGGGCGCTTAGTTAGAATTAATAAATTTACTCAACAAAAAGGAAAACCACAGAAACACCAAAACTCAAGGAACAACGAAGAAACACACACTAGGGGAAAAGGGCTACACATAAAACGAGGCAACACCGGGAAACACTGAGCAATTACAGTTAATTTAGACAGAAGATCCTTGTGCTCAAAAAGAGGATTCATTCTCAGTGAAGAACCTTGGAGCTCTAATCTGCCTCTATACCTGCCAAAGAGCAGTGATTCCTAACACGTCTCTGGGGGTCATCAGGTGGAAACCTCCCTTCAACAGTGTTTCGCCTACTTAGTCCCACGACACCTCCAGGAGGCTAGGCGCTGAACTCCGGCGTCCCAGAGTCACCCCCCCTAGTGCCAGTTCACACTGCTCCTACACAATCCAAACAGCACCGCCACGTTCAACTGACCCAGAGATGCTCCAGGTAGTGGCCAGTACCGATGCTACCATTTAACTATTGCTAATGCTAATGCTAAGAAGAACAGAAGAAGACAATACAGTTCCGATGCTACCATTTAGGTAATGCTAATGCTTACCGCTAAGAAGAACAGAAGAAGACAATACAGTTCCGATGCTACCATTTAGCTAATGCTAATGCTAAATGCTAACCGCTACCTGCTAAGAGGAACCGAAGAAGACAATACAGCTAGATTCACCTATACTGAAGGTTGTTACTGAAGGTGGAGGCCTAAGCCACAGACTAGATTTAACAGCCTCTTCCCGCCCACCCGCTATGGCTATGACTATGGCAAGATTCTTACATGGCTAGGGAAACGCAGACAGCAAGGTGATGAAGACAATCACCCGACAAAGACCGGGGGGGGGGGCACGGACTTATATACACAAGGAGGGATCACTAATGACACACAGGTGAAAACGATCAGACAATCACAAGGGCGGGAAAACACAGGAAGTAAAGTAACCCAAAGACACATAACATAGACCTTCAAAATAAAACAGGATGTGACAAAAAACAGGCAAAGACAGCACACAATGGAAACTTAACAAAAAAACTGTTCACAGCCTGGGTCATGACAAAGTATTTCATTACCCGTAATAAGTCGTGTTTAAAATAAACCTAAGGTAAAAATATCAGCTTCATGGAAAACGTAGGTATCCCAGACAGCTTGTTCTTTATGGTTTATGACTCTCCAGGTGTGAAAGAAAGGCAGAATGATTTTGTTGATACCTGTTCAAAGTAACCAAATGTGAGCCATTTAAAGAAATGACAATTACCGTGTATTTAGAAAAACGTCTGGACACCCCTGGCTTAAGAGTAACACACACACACACACACACACACACACACAAACACAGACACACACAGACACACACACACACACTATACCAAAGGATGCTGACTTCTCATTAAAACACATTTCTGTCCAAACTGTAAAAGTAAGATATCAAACTTGACACTGTTACACATCATTTCTGGAAGACTTTGTGACTGCTGAGTTTTGCCAAATGTCAGTTTTCAGTGCTTTGCCACCTCAAAAGAAATTCTCTTCACCTCCATCTATAATCGGGGCAGAAGCATAAATCTGAGAGATGAATCAAAACACACCACGACAGAGAAGTGTTGGAGAAGTGGGCCTTTTTTGTCATTTGGGCAAACTAATCCTTTAAAAGGCTCAGAGGCCTGATCCCTGCAGCGGATAAGAATGTGTCCATCAACAGCCATATGTCCTGTAGGTCAGGGCTGGGCGTTTGTTGGCTGTCAGCGATTGGTCTAATTGAAGTATGTTGTGATGAGCTAGAAATTAAACTCGTCTTAGTTTACTGAATGACAGAAACTCCATTTAGAAGGTCTACAGTTGTGTTCTTTTGGATTTTGAATCAAGACGACTTAACTCTTCAATACTTCCAACATTGCCACGTGCATTACAGATTCATTCTTTCTTTCATCCGTTTTTCTTTTTCTTTCACAATAAAAGCCCTACAGATACACTGCATCACTGCTTACCAGCTTAAACCTCGTCAGTGATTAGATCATTCCTCTGACACATTCATTATCCACTAGCAACACTTCCACATTTACATGCCAGTACCACCAGTCTATTGACTACAAATGACCCTAACTTCACATTACATCTGAGCATTTCCATTAATATCAGTAATCTGCCGATACAGAGTCAAATCTGATACTCATTTACTTTAAGGCAGAATGTGTTTTAAGATAAGATAAAATAAGGTAAATCCCCTGCCAGGGAAATGCTAGTGTTACAGGCAGCCGGCAATAGCAGTAGGAATAACAACAGAATAGAAAGATATAAAATACAAAATAAAAGTTGACCATATATATGGACATTTTATACTATAAAACTATAAACTATAAAAAGAAAATATACAAAGAACTCTAAAAAAATATTGCCATAAAAATATACAGCGAAGAACTTGCACATGGTACGTATAAGTTTAGTTCAGTGTTTACTCTATTGTACAGTAATATATATATATGTGTGTGTGTGTGTGTGTGTGTGTGTCACAGTAGAAAAAAGTATATATGCATAGGTTGTGTACTTAAAAGAGAATTAAAAAGTAATATTGCATGAGATGCTCAGATAAGTAAACATAAATCACACATTAGTGCAAAAGCAGTCTGAAACGTGGACCCAGTGCTACATGACAGTTGATGCCCTGCCTTTGGCTTTTAGACCGCTGCTTGTGCAAAACTAGAAATTCATCAATAATGGAGAAGCTTTTGCCAAGGCGATGAATGGCGATCCAAATAAACAACTAACAATAAACTAAAGCCTAAAGGTCTGGAAAGTGGGAAATCCATCTGAAACCTTTGAATTCAGAACAAGTAAAATATGTCGATCATTAGTTGCTCATCGGCCAAAATATGCAAAAACAGGTCCCAGACGTCCACTTTTCAGGAACTGAGAAAACAGTGTTTTTAAAGCTTGATGACAAGGCGTTTTCAAGTGTACCTAAGAGGGTGTTGAAAGAGTTTCATGAGAAAGACAACTGGGAATTTCCTCCAAAACCCACAGAGGGGTTATCAAATCACATAAATTAGAAAGAGTAAAGATGGGACATTCAGTTTGGGACACATCCTTCTCAACTGCAGGGGCAGCCAGAGAGGGAATCAAACCGCTAACACTGCCTTGCTTGACCAAACCCTGTTCAATAACCAGCACATCAACCTGACAGCACACAGAAACCATTCAGCAGAGGAGCTCACCAGAGACGAGACAATTCAGTGGTGGATCTACGATGGACGGCGAATAAAAGAACGGGTCCTTCTTAGTTTCTAGCTACGATGGTTCCATCAATCAACGCTCTAGTGAAGGAGGAAGAGGGACAAAAGGCGAGAGAAAAAGATGGAGGGAGAGAGAGAGAGAGAGACAGGAAACAGAGTCAGAAGTATTGTGACACACAGAGCTTCTTGGTTTCTTTCTAAAACTTGATGAATCAGACCTGGTGTCTACACACTGACACCCACACATTCACTTACACCAACCCTGCCCTTCATGGCTGCATCAGCCTATTCATGCCAAGATGGCTTACAGAGAAAAAGCTCCTAAAACCAGCTTTTGCATTCCTTCTTCCTCTGAACTTGGACACCCCTGGAGTCCAGTCTAGACTTGTCAACCAAAAAATCTGACAACGTATCCCTCGAGCTACATAATACAGCCAAACATCACGGAGGAATGTGTCTTCCCAGCTCTTCTGTGTCGTTTTTCTTACTCTTTGACGGAGTTGCCTAGTTCTGGTTTTCATGGTTTGGGCCCCTTACTTTCAAAGAAGGTAAAACCTAATGCTGGGGTAGTATTTTGGTGGTATATTTTTATTTTATATATTTATTTAGATTTTTCTTTTATATAGTCATTTGCATAACTGTATATGCAGTAGTATATATGGAGTATATATAGTCAGCTTTTATTTTGTATTTCACTATTTCTGTTGCTATTTTTCCAACTGCCATTACCTGCTGCTGTAATACAAAAATTTCCATCTGATCTTGTATTTCATACAGTGGTGTGCATGAATTTTGTGACGACAGTTTGCTTCAACATGACACATGCACAGAGCCGGGTTCATAAAGAAATGGTTTTCCAGTTCGGAGTGGAAGGTCGTCACTGGCCTGCGTAAAGCCTGGACTTCAACCTCCTTCCAACACCTATGGGATGAACTGGGGCCAGACTTCCGCATCTATCACCAGTGCCGGACCTCGCTAATGCTCTCCCAACTGCCTGCAGGTTCAAACAATTTGTGGAAGCCTTCCTAGAAGAACGGGGGCAGTTATACAAGCAGATTAATGCCCGTGGTTTGAGAATGAGATATTCAACAATCACGTTTGATTCAGGTTTATATGAAAATGAGCATTCACGTGACAAAAGCCACGTATTTAATGAGTGAGACTACTGTTTAAACTCTCATCTAGTAACTGTGATAACGAGGTGAGATGGTCAGGGTCAGCTAGAGATCCACTGATTGATCACATTCTTCACGGTATTTAATCACAGGAACAATCAGCCACTTGATAACGTCAGTTAGACAAAAGTTTCGTCTGCATCTAGTGGAAGTTAGTCTTTTTATTTTTACCTCATCATCTGATGGAAACTGTGTGTGTGTGATGTTCAAGAGTTCATATACTCCCCTTGTGGGAAAAGCCATCAACACAGAGGGTTTACATAGCAGAGTATTATAGTTGAAGTGGGGTGTCTGGATGTAAAAACTCCCCCGTTCACTAAAATCAGAGGAAATTTAACGTTCACCTTTACCAGCAACGACCACTTCAACGAACCATTAACTACCAACTTGTCATCGAGCGAATGGCTGTAAGTGTACACACATAACCAGCATGTATGAAGTTAATCCAGAGCAACTGTGCAGAAAGCATCCAGATGGAGGATAATAAGTTAATATGAAAGTGGGGGGGGGGGCGAGACAAGAAAACGAGAGAGAGAGAGCGAGAGAAAAAGGTAGAAGGCAAACAGAGGGAGAGACATGACAAGCAGACAGGTGTAAGATAGACGAGCTGGCAGGTGGAAGTGACATGTGGAATTAAATAGCAGTTAATGTTAGCAGAATAACACTGAATGACAACTACAGTAGAGCTACAAACCATACTGGATTTGTTGATACCTTTCATATCAATAGCTTAAAATCACAAATGTGTATTGTTCAATTTAGCTGATTCTGGCAAAGAGCCAGGCTTTACACTGTTCGCTCACATTTCTCACATCCCATCTTTAGATACCGAAATTCAATTAGCCTGCCAAAAAACAGCCTGGTCCACTGGGGGCTCAGCTAACGTTCTCAAACTGCATTCTTGTCTGCGTTTGTGTTCTGACGGACACAAAAAATATCATCAGTCACAAATACTGCTCAGGTCCAAACGTCCAGGGATGCTTTGAGAGCCGACTTGTGAGTGGACCTGAGGTATACAAGTATCCCAGCATGCATTTCACACCTACCAGCGGTAATGGTGTAAGCTAGGGGTGAGACTCATAACTGCTATGACTGCTGTTCTGCAACTGTTGTCGTGTCAGCACATTAAGTTTTGAGACTTTTCTAGGCCAGTAATGATTCGCTTCCTCAGATGCATGGACCCAGCTAGTAGCGTTGTGACGTTCACGAACGAACTGGTTCTTTTGAACGGCTCGTTAACATGAACGATGGGAACCGAGTCGCAGTTAAGGCCAGACTGCCTTTTTAAAACTTAATAAATATAAAAATGAGCCAGTTTTTTTGAACGGCTCTTTGAAAGCGTTTAAACACAACATGTTATACATGCCGATTGTTCCAGATCTAATTGGTTTGTCTGAAGGTAATTTTAAAGGTGCCCTGTGGATTTTTCCTGTAAACAAGCCAAAGCTTCTCTCTTTACTTTTCCTGGAGGTCTAACTAAAAAGCATTTCATACATCATACATGAGACCATAAAACACATGTATACGATGACATTATCCAATAAGTAGTCATAGATCAGCTGAGAATATCTCCATACTGCTCTTTAAGATATTTTTGAACCTTCATGTAAACTTTAAGTATGAATTATTTACAAGAACACGGGAGGCCTTCACATTGCAGAGGTATAGAAACAAAACATCAGTACGTCCATGTAACAAAATACAAAGGTTTCCAATAATTTAAGAGAAGTCTGCTCTTATAGGTTGAACATATTCAGTCCATTTGCTCCAAACTTTGTAAAATCTATCTTTCTGGAGTTTAAGGGAATATGACAGCTGCTCCATCATATAAATTTCATAAATAATGTCTATCCATTCATCTATAGTGGGTAAATGGGGTTTGAGCCAGTTTGTTGAAATAACTTTTTTGCTTCCAGCCAGGAGAATTTGAACCAACTTTTTATCGTAATTTCTCCATCCGTCAAATTGAACATCTCCCATATAAACTGTATCTATAATAAAAGGAGTATTAAATATATTATTAATGTGTTTGTGGATTTCCTGCCAATAAGGAACAAAGACTGGCAGTTGCCTCCTTTTTCCCACTTTTCTTTTATATACCACGTATTTCCTGATTTAGGATGGAGCACATCTTTATATAGTTTAGAGATAATCTTAGTACACGGAGATTCTGATACTGACAAAAGAATTTTCAGAATTCCTGTTCCTCTACTTTACCTACAATTGGTCTCAGATTCTGGTTGAAATAGTTTCTAACTTGGAGATTTCTATAGAAATCCTTTTGCTCAAGACTCTTTAAGAATTCCAAACTGCCCCCTCCTTAGTAAATGAGTAATAATTCGTTCGGCCTTTAGCAGCCCATTTTTTAAATCTGCCATCAGATCTGTTTGGAATGAAGTCAGTGTCACACCATCGCAGTAGTTTAATTGAGTCATTTAAATTACTTTTTAAGTTTTTATAATTTCCTGCCAGGTTCTCAATAGTATATTTAACCAAGGGTTGCCTATGTTCAATTGTTTATTTAAAGTTCATTGTCTGCAATTGCAGCTTCGATAGGTATCCCTTCTAGTAAGGCATTTTCAACTTCTTTCCAACGTGCAGCCATTTTTCTTTGTTTTAGTGTTTTTATCTCATCATACGTATGTTTGGACATCATATATGTCAGATGTGCTGCCGGAAAATTACCGCAGGAGCACTGTGCAATACCGCTTTGCCTTGCATGTGTGAGATCGTCTGACCGTGTGCTCAAACGCTTGTCTTCATTTTAAAACAGCGTTTTGAAATGAAATGTATTCGTGGAGCCAGAGTCCGTTCAGTAGCTACAGCTCTTATTTCAGTGTGTCAGATACATACTGAACATTTAAAGGCAGAATGAGGAGGAGCTTGTGAACACAACATTTAAAGTTGGTCGTAGTGAACGCACCCTGACCTTGGTTGTCTGAACACGGTCCAGCGTGCCACCTGCAGCCCTCACACCCTGTGCACTGTTATTGGCTGAAGGCTGCACATCCACTCTTAAGATAAACACACTGACGCACATTTCACATTCTGAGAACTTTAGAGAGACAAAAATGTGAACACAGAGGAAATGCAAGAAAAGGAATTTGGGAGAGAGGGAGGAGGATGGTTTACCAGTACGTCCGTCATGTTGTGAGGGCGGGCGGTTGGTTAGTGTGCAAGTCGTCAGCGATGTTAGCAGGCTGGACACATGCATGTCATCCCCCCTTCTGCCTCGGACCTCTCCTTTATAAATACACACACACACAGAGAGACACACACACACGTGCAAACATCCATTCACACAAATATGCCAACAGAAGCACAACACCGAATGCATCATGAAAACACACACAGCCATACACGAGTGTGTGTGAAATCCCAAAACAACGTGCAGCCGTGGACCAAAAACACCAAGTGCATGATGCAACAGCACACGCAGAAAACACAGCACGCCCACAAAATGTGGCAAACATCCCAAAGGAATGTACATTTACATTCACACACACACACACAGAGAAAAAGGGCATAGTGAGTGTGTGTGCACCCATCATCCACCTGTCACCTTAAGGATCAATGCTGATCCTCCATCTATGACACAATATACATCATTTTCTGACGATCGTGAGCTTTAATCCAAGGTTTTAATCATGAGGTTTAATTCAAATGATGCAAAATTTTTAAGCAAATTTCCAACAAAAAAGGAAATGGAAGAGAAGGTGTCTACTGAGGATGTTCTAACTAGAGCACTTAAAGGAGAACTTTGTTTTTTTACAACCTGGACCTTATTTGTAGCATTAAATACGACCATTTACTCACCCAGACAACTTTGGTGGCATTTGGAGTCGTTTTGAAGAAATTAGCCCCAGAGGAGCGGCGCGTATATCCATATAATGCGAGTACTCAGGGCGCCCGTGCGTAGCCTCTATATAACAATTGCGAGCAGCCGGCCACAACACGGCTGACTCTGCGGCGGTCGGCTACGAATACGCAATAACGAACCACAGCTGTGCCAAACTACAGCTAAACTAGCCGACCGCCGCAGAGTCAGCCGTGTTGTGGCTGGCTGCTTCAAAATGACATCATCGACGTCACAGTTAGTTGCCTAGAGACGCCAGATTATGCGTTATATAGGTCCAGGTTGTAAAAAACGAAAGTTATCCTTTAATCAAGACCTACAGAAGGCCTTCTTTTGGTACTTCCCATGTAAGACATATGTGACTTTCACACATTAAAACTCCATTCAGCAACTGATTAATATTAATCAGACGCCTCCCTGTAACTGGACCAAACCAGGACTAAAGCACCACCAAATATCAGACAGACCAGGACTAACCATGACATCATTTTGGAGAAATAGAAAGGACTAGTTCATGGACTTTGGCCTCCAACCTGACGAGCGTGGCAATCAAACAAGACTTCATAAGCAGAGTTTTACTATTAGTTAAATTAATGACAACCCCCAAAGGCACTGCCTGGTAGAGGTGACTCTCTTTTCAAAGATTTTTATGCCTTTATTGGAAGTTGATTGTGAGCGCAGACAGGAAAACGTGACAGTGCTACCCACATCTTTAGGTTCTGGAGTGTTGGTTGGACAAAAAGAACGTTTTGGTCACTTTTGGCTTCTGAAAATTGTATCTTTCAGACATGGAGCTGCCGTCACATCACCCATTGGTTTGTGAACTACAGTTTTGAACCTTGAGTTTGGCGTGATGGTCCTTGCCATTTGGGTTTTTTGGAGCCAGAAGTGACCATATTTAGACGAGAGGGTGGAGCCTCTATCCTGATTTGATCTAACTAGGAGCCCAAGGACACCCACAAGGTAGCCATGCTGTAATGCATGCCCCGTTTTCTGAGGTGATAAATAAAATGATAATTATTGTCTCATAAGCTTACATGAAAAAAAAGATTTCTTTTTGCAACCAATGAAGTCGCCCCCTGCTGACCATTAGAAAGAATGCAAGTTCAAGGCACTCCTACATCAACTTCACTTGTCAGACCTGGAAGGCCCGTCTATTTATTTTACTTTCTATGGGAACAGCATATAACTCGGAACTGCAATTTTTGTGACTGTTAAGTTCATATAATTATTATTATTGTTATTATCATTAGAGAAAATAGAATGACATCGTCTTCTATAGGCTGAGAAAAACTTCGAACTCTTGATGTGATCCTTTCAAAATCCCATTGGAACCACAAAAATGTGGTGTGGTCGACCTAAAAATAAAGCTGTTTTTTTAAGTTCCTGGACAAACATTTGACATTCAGGAGATTCAAGGTTTTCATGTGACACCGGTGATGGGAATGCTGGATTTGTGTGGCTACAGTAAAGGTAGACAGAAATAAACAATACGAGACTGAAAGAAAAAAACAAATGGGGGAAACAGAAACCACGAGATGAAACGCAGGAAGGGAAGACGATGACCGACTTAAAAAAAAGAGGAAGCAAGCAACAGACATAATGAAGAAAGACTCAGGAAGAGGAAGTGTGTACCAACTTGCAACAAGAAGTAGGAAAAAACTTCAAGACTTCGAGGGTATAAGAGGGTAATTAGTCAGAGAATTATTTTTCTGAAGGCATGATGCTACTGATAATGGTTTCCATGGTGAAGGGAGCTGGAGGTTGACATTTGCTCACCAGCAGGTCCACATGCTCAGACACACCGAACAGAAAACAGAGCCTCACTTTCAACAACTGGCAAATCCTTCAACCCTTATTTGGGATTTGAAAAGCACCTTCCTGTGCAACGCCGTCACCTAAAGGTGTCCAGTATTATTCCTGAAGAGGCGTTTACCACACAATGACAGGAAGAGGAGCATCTCTGTTCAAACTACATATACATGAACGCGACAACATATTCGTTTCTGCTTTTTTGTGTCTCTTCCTCTAAAAAGCGGCTAACCAGAGGCTAACACCTTGTTTGGTCATAAGCACGAGAATCCTATGAGTCCCAGTAGGAATATTGAAGTTATAGTTAAAACTAAAGGTGTGCTACAGTACCAGGTGTGCTGGACTGGACTAGCATGTAGGAGCTTCAAAGTGCCAGTTTAGTTTAGTTTGGTTTTTGGTCTCGATTGTCCAAAATATGAACTAGAGGATAAGATAAAATATGATAAACTTCATAAATCCCCAGGAAATGAGGGGGGAGCGTGTACGCAGTCCCCCTCTACCAGAAATCATGCAGTCGAGATTCCCACATTTGGGGAATTCCCAGGGGTCAGCACAACCAGAGGGCAATGGATGAGCCTCACCCCGGGTGAACCACCGTGTTGTCTCCCCTGCCAGGTAAGTGAGCTATAGCTATAGCTTTTTAATGTGTCCCTGAATCTGGACGGAACACATTAAGGTCAGAGTTGAAGTTCTGGGTTTTATTCCCATGTTGAAAATGTATGAATAAAAGTCAAAGTAATCTGTGACATCACGCTAACATTCACTGTTATTTTTAATATTTCAATAATCAAGATTGCATTCACAGACAAGTCGGTGTAAATACGTAAAAATCCGGCCAAAGAGCACCACAGCTACATGCTACATTTTCAGATACTAGACCTTCATCATAGGGTTGCAATCTTGCACCATGATTTTTGAAATTCTTTCAAGGCAAATGCATAAATTATTATTAAGGCACAATTGACCAAAACAGTCATTGTTTTAGTTTCACAACAATCTCTAGCCTCGTGCTTCCTTGAATAAAAATCCCACTCAGTACTGAGGTATTCAGATTTCCAATGGGGAGGGTTAGGGTCAGGGACAGCAATGGCCTCGAGTTGATGTGTAAAATTCAGGTTTTAAATTACGGAACATTTGGACCTGAACAAACAAACAGTTAAAGTCATATTTACAAGTCTTCCCTTATTTTATTTTACTTCCCAGTGATCCACTCAAACCATTTTAACGTATTTTAGGTACAATCCAAAATAATTAGTTAACCGAAAGCAGATTCCATCGTGTTTTGGGCCGTTAAATGTTCTCATTCTACCAACCACCACCACACCAAATTCCATTCTCAAATCCAGCACTTTAAAGTTTCTTTCTTTCTTTAGACTTGGTGAAGAATATTCATCAGTTACTTTACCAAATCAACATGAACCACTCTTCATCATAAATTAGATTCGCCTCGCAGCACTTCCTTACGAAGAATATGTGTCACTTTCAAAGCTGGTCCGCCTTTTTCTGGCGTTGGTTCCTCCTTCTGAAGCGGCGTTGAAGAACGCCACAAGCGAATGGCAGTTTTCATTACAACAAAAGTTTGACTGTTTTGTCAACTGCATGCCAAATTAATCAGAGCACACGAGGCCAAATCGCCTTCCAAGCTGCCGTGTGACCGGTTGCTGACGAGCACTGTAGCTTTTAAAAAGCTTTTTTTTAAGCAGAGTCTGGTGCAGCGGCCCCTCCTCATAAAACACACCACAGCTACAGTCCATCACTTCCAGCAAACTTCACAGAGGACAAAGAGGACAAACAGCGTCACCGATTTGATTTTTGTCGAATAGTCCCTGGTCGAGCTCAGCTAAAAACACCAAAAAGAAATCTCAGATATTTATTGTTGTCTTTGGTGATGGAGCGCACAGATAATAACGCGCCAGCCTCGCCATGATCAAACCATAAGTCTTCATTCAAATAAAATAACACATAAGTCTGAAATAAAGAAGTCAGAGCTCGCTGTGTCCAAAGAGAACGTCTGTCGTTCTGAATATAAAGTGACCGAGCTCACAAAAGATGCTACGTTTTAGCTTGAAATGACGCCAAGGCCAGCGAGGGTTGCACATGTACAGGCTAACACGAGCGATGACATTCCTGCACCTAGCACCTAGCACCAGAAGCTAAATCTCAAGTTAGCAACTTGCTATACCGCGAGCTAAAGCCAACAAAAGGGCAAAAACACACATTTTACAACATTTAGTGTGCACCCTGTACACCCCAGGTTCTTCACCTCTGAATCAGACGAAAACTCAGTGAATTTGATATTTTTACAAACAAATCCAGAAATCCTTCATTTCATTCAAAGTTCGACACAAAACTTGTCAAACATGCTGGTTTAAGAAGAGCCTTCGTGACCTGCGTCCTGTAAAAACCTGTGAGGTTTCATCGCCCCCCCAGCGCCGCCGGGAAGATAAGTTTGTTTTATTTTACTAAAGTGAAAAAATAAAGTTGACATGACGACTGAAAAAAGCCGCAAAGAAAGTTAACAAAAATAAAGCAAGGAGACCTTTTTTAATCCTTCCTCAACTTACTACCAACAAACTGTTTGTGTGTGTTTGAACAGCTGAAGGCTGAACCCCCCCCCCCCCGTCATTCAGAAAAACGTTCAAAAGACACAGAAAACAGACGGAGGCTCGCTCCACTCCTCCTCCTCCTCTTCCTCCTCCTCCTGCCGTTCTCAACAAGGAGTCAAGGAGGTGAGAGAGGGAAGGTGGCAAGGAGGAAATGAGGGAGGGGAGGGGAGGAATCACGGAGAGCGACCTTTTCCTCAACACCGCGGAACAAGGAAAAGCCCGGCCGCTGACCGGAGACCAGGGAGGGGGGAATTAAACTGAAACCAGCACCCCTCCCCTCCCGTGTTCGAGCTCGTTTCTGCAGCCGATCAGATACTCACAATCTTGGCATGAATAAGGTCTGGGGGGCGGTTTCCGCTGCGCTTTCGGTGGCACATCCGTGTCGTTTTTCCTTCCTCTGCCGCTCCGCACCGGGGGGGTCGGTGCGTGGATTTTCTTTATTTATTTTTCTAAATATCCTGCCGCCGCCGCCGTATCGGAAGAAGAAGAAGGAGTCCGCCTCCCCCCCACCCCCCCTCTTCTGCTGCTCTCCTCCTGCTCGGGTTTTTCCCACCGAGAGAGAGAGTGATAGAGAGACAGCGAGAAAGAGTGTGTGTGAGAGTGAGAGAGAGAGAGAGAGGGGTGGGGGGAGATCACCGCCCTGGCGAACAGAGGCGGCAGAGCGCATGCGCGAATTCAGGCGTCCATCCAGGCAGGAGGGGACCGGGAGTCCGCTTTAAAAAACTTTATATACTTTATATATTTAGTTTAAAAATCAATAAACACGATATAACGTCATAAAAGATCGCGTAAAGTAAGTACTATGCACCAATTCAGGAGTTTTAAAGGTGAATTAATCTAAAAATTAGAGTTTTTGCAATACATTGCCACACATATACACACACACACACACATATATATATATATATATATATACATATATAATGAAAGATGGAATTACTTTATTGCAACTTGACGTTGCTTCATAGTCATATATATCGTTTCACACACCGCACTGAAAACAGGCCTGCAGATTTATGTTTTGTATGACTTTAATGGCATGCAGCTGTTCACACAAATGCCACATGTGCAGTTTTAAATCAGAAAGCCCTTTTTTAATGTGTGAATAACTCTTTTCATTTATGCAACACTGGATTAGTAACTGAAGTGACACTAAATCTGAGCCCATTTCTTTTTAATGTTTAAATGAACAGTATTGAATATTTCTGGCTACAGATTCAAACCACTGGGCCTGATCACCTGTTCTCTTCTGCTGATGTTGATTTCAGTTGAGGTCATTTTTTAAAGTCACTGGATTTAAAGCATTTACATCCTTTACAGGACTCTGTAACTCTCTTCTAATCTTTATGTTGGTGTTTAATTAAAAAATGCAAGAAAATAACCATCGTCTTAGTTTGAATGCAGCATCTGATGAGATTCAACACATTTGCCTCAAATGATGTGAACAGACCAAGAGCAACAGCAGGGGGCGCCACACACCAAGCAGAGACAGAGAAAGAGAGCGACAGGGTGGAGGGACAGTATGAGGGGAGGGGGTCAATCAAGCAAACAAATGATCAAAACAATAAACTGTTTAAGAATCCAGTTTTCACTGCATACATTTTTTTAATGTCTTAAAAATTCTAATTAAAACTAGTGTTGTAATGTAATGTACTTCGTAGCACACAAAGGCAGTCCTCACCAATACCCTCTCACACAGGTGTTTTTTATTTAGATTATTTGGAAGCTAAAGTGTCTCCTTCTTCATTTCCAGCCACGTGTCCACCCTGAATAGTCAAATATGACTTTCAAATACTCTAAAAAAGAAACAAAAAGCAGTTCATGGTGAGTTCACTGACTACCAAATGCTTTAATTTTCATTCCTCTCCTGTGGCATATCCCTCTTAACTCATGACCCTAGGACAACAGCAGCACAGTCAGGATGCTGTGATCAGTCAGCTATCTTTAATGTTGATGATAAAGATCGTGAAGAAATACCAGCACTTAACTTCAAAAGTTGGTGCTAGAGTCAGTTTTTATAGTTGAGTGCCCCCTACTGGAGCGCTGTCACTGACACTGGCTGGAGCTGGCTTCAGTCTCCACTGCTGTGTGTTATCAGAGGTTAACCTTTGATCGCTGATACGATTCTGAATCATATCTAACAGCACAAATCTCCTTTGATATGCGTAAGGGGCGTGAAGTCTTATCAAATGCATTTCCACAGCCTACAGCATGTCTGCTGCTCTGTGTGTAGGAGACGTGGAAACATTTAGGAGGGCCTTGATGTATTAAACACCTCATTTATACATTTATACCTTTTACTAAGGTTTTATAATTTCAATAATAATGCTCAAATGGCAGAAAGCTGTAAAGTGGAGAAAATGTGGCTGTTCTTCCTGTTTCTGAACCTGCCATTTGTTGAATGCCCTGTGTGGTGATGTGTCACCACAGGGGGGCGCTAAAGCTGCATATCAAGCCGTTGACACAGCATTTTGAGGTATTGCAGATGGTCTGTTATTTGCAGACAGATATTGACTCTCTCTGATCCTCAAAGATCCCTGACTGAGTGCAGTTTGTGTTGTGAACCAGGTAAAATATTATAAGCTTGTGATATTTTGTCTCAGCAACAGCCCTTTTCTCTTTCACATTACCACCTGAGTGCCGCCTACACAACCATAATCTTATAGTGATTAGTTCCACTGGGGGGGCTTAGGGCTCAATTGCCTTGCCTGAGGATATGACTCGTCATTTTTGAAGGGAGGCAGAGCGTTTCTCATTGGGGTTTGTGTCAAGTTAATTTCCCTCTTCATCACTAGTGTGTCTCAGAGGACGTCACAGAGGAAGAGCCTGCAGAGATCTGGCACGTCAACAACAAAAAAAAAAACAGAATCAATGCAAAGCGGCAGAGAAAATGTCTGTCTGTGTGTAAAGTTTAAAAAAAGCCAAAACCACAGGAATTAAGAGAGGGATCTCCAGCAGGAGAGCACAATAATCAGCAGTGCAATGACTACTGAGAACATTAAATGTCATGATTCACCTGCAGTCACCACATTAGTTTACATATAAACAAAATTAAATTAGTCTGTGTGTGAATTCCCTCGATGTGGAAATGGATTTGTTTAAATAAACGGTCCTGTTGAGCATCAGGTGAAGCTGAGCTGTTCAAAAACACAGGAAAAATAAATGATTATTATTATTATTATTCCAGAGTAAAACCTTTTTGCTGGGTTTCATTATGGAGATGGGAGATATGGCTAATTTGTAATCATGTTAATATTCTGCAGAGACTGTTCAGGTCAGATTGGCAGTGACAATAAAAAAAATACATAAAAACAGACACTTTCGCATTTAAATCAGAGATCAATGACATCCTAACTGAATTCAGAGAAACTGAATTCAACAATGCACAGAGGGATTATTTCATACCTGCAGACCTGCAGGCTGATGTTCGGTGGGATGAGAGGAAACGAAACCTTCATACTGCAAAACAGGAAACACACCCACATGCATTTTTACTGCTTCACCCCTCCCTGCTGTGAAAACACCAAGAGGAGCATTTCTGCACTTTTGTTTTGCTGCAGTTTTCCTAATTGCACTTTACCTTAATGAGTGTATATTCTCTGTGGCACCACTTTCAGCTGTGTAACAACCAGTGGTGGCAGCTCACAGGTCCTTAAGCAGAATTACTAACACCACACTGAAAATACTGCATCAAAACCTTACTTCAATATAACAATGTATTATCACCAAAATGTACTTAAAGTACAGTAAAAGTACTCATGTGTGCAGTAAAATGTTCTGTACATTAAGAGGAGCATGCACATATCCAGGACAGCCCCCCTGAACAAACTAAAGGTACCTTCATGCAAACAGCCCCGCTCACATACATGAATCATAAATGCAAGTTTACGTAAGATGTCTTTCGATCAGAGAGACTGATGAACTCTGGTAGTGTCAGGCCGGGACTCGAACGAGGACTCAGGTGCAGAGTTAAAGTTTCGCAGATTTCTTTCACAATAACCAAAGACCTCTTCGACAGCCATGAAAACAACGGCTACAAAATGACTCTATAACTTGTCTCACTAGACAAGCTAGCCGTTAAAACACAAAAGGAAAAAAAAACGCTCAGATATGAGGAAGCAAGGCTATAAAACTTAGAAAACAGAAATCGCTCCAGAAGGAGGAAAAATAACAAGGCTATGAAAATGAGCAAAATGAACCAACAAAAGAAATTCACTATAAAGATATCAAAATAAACTTTGCTCCTAAAACACGGAGGAATATCAATAATAATCTTAGTATATAAATAGAAAGAAAAACGCTCACAAGGAGGAAAATAAATTGGCTACGAAATATTTACACAAGAAAACAAAGGAACAGAACTTGACTAAGAAATGTTAACAAGAAAAAAGTCTCACAAAGAGGACGATGATTCAGTAATGAAAATAAGAAAGGAACACAAAAACCCAGAACCAGACTATGAAAACGCTCACGGAGAGGATCAAAGGTTTACTATGAACATCGATCTGTGGCCGTGGAGCTATGACGCACGAGTGAATCGACCTACAGACAAAGACACTCTGGCACAAGACAAGGGAGACGCAGACTATTTAACACGTGGAGGGTAATCAGGGACAGGTGGAGACAACAGGTAACACATGAGGGAGGGCAAGTGCTCTGAAACTAGAGGAGAGTTAGGCCTTCAAAATAAAACAGGAAATGACAAGACAAAAAACCGGTGACAGGTAGGAACTCTCATCACAACTAAAACTCTTTGATTCTCTGTCTGAGTTAATGAAAACATTTAAAAAAATACAGAAATACAGAGGTTTGCCGTCTGATCCCATTGAGACCGGATTAGTTTCTCAGGCTAATTTAGGGAATTAAATCAACCAAATGGACGTTCAGTGATTTAACTCATCAGTCCAAACAGCTTTTTACTCACCAACACTTTTCAGTTAGTTTCATTGTGTCATGTCATTTCAATGAAGAAGACTAAAGAAGACATGAATCATGATAAATGTCTCGGTGTTATGTGAAATTCAGCTTTTGTCTTGTCCGGTACATGAATGCAACATTTCCTCTACAGCCCTTGCATGACAGATCCCCACAAAGTGTTGTTGTCAGGTTGATTCAGGAAGTTCATGGTGTCAAGTCAAGTCAAATACAATTTTATTAATACAGCCCAAAAATCCCAAATCATGCATCCATAGAAAGAGACAGAGTGCAGCCAATTAATGCTTTGCAAAAGCCTGGCAAGATAGCTGTCAGTAATTATTAAAATAGATTAAAAAAACCCCTCAGATCACAGGTCTGACTCTGGTCTCAAATTTGACAGAACCAGTCCAGACGTGGCCAGTTTTCAAATACAGAAAAGGCTGGGTCCAGGTCTCAAATGCTAAAATACAGAAACACAAACACAGAATGTGAATACACATAATTGCTGTTGCTGAAAGGATCCCACCAATAGAATTAAAGATAAAGGTCGACATCAAGGAAATCTGAAGTGTTGGCACATTAGACGACAGATGCTTTGAATGATACACCAAATGATGATATACCATTAGCTAGCTGACATTAGCTGTCTTTAGTCATGACAGTCCTCCGGGTGGCTAGTTGACTCCAGAGGTCCGTTTCACAAAGCAGGTTTACTGAAAACTCAGAGAATGTTAACCCTGAAATGAGGGAAACTCTGAGTTTTCTGTTTCACATAGGAAGGTAAGTCAAACCAGAGAAAGAGGGGTAACTCAAGCCTGTTTCACAGACAGAGGTAAGTTAAACTCCGAGTCAGTTACCGCAGTAACTGACTCTATGAACCTAACCTGGTCGGGACCAGGTTTTACTCAAGGAACCTCGAGTTTCTCTGTGTCTCCGCCCTCTTTCAACCGCACACCGCATTCATTTCCTCATTCATTCATTCAGTCGGCAGACGAGTTTTGGCATAGTTCTGCCGTCTGTTATTAAAAAAAATCATTAAACAGTAGGTGGTGACTTTTTTCGTTAACATGGCATGTTAACGTCTTTCGATCATGATCCCGTGGATGAAGGTGCAGCGATACTGCGCAGAGAATTAAATATTCGTGGGGAGATAGTTATCAGACCACGATGTTCTTGCTTTTCCAGACAGTTATCGTCTTCAGGCCACCACCCGTTCTTCGTGCATCTGCCTTCTTTCTGTTGGCTGAGTAAAAGTCTGAGTTAGTTTAAATATAGGCTTAATTATTTAACATAACATGATATAGATGAGAACACTTTTTTTCATTTTTAAATTTTATTTCATTCGTTAACAAAAAACAAAACTATATGAACACAATATAACCAATTTTACAATGAAAGGGAGCCACTTAATATTTACTTTACAATGTAAAACATGATCAAAATGAGGTAGCTACCTCCATGAGATCATGCCGAGGTCTTACCTGTTTCAACCATGTTTTTATATTTCATTTTAAGCTGCTGCCAAGTGCGCTTCTCCCCCGCGGGATTGCACCTAAATGAAATAAATTAATAGGCAACCATTCAAGCAGTTTTGCCCTGTAATATTATTGTGATTTCAAAGGACTACATTTATACTCCCGCATTGACCCGAGCAGCAATGTTCTCCCACGCCGTCTCCCTCTCCTTCGCAGCTGCAGCGGTGTTGGACTTCCGTCTTAAAACGTGTTCATATTCGCTGTATGAGCGCATTAAAATGTCTAATTTCCAGTGGCGTGAATTACGCAGCCTTCCGCTTCCCCGTTGCCATGGTGACTCCTCAAATCGGGGTTCCATTGATGCTGTCTTTTTAAAGTTGCGGTGCACGAGCTTAACTCGAGGTGAACCTACTCTGAGTTAATCAAACTAACTCAAATCTGCTGTTGTGGAATCGAAAACTCAGAGTTTCCTATCTCAGAGTAGATCAACTCAGAGTTCAGGGTTACACTCAGAGTTTGTTGAACCTGCTTTGTGAAACGGACCCCAGATAACTCATAGTGAATTAACCAGTCGCCTCCACGAGAGGGATGGACAGAAAAAAGATGGAAAGGTGAAGCCATGAGAGCTGACTTATTTAGTGTGCAAATTTTAACTGTTTTTCCAGTCCGTCCCTGCCATGTAGCTGAGTAGCTAATGGTGGCTAGCCAGCCGTCTGTAGATATCAGGCTGATCAAGAAACACAAACAACATGAGCAGATAAATAGTTTGTGCTCCTTTTGTAAAGAAACTGGATGTTGTTCTCTACTTCTGATGGTCTGTAGTTATAGAACAATAAGAATAAAGCAATAAAACATGTCGATTCGGAGAACAAAGAAAGAGTTAATGGAGGGATCTTATTATCTCACATTAGCAGTACAACACTACATAATAATACGTGAAGGTGGCACGTCCTTCACAGGAAGTAAAGCCAGGGAACATAA
Source organism: Chelmon rostratus (assembly GCF_017976325.1). Lineage (NCBI taxonomy): Eukaryota > Metazoa > Chordata > Actinopteri > Chaetodontiformes > Chaetodontidae > Chelmon > Chelmon rostratus. The sequence goes on along the minus strand of NC_055667.1, from coordinate 28,804,399 downwards.
TCAGGACAGCAATTAGTTTCTCATCACAGTGTAAATGGCAGAACAAATGAATCATATATAAGTGTAATTTGTGGGAGGTGGGGTTGAGAAAACAACCTCGTTCCATCAACAAAACATGACGGAGCAGCTATAACCAGAGTCCATCTGCACTCGGCAGGTGTTTGGAGCTGAAGCTTCTCGAGGGTTGAAGGTGAAGAGCAGAGACTCGGCCGATCCAGGCAGGATTAACGTGAGGGCTGAAAATGTCTGAAATTACCTGACCCCCCCTACAGACACCAATCCCGTCTGACTGGAGCTTACGATGTGGCACAAAGTGGACCTGTGGACATTTCATTAGGCTGGTGCTACACATGAACAACCCCAAACCTGAGCGAGCCATTGTCCACAGTTAATGTGAAAAACTGTCTCACGTTACCTGGTGAGGCAGGTATATGATACGGTACATAGCAGGTGGACTCTAGTGGACATATTCAGACTGTTGCATCGTATACTGAACTGCCCAACCTTAGTGAAAAGGTGTTTCCTTATGAGGCAGCCTTTGCTAAAACATACTGTAGTCTTTCAGCCATAGTACACTCAAATACTTTAATTCATGACAAATACCATCCTCTGTCGTATTGCTACATATTTGGAAATGGTGATAAAGGTGCACCATTCTTTGCTGTGGTGTGCTGGGGCTTAACAAGCCTGTAAGGAGGGGCAGGTCTGTGGTTGGGCGAGAACTGGACAACCAGGAGTCAGTGGTGGAAAACAGGATGGAGGATGAAGATCAAAGCCACCCTGGAGAGCGATGACGAGCTGGGGCAGCTCATTCGGCCCCCGGATCATCCAAAACGGAGCGCTTGAGGGGCTCGATCATGTCATAAGATTTTCACATCAGACCACCGATTGGGCCCACTCACACTATTCCCCCTCTCCATTAGGATGATTTTGAAAAGCTTCACAGCTATTAAACTATTCATTCTGTCCTACTTTATCATATTTAATATCTCATACAATATTATACTGTTGTTCATACATTATACTGATTATTACATTACTGTGTTTCTCTTATAAAACTGAGTATAATAACTTTATCACACCATTCTACTGGTGTACATGTAATATTAGAGTGCTGCTGACACCATGTCGTGTACAGTTCATCCACTACTTGCCTTGTAATTTGGAGTTCAGTTCCTCTTGTGTGTTTTCTATTTTTATTTATATTCTCATTTTTATTTTATGAACTTAGATTATTTTCATTCTTTAATTTCTCTGTTTATCTGTACCTTTTTCTGCCCCGAATCTTCGCTGTGGTGATCAATAAAGGGTCTTATCTAAAAAAATAAATAAAATGATGATGAAAAAAGTTTAAATGCAAGTACACCAATGTAGTAATAAATCTGGAAGAAGGGGGGAGGTTTAGAGATATGCCGTCATTATGAAGTGAAATGAGTCTTTTAGAGTCAGGCCCAAAACAGCCTGCTTCCCGTTTGATGAATTATTACTTTAACCACTTGATCTTGTGAGGATTTTATAAGACGAGGTCTTAAAGACGAGGACAGTGTGAACCATGAACATCACTATAATGTCATTAGCACAGTAATACGTAGCTGTTGTGCAGACTGTTGATCAGAGCTTCATCCCTGATTTCTAAAGTCAGGTTTTATGCTTGTTTTAAAAATGTAAAGGACCGGCACTGTTTTTAATATCTAAATTACTGGAGCTGTTACGACCTGCTGTTCAGTATTCAGGCTCAACGTTTGAAAGATGGATGCATAAAGGAGGGCATCTATACCTCACCTGTGATGTTTTCCTTCTCCTGTCTGTAACACCGAACCATGAATTTCTCAGAACAGCCTGAACTTGGAGAGCCACACTGAGCAAAGTGCTAACGTGTGACACACTCAGGCCAAATCACTGTGTGTGTGTGTGTGTGTGTGTGTGTGTGCGCGCGCGTGAGCATGTTCATCATCAGGTCTCAGAGATGTCAGGCCTTTGTGATCCTCCATCATCTCCTCCAGTTTCTCCAGTTTCAATGTCTCGCCGGGTCTGTTGATGTGTCTGCTCACAGCGTCATGTCTTGTTATGCACTTCCTGTTTTATTGTGAAACCCTAGCTCTCCTCTCGTTTCAGACCCTTGACTTCCTGGTGTGTTTCCCGCCTGTCTGATTGTCTGCCCCGCCCTGATTGTCTCCACCTGTTCCTTGTTACCTCGTGTATATATAGTCCGCGTCTCCCTTTGTCCTGTGCCGGGTCGTCTTGTGTGTTATGTGTCTTGTTGTCTTTGCTACCACAGCTACAGTTAACCCAGAGTCTTGTCTTGTCTTGTTCGTTTGTCTGTTTGCTCCTCAGCGTCTTTAGTTATTTGCCCTTTTGCCTTTTACCGAAGCGCCTTTTGTTGTTTGATTTTTGGAAATACATTTTTGTTAATAAACCAGCCTTCGAGCTCGCCTTCAGCTCGTGTCCTGTGTTCTGCCTGTGAGTCCTGAAAGCCCCGACAGCCTTACGGGCTTATCAGCGAAGAGCTGGAGAGAAAGAAGAGACAGACAGAGGAATTATTAATCGAGGCAAGCTGGACTGAGATTGAGTGACAGCTCCAGAAAAGTAAAGATTTAAAACTGTTTGTTAGCTTTAATTTGATGTACCGTATTTTCCGCACTATAAGGCACCTAAAAGCCTTTAATTTTCTCAAAAACCGACAGTGCGCCTTATAATCCGATCCTTTTATATGGATCACTATTGGTTAATTATGGCTATCGTAGTCAGGGGGCGTGGCCGAAGTAACAGCGGTATTCCACTCTCTGCGTGCCGTCATCCTTTTACTGGCGCGTGCAGTCAGCTGTCAACCTGAATAATAAAATGACTATTTCACTGAACAATGAAAAATATGAATATGTGCTAAATAATAGCCAATTAAAATATGAATCAAACGTGGTTAATGTGATTTCTGCTCCTGAACCTCAGCGCACAGCGTCTGCACATCAGCGCTGTGCGCCGTCACCTGCATCTTTACGCAGGATCAGCTGTCATCTGTGAGCGCGCGGTGTTTGTTTCAAACGAACAAACTAAAATAAAATACATTTTAAATAAATGCTCATTCATTATTTTCAGGAGCATCAGAGGGATGAAAGAGCCGCGGGTTGCCGACCCCTGATCTAGTGGATGCATAACGTAACCCCAGAGACCACTGGACAGTAGTTTCTGTTTTCGTTTCGTTAACCATAACCAAGGAGGAACCTAGAAGTAAACTGAACTGAAACCACAGCCGATCTAAGAAAACTCATTCAGTCATCTTTGTTGTGTCTACAATTTAGAGAGCACTAATAAATGGCATGTGTAGCCCTGCTGTTAGCAGCATCAGGTCAGAAAATGTTAATCTAACACTGTTGTTCAGTTTAAGGACTCATTGCTTCAGTCAAAGCTGTAATGAGTGATTGATCTTCTTCTTTATCCAAAGACAGGCGTTGTGTTCGAGCAAAGTCTGAGAGTGTCGTTTGATCAGCCTGAATGGTTGATTGATTGAGGGACTCAACAGCTGACAGCTCGGTTAGTGACGGTCACAAGCTCTGTCAGGACATGCTCATCACGCCGTCGCCATCCCTAACACTGTCAGTCCGTCTCCCTGTCACGTTCAGGAGTCTCTCTCTGGTCACGATGTGGCGTGACAAACCTGAGTGTGTCTGAAATAAAAAATCAATGGTGACAATATGCTGAGGAGTCGTGCCACTGTTTCCTGTTGTCTTCTCCTTCTCCGTTGGCTCGGCATGTTATTATCGATCTGCAGTATGTGGGTCAACCCCCCCTCCTCTCGCTCCCTTGTCTTTTTCTCCTGTACAATGTAAATGTGTGTAAATATCCCATATAATTTCACTCAACCTTATTTAACGTGTGAAGCAAAGTATATATGCCGAGGAGCCTGTATTACAACCAGCCTCCCCCTTGTGGCAGAATTTAGGAACTGCACCTTTTATGGCGTTACTAAAACACTGCAAAAAGAATTAAATGTGACCTTTTTCACACATAAACACATAAGATGTTCTTACAGTTGTGACCATACATGTGTAAGTGTCACACATGCTAACATATGCAGAATGACATGCTCGTGGACATTTAGTAGGTGCAGTTATTCATGTTCACCATCTTAGTTACCTGTTACCTGTCAACAACTGCCGCACTGAAATAACGGGACGAAGCACACATTCATTCCTGGCAGCTGGCCTGATTCACTCCAATCCAATAGAAAGTAAAGTTCATAGTTGGTACTTAGGCATTCTCGGGTACTTCCGGTAGCCTAGCAACCAGCCAAAGCCAATCTCGTTTCCATGTGTCTTGACCTCCACCTCTGGCTCCACCTAGCGGAGCTTCTCTCTCTCTTCTCCTTCTCCCTCTTTTTCCCATACAGGTGATGGCAGACAGGGAGAGCGAGTGATCGTGGGCAGGTGCAGCCGATCAGTGATCATTGAGTGTCTCCAGCTGCGGCGGGGAGTGGTTCTGCCTCTGTCATTGTTTCAGCCTTCCTTAAAAGACGCCAGCAGACCACTACACGACGCCAACCCTCCTCGCTGCCTTGGTTTTCCTGCCTCATATCATCATCATCCTCCTGCTCATCTACTGGCTTTCCTCCACCACCGACATCCACGCCTCTGCTCCTGCCCGGCCCGGCTCACCTACTCTCCCCAGACACGCCACGCCACCACGCCTGCCGTCTGCCTTCCTCCCCACTACAGTAATCCCTCTGCTGGTTCACCCTCTCTTGCCTTGTCCATTTAATGTCCTAGTCATAGTCTTGTTTAGTTCTTGGTATTTTCTGTGTCGTGTAATTAGAATCCTGGTTAGTTTCAGTTTTTCTCTCTTGTAATTTCCCCCCTCCTTTAGAGGGCGACTTTAGTCTACATTTAGTTTATTCTTGTATTTGCTTCCCCTCCTTGTGAGGCCGACCTTAGTTTACATTTAGTTTCCTTCCTGTATTGAAACAGATTTGCTACAAGCCGAGGGCCGGACTGGTTCAATGTTTATTAAAACATATTTTAATGATTGCACATAGCCTATTAAACTAAGATCTAACACAATATATATTCTTTAATGATTAAATGAACAATCCAATATTCTTTTATGGCTCCGTCAGTAATTAAAGGAAAACATTTTCAACAGGCACACAGACAAAAACAATAAATATCCTTCAAAAACAATAGAAATAAAAAATCTAATCAGTTGTATTCCTTCTCATGGCTCTTATCTGCAATTTTCCCTGAGTTCAACTGAAAAATAAATCTAAATAAATGAAATAAATTTAAATACAAAAATCTATAGGACACAGACAAAACAATACTTTCCTTTCTGGGGGGTGGGTAACTGAAAGTTAACATCTGTTCTGGCTGCTGATGGATAATGAAGCCGAGGCCCGTTTACCGCGCTGCAGTGAGTCTGTTGCATTGTGGGGGATGTCGTATTGGTGCGTGCAAAACACCAGCGGGCGGCTGCGGCCAGTTCTAATACTAATCAAATATCATCCGGGGGGCCGCATATAAATCATTTGCGGGCCGCATCCGGCCCGCGGGCCTTGACTTTGCCATATGTGTTCTAAAAATAAAGAATCTAGTTGCTTTTCATCAACTGATACAGATTCCCACTCAGCCCCCCCAACCATGACACTCTTACTTGCCAGCTTGCACGCTGTTTGCTTCTGAGTGTCGGCATTGGACATTTGTTTGTTGCTGCAAAATGATTCAGAAATAAAGATCAAATAAGTGCAAGGTTACACTCCTGGTACATTACATCATGTGCATCATGTTTCCCCTCCCCCCACCAGTGCAGCCCCTTTTCTTTAAGGCAGCATGGTTTTTTGGAGGTGTCGTCATCTTACTGAATCTCTTCTACCCTTCCCTTCCTCGTGTTTTCACCTCCTCTTCATTTATCTTGGATGCAAATCCTGCAATCCTCTCAGCTCCTCTTTTCCAGCTCAAACCTCAACCTTCCAGACCCTCCTCCCCTCTCCCCCTTCATTTATCCCCCCTCCCATTGTGGCCTAATAGTCGGCAGTGTTAATTAATGCCATATCTTTATGCAACAGAAACAGGTTTAATTCTGCTGATCGATGGCTCTATTTGGAGCAAACCGACAGACACAAAGCAGGAACAATCTGTCCCTTCTGGCTCATTGACTGCAGACAGTCGGGAAAAGGTTAGCTGCGTTTTTTTTAGGTGAATTTTTTACGTTAATGACCCATGTCTCAGCTAGAAATTGCTTCTGTTGTGGCAAAAATAAAAGCTGTGGCTAAACACGAGGTGTGCATCGGCACTGCCCTCACGATTCGATTCGATTCTACGATGCATCAAAATTCTGCTGCACACAATAAGGCAGTTTTTCATCAATCATGAGCCGATACAAGCAGTAAGATTTAACAACAGATTCTATTGGCTGCTGTGTGTGTATTCGCTGTCCTGTTTGTACTCTCCTGTATCTTTAACATACATGTCATAAATAAAATTAAATGGTACAACCCGCATTTTCCACAACAGAATTTGGTCGTAGATCCTTCGCTGTGAAGCGTGCCACCGATCGTGTAATCCTCTTTGCTCTCTCGTCAGTTCTTGGCTGGGATGTGTCGACTTGTTGTTGTTGAAGCCAACGATCAACACGGTTCATGAAGTTAGCTGTATTGCCAACGTGCTTGATTTTAGCGTGGCAGGTTTTACACGCTGCATAGGTCTTGTCTAGTTTATCGTGAACTTCGTAGAATCTGAAATGTGCCCAGATGTCCGCTTTCCAAGCTTCGGGTGCGTTTTTAATGACCCGTCTTTCGCGGTCATCTCCCTCCGCCTCAGCCATCCTGTAGTGCTAACCACTGGCGCCGCTGCGTAGCATGTAGCTCGTTGCTCCGGAAATGCCGTAAAGTAATTGAAACTTCACAACTTTATTGTCCGCTCGAGGCCAAAATAAACAGCGACATAATCGATGCTGAATCGTGCCCCGCATTGCAATCCATTGCTGAATAGATTATTGTTGGCACCCCTACTAAACACCAATTTATGTGGCTGTTAGTACAGGTGTGACTGTTCGTCCGTTGAGTTTTTTATTTTTGATTTTTTGAATGTCGTCCAACTTTAGTTTGAGCAACGCCTGGCTTTATATTGCTACAAATCCACTTATCTTCTATTTGATCAATACACTGAATGATATTAATATTTATGAAATTGATATTTAGCTCAAATTATGATCAATTGGGTGCAAAAATGTTTGACCGCCATCTTGAAAATGAGCAGGATAGTAAGAGGTAGGCTGATTAAAAATGTTTAGACTGTGCAACTGTCTCACTTTCTGAAGCCCACGTCCTCTGGGGGAGACAGAGTCTGAAATGGATGCATCTGGCTGTCCTTGGTACGAATGACACAGACACTCTCGTGGTGCGACGGCTAAACACTTCCCCTTAATTTAAAGTGACCGTGACATCGGACCGGCACGGCCATAACATGTGTCCTCCTGCACATTACACCATGGAGCCAAGGACATGAGACTGTCAGCTGTGAGTGTGTGTGTGTGTGTGTCTGTATCTATTTGTTTAATTTGTAGGCTATGCTAGAAAAGAGAAGTCATTATCACTTGTATTTGCAGCCTGTGAGTGTGTCGGTGTGTCGGTGTGTGTGTGTGTGTGTGTGTGTGTGTGTGAGTGTGTCGGTGTGTGTGTGTGATTGAGTGCGTGGCGACAGATGTGACTGAGGGGAATACTGAACAGGGCGGCACCGCGACTGACAGAAGAAGATAAGGGCAAAGAGACATACATGGAGAGACAGACAAACAGAGAGACCGATGGAGGGATGAGCAGGACGAAGAGAGACGTGACGAGAGAGTAAATGAGAGGGTCGAGAGAGGTAGGGAATGCTGACAGAGAGAGAGAGAGAGAGAGCACTACCTGTCAGCTTGTAGACAAAAGTAATGACACAGTGTGGTTGATTGTTGTAAATCATTTTGCTTTTACTGTTAATGTGGTTTGTTATGATGTTGTTATATTGAACCAGAGCAGAACATATGAAGACATCTCAAACTGAGCAGAACAGATCCAGTCCAGGAGGCCTCGGTTCTAAAGCCTGCTGTGCACTAGTTAATTTAAACAGAAGATCCTTGTGCTCAAAAAGAGGATTCATTCTCAGTGAAGAACCTTGGAGCTCTAATCTGCCTCTATACCTGCCAAAGAGCAGTGATTCCTAACACTCTCTGGGGGTCATCAGGTGGAAACCTCCCTTCAACGGTGTTTCGCCTACTTAGTCCCACGACACCTCCAGGAGGCTAGGCGGTGAATTACGGCGTCCCAGAGTCACCCCCCCAAGTGCCAGTTCACACTGCTCCTACACAATCCAAACAGCACCGCCACGTTCAACTGACCCAGAGATGCTCCAGGTAGTGGCCAGTACCGAGCTACCATTCAGCTAATGCTAATGCTAACCGCTAAGAAGAACAGAAGAAGACAATACAGTTCCGATTCAACCATTTAGCTAATGCTAATGCTAACTGCTAAGAGGAACAGAAGAAGACAATACAGTTCCGATTCAACCATTTAGCTAATGCTAATGCTAACCGCTAAGAAGAACAGAAGAAGACAATACAGTTCCGATTCAACCATTTAGCTAATGCTAATGCTAACTGCTAAGAAGAACAGAAGAAGACAATACAGTTCCGATTCAACCATTTAGCTAATGCTAATGCTAACCGCTAAGAAGAACAGAAGAAGACAATACAGTTCCGATTCAACCATTTAGCTAATGCTAACTGCTACCTGCTAAGAGGAACAGAAGAAGACAATACAGCTAGATTCACCTATACTGTTAATGTTAACTGCTAGATGCCAATGCTAACTGCTAAGATACTATCATACTACCACCGCTTTAGCTATTGTTTGCTGCTACAATGCTACCACAGGCCTAGATGCCACATGTAACTGCCAAGTGCCGCACTACCATCATCTACCCCTGCCTCTCACCAACTGCACCGATATGATACAAATAAAAGATTAACTGAGAGAATGAGACTCCCGAAATCGACATGTCCTGATTAGCTCGAGCGAAGATGTCTCACTCTGTTGGGGTTGTTGGAACGAGAGCACTTGGTTCATCTTCTTTTAAAGCGACCTTTGGCAGCTTGCAAAGGGTACACACAATGATCCAGAGACTCTGAGAATTAAAAATAATTGGTCGTCTTTGTGATAAACTGTTGTAAAACTGCTCAGTTTGAACCACACGTCACAACATATCTATGGTTGTGAAACCAGCAATGATTGGTTAACAGCATTTGAATAGTGATTGGTGGATTACTTTGCTGACCAGGCCATGTTTTTCCTTGGAAATGGACACAGACACTCGATGACAGCAATCTCTCTCATGAAAACTGACGAGATTAGAACAAATATCTCTCAAAGTGCAGACCTGGCAGGTCCTCATTGATCAGAAATAAATCAAACAGTAATTGGAAGGATCAGTTTGAATCCAATGTAATGAAAGAGAATAAAGAATAAATAAAGAATAAAGTAAGAGGAATGAAAAGGTTGAATGAACGTAGATACTGAGGTGTGGACAGAAAAGTTAACAAAAGGAAGCACAGAGAGATGCAAACAACTAAATAAAAAGATTCAGGAGGGAGAGGAAGAAGGTGCTATAAACTCAGGAAAGGACGGCAGGAAATGGTGAAAGGGTTAAATGACGGACGGCAGAGTGGACGGCAGACAGGAAATTAAATGTGTTGACAGTCATATTTGGATTAATGGAACAGGAAAGGTGAAGGCTCTGGTGAGACTTTAATGAAAAGCTCCTTCAGATAAACCTAAAGGTCATTTAAGGGGGGAGAATTCATTCTTATTCCGTGAGATTAGAAAGACCGGGACCTTCGGTGTCTCTGCGGGGAGCCAGTGGCTGCATGGCAAACTCATTTATTTAGCTCCATGTTACATGTTTTACATGGTTTTTTGATTTTACACCCCTGATAACATCGTACGTGAGACACACTTTACCAGTCACTTAAAACTAAATTCACCTCAAAGTAAATTGAATAAAAATGATTTCTTAACATTTGAAGAAGACATGTGTTAAACACACTGTGACTCATGCTTCAAGCCGTCTGTGGACAGTTTTTGTATTGAAACCAAGACTACGATCTTTCTCTAACCTTTGCCAAGTGCTGCGTGTCCCTAAACATGACCACATGTTTTACAAGAAAAGAGAAAGAAAAAGATTGGATATTTTGAGGGACAACGAGTGAAACACGTAGCTGATATGATGAGCATCGACACCTGACGTGACTTTCCAGCTACATGAACTGAAAGTTTTCTCATTATGTTCATAAAGATCAGGATCCAGTCTGCATTAAATGAGTGATTTGATGTAAGTTGAAAACATAAAAGAGGCTCAGGCTTGACGACGGTCATCCAGCCACTCCTTCATGGGTTGTGACCCTCACAGGATCGAGATCCACTTGATGAAAATGACTTTACACAAAGCACCAAATCTCCACACAAAAACATCAGTACTGGACGATTCTGCAAAACCCCAGAGCAGTGGCGTGCACAGACTTTTTGAAGGGCAGGGGCGAAAAGGAAAAAAAGGGCACATATAGCGTGTCCTCGCCACTGAAGAGGGCACCTTAGCCTGCATTTTGGCTCCCAGGGGGCACTTTAGCACGCATTTTGCATTACGCATTTCCCCCAGGCATGCTACTGGCCCAGACTCTCACTTTCTACAATTCTTCTTATATTCTTAGTCAAGGTTTCAAGGTTAGGGAAAGATCGTGGTTAAAGTTTGAAGAAGACAGCTAGATATTAATATAATCCCGATCTTCACCCGCACTTTCAGGCCTGCTAAGTGCACACTGCAGTACTTCCTGCACCAGCACTGAACAGCAGGCTGAGAGGTTGGAGCTGGCCAAAGAGAATGTATTTGCATGGCGGATTATTGGTCGGTGGGGCTGCAAAGGATTCAACGATCCTCCAAAAACAAGTCAAAGAAGGCCGCGTTTGTTAGCTGCATTTCTCAGACCTGCTGCCATGGCGCAGCTGTTAAGCCGTTATTAATTCATTCGAGTGGAAATCAAATGATTCCAGCATTTATCTTCAAGAACTCCGGTGAGTGGAGCTGTACTTTCTGCAAAAGAAATCTGATCTGCCCTGGGACATCATTACTCGTCGTACCTCTCCAACCGCAAGCGATCATTTAATGGACATGCTTCTTATTCCCCACTTGGATTGGTTTTTCTATTTTAGGACATCAATCGTAGTGTTCTCCATCTCGAGGTGGAACTCGTATCCAAATCATTGCTAAGATCTCAGATGTGCAGATGTCAGGCAGGGATCCAATTACCCGTTTGGGCTCTGAGGCTTCACCTTCCCGTCCTGCCGCTTGATCATCATGTTTCACAGCAGCGAATGGCCATCAGCGAAGTATGAGGATGGCCATTAACTCTGCTCCTCTGTCACTTGTGTTAATGTTCAGTCTCACCAATGTCCAAAAAGCAAACAAACAAACAAAAAAAACTAGAAGGGCACTCAAAGACAAAGACACTGCCACTCTTCCGTATGCAAATCTAAACCACGATAAATGTCTGGATGCATTTCTTTATAGGAATTATGTGAAAATATGGTTCAAACATTTTTTCCTGAATATCTCTGATGAAATTTGTTGCAGACCGTTCACATTTAGATGTGAGGAAGAGTTCATTTAGTCGCATGATGTGTGTGTAAACGTTTCCATAGCTGCATTTTAATTGTTGTACGGGTTCTCCATAACGACTTTTTATGGTTGTATTTCTACAATTGGCTGCTTTGTTGCTAGTGAACTTTACTGCCATCTACTGGATTTTAAGGTGCATGGCACTCATTCTGCCAAGGGAAAATGCCTCTCGCAATGTTCACGAGTGAAAAATGATTTGCGTTTCTGCCCCGAAATATTTTAGTATTATTTTGTTACTTCTTGTGATGGTTACGTGGAACAAAGTGTTGAGACATGTGACAGGTTGGAATCATTTTGTTCCAGGTAAAGCAGGTAAGTCGCAAATCAATCAGTATGTATGCACGCTTACCTGGTAACCAGAATAGATTTTAAATTGTAAATTAAACGTAATACGACCCAGTGCCACGACACTGCAACAGCTACTTCTTATTGGTTAGTTAGTGTTTGCCATAGAAGGAATAAAAAAACATGAAATAAACCTGTGGACAGATGTTCCCCTGTTCTACCACAAATGATCACTGATGGCTCTCTACTGACCTACTTTGTCACATGACTCCCCAACTCTTCAGACAGGTCTAAATGACTGAACACAAACACACCAAACAGAGAATTAAAGTATTTACTGCCATGTGCTGCATCAGCAAATCACTGCATTGCATGTGATCTGTGGTGTGTGTGTGTGTGTGTGTGTGTGTGTGTGTGTGTTGTCTGAATGTTTAAGTAGGCGTCGCCCTCTACATCACTCTCTTGTCAGCTCAGGAACAAACACTGAGGGAGTCGATCTATACCACCCTGTCAGGAGCCAACAAGCTACACACACACACACACACACACACACACACACACACGACTGGTTTGTATATATTTTCTTGTTATTCCGGTAAAGTTACACACACCTGAACATCAAATGCACAATATTTTTCCTGGACATCTCGACAGCTCAAACAAATTGTACCTGACCATGAAGTGATGGATCGGTCCATTTGTAACTGCACCTGCAGCTGAGGGGGGGCTGAGAGGAGCAGGTGTCAACATGTTCTCGTTTGCACAGAAAAAAAATCTAAATGACAAAAAAAAAAAACCCAAACAAACAAAATATAGCAGAATTGTCTAAACCTTTGTGATGACATTGCAGGTGAAGCCCGGCACACACTTGCTCCTGACAGCAGAGCAGGTGGGCGGGACTAGTTTCTGTCAACAGATGGCTGATTGGCTGAACTAACAAATCAACCTACTCTGACATTTTGCATTGGCAGTTATTATTTCTTGAATGAAATTATTAAAGCATACTAATTTAACCCATATTATATATATTATCCGGGTTACATGCAGGTAAGAGGACATGATATATATATATATATATATATATATACACACACACACACACACACATATATATATATTTGTCAACATGCCTGGAGGTGGGTAAACAGTAACTTTTTAAAGGAAATAAATAAATTCTGTGTACGGATTCCCCAGTTTCACCCGAACTCTCCACATGGAGTGTTCTGTGATTGTTTCCTGATGCCAAATTGGAAGCACTGCGCACTGAGAATGAGTGTGTTCACATTTTTGCCAATTACTTCAGCCAGCCAGACGGCAGCTAACGAGAGATCGCTCCACTTCTCATTGATCCTGTGGGCCAGCGGGCAGGTATCGCTGCTGCAGAAAGGTTTAAATATTGTGTCTGTATTCTTGAGGCGAAACAAGGTTAAGAAACGAGTTTCTGTTCATTTATCTTTCCACAGACAGCCGGCGTGCTGCGCTGCCTGGATGCACTAACAAGTTGATTAATGGCTGCGGTGTGTGGCCCAAATTTCTCTCCGCCTTCCAGAGGGAAGTTATCTAACAGGGGCAAATAAGGCAGTGTGCTACTGCTGAGGGGGAGGACGACATCTCATTCACCTTCTTAGTGCAGGAGTGGATGAAGTGTGGGCACTATGCAGTTTGCTCAGGGACATTTAGTGCTGTATTACAAGCAGTCAACCTTCTGCTTACAGTGAATATGACACTGAAGTAAAGTCTGAGTATGACCACATGTGACACCAGACCTTTTTCAATTGATGAAAAAAAGAAACTGAGATGTGGACAGTGATTCAATGGCCAAGGTTGCATCCATCAGTCCACCATATAGTGCTCATTTTGTACTGCAGGCTAAGCAGGATAACCCAGATTCACTTCTCCCTCACTGCTTCTTGCCTGTCAAAGGGTGAACTGAGACACACTCAGGGAAAAGTCATTCTTGCTCCTTGCTTTGGCCACGAGCTCATAAATAAAGGCTGGAGCGCAGATGGCAGGTAAATCGAAAGCTTTGACTTGGCTTTGCTCCCTTCACCTCCAAATCACTGCTAATGCAACAGCAATCTGCCACCACCTGAACACCACCAGGGGGGGCAAAAATTCACCACTGTGTGCCATTGCTTCAAAACTGGAGGTGCTGGATCTCATCCTGGCCTGTTCTCACGTGCATGCAATCCATGTCGTTGCACACTGGAATAACAGCGGCAGGTTATTGATGCCGGCAGTGCTTCCATCATCAGCCAAAGGAAACCTTAAAATCACCGAGCTGGATGCATTTTGAGATTCTGTCCGTAAAAGCCAAATTGGCGACGAGGCACAGACTTGGCTGAGTCCAGCACTGATTAGAGGTCAGCTGAGAGTAGACTGTTTAAGACCAACATAATAACGACATGCAGGAAAAAGCCAATAGCTGATTAATCAGTCGATACTGGCTGAGCCAATGAAGTGCTCAACCTCTGCTTCTGATTATGTCGTGGTGAGAACTTTAATCGATTAACAAAACCTTCTTTTTAAACAAACTAACCACAGCTTAGCGTCATATCTCATTCAAAAGAAATAATTATTTTTTTTAAGATTATCCAACATGTACGGAAGCCGAGAACGGCCAGGTCGGTATTATTATTATAACAAATTATTATTTCGTTATCGTTATCGTTATCGTTTCGTTATTTCGGGGGGGGGGCAAGAAAAGATGATCCATTCTGTGTAAAGCACTGGGGGAAACCCTGAACTTTAAAAACAAAGGGGCATACTTCCTCTGATTATAGACACATTAATCGCACTAACCATAATGTAAACACACTCATCACATCACTGCTAATAAACGCTTCATCAAGCTACATCGTGCTAAATTAGCACTAGCCTTCGTTAGCGATTTGTCGAAATCGAGAACCAGTCTTTGCTGAGAACCAAATAATTTAATTCGTTATCACGAGAAAACGGTAAAAAAAATATACGGAACTGGCCGTTCTCGGCTTCCGTAAACATGAGCAAGAAATACCAAACAATAACTTTTTGTATACAAGAAAAAAACATGTTTAGTATTTTATCAAACCAGAAGCCATCGATTGAGTAAAAGCGGTAATAAAATCAGCCTCCAGCATGAATATTTCCTTTTACTGTTCATTATTTTTCTTATTTTCCTGTGACGTCCAGGTCACGAGCTTCCTCAAGTTAAATCATGTTGCTTTTTGAATGTGAAGAAGGATTGGTTGTTCAGATGGAGGAAAACAGGAACCGAAGGTCGTCACATGTGCACATCCATGTCAAAATTAGGATTTGGAGGAACTGGTTTTACTGTCAATTTCATTTTCAATTTCAAGCCCATACATCATGTGATAAATACAAGTCACACTTACACAAAACTATAACTCTCAAAAAGGCCCAATGTGCTGGAAATACCTGCTACTGCACCTAAACAGCAGCTCCCGGGGCGCAGTGGCAGCATAAAAACCAGTTCTGCAGAGTGAGCTGCCTAACAGACAGGAAAGTACAGCAAGTGATGAGAGGCTGCAGTACAGCAGGAGGGCTGTACTTCAAAATAAGAGCGGAGAGGAAGGTCATGAGGTTTGTTACTGAAAACCTTCCCTCCAGGCACTGATGAGCAGCTGATAAATGACCTTCTGGTCCTTGAAATCTTTCAAAGCTGATTCGATATTCAAGGTTCAACATTCTGGATTGGATTTTCATCTTTTCTTGTAAAAAAGAGTGTCAAACATGTTTAACATAATGCTTTTTATGAGATGTGTTCATGGTCTTTGTTGAATTATGAACCTAGAAATCAACAGTTCAAAGAAAAATCAACCAACTTTCTCTGTTTAAACACTTCAGGCTGTTGATCTTTCAGCAGAAGAGCAGAGGGCACCGCTCAGAGCCTCAAAGGACAGTTTTCTTCTCTGAATTTGTATCTTTAGTCTTCTTCTGAAATTAAATATTAAGCGGGAGGGCAAATGGTGAACTCAAGTCGTCCACTCATTTACGTTTTTACAAGACATTTGAACACCTCAGCGGCAGAAAGTGTTCACTTTGAATTAGTCCCGATTTTGTTCTCGGAGAAAGCGTCAGCAGATCAACAATTATATAGGTCGATTGGCAATGACTCCCAAAATGACAAATCAGCACCAGCAGTCGCAGTTATCTTCAGTTTGAGCAACAAAACTACTTGGTCAGGGTTAGGAGTCGATCATTGTTTGGGTTAATAAAGTTAACTGCCGCCGAAGGTTTGATAGTGGCAGGAGGGGGCTGCTGGTGTTATCTATACCACTGTTTCTCAAGCCTGGTCCTGGAGTACCACTGCCCTGCAGGTTTTAGATGCATCCCTGCTCCAGCACACCTGATTCTAATGAATGGCTCGTTATCAGGCCTCAGCAGAGCCCAGTAACGAGCAGCAGAGCAGGGCAGCTGGTGCAAGATCCCTCTTTATTTAAATATGGTGGGGGCTAACCCTTTAAAATTGAACTTTGACGAGAGAAGAAAGGTTTGTCTACAAAAAGATCCAAAAATTAAGTGTCTCCTATTTTACATCAATTTTAAAAACAAATTTCAGGCGATTTCTCACTGGCTCTGTCACTCTAACTGATGATGTCATCCACTCTAGGGGGAGAAATTCTGAGCATTTTTTGAGAAAATTTATGGTCTTCAGATGGTCATAGCTCGAAAACCCGGAAGAGATATCAAAAAGTGAGCCGAGGTTCATTTTGAGCCGACAAAATTATCTACGTTTTAAAGTTTGAATGAAGTCTCTAGGAGAAAGTATGGCGAAGCAGCGGACGATTGAAAAAGGCTGAAATTTGAGGAAATGTCCCATTCATTTCTTATGGGAAATTCTTCACAGTTTTTTGCGAATAACTTTGTGAATTATTGACGAAAAAGCTATAAAAGACGTAGCACACCATTCCCGATCACATTTTGATATAAAGTTTGCGAGGGTTTTCTCAAAGCTGCGGGACGAGTTACGTGCCGAAATTCTGGCGGAAGATGAAAAAACGTGCGGGATAACAATAGTGGCTCGAGCGTAGCCTTCTACAGCGAGAGGCTCTTGCGTTGCTTCGTGCCACTAATAATGTCAGCAATGACTTTGGTTTCACACAGGACACAGACAGCAGTCTCCTGGGTGACAGTCCTGACATTTAAGTCTAACGACAGACTTAAATATAGGTCGTAATAACCTACTTGAACGGATGACCCACACAGCCATGTTTCTGGCTGACCATTCACCGCCATCGACGACTTGATTCCACTTATTTCTGGAATATCAGCAGGTGGCGTAGTCGTCCCTGTTTTCTCACTTGGCTGTCCTCTTTGGTGTCATGTGAATATCAAAATGATTCTTTTATTGCTGCCTTTCTTTCCCCACTGTGCTCGCTCTGAGGCCGGAGGCGATGCAGAGACCTCAAACATCAAACATAAGGTACAGGCCATTTATATCTGACTGTGTAAAGATGGGGGTCATAGAAACACCCAAAGCCTTCATGCTGAATCCAGGTCAGCCAGCGAACCTTCAGCCTGTTTGTGATGGAGTCCGTTCAGAGCTGCTGAGGCAGAAAGATGGAGATGGGAAGATATCTGTCCTCTGATTGTGCTGCTCTTCATCACAGCAACAAGGTTTTCAAGAGTCACTCTGACACCTGCAGGTGCTACAAAAGTCCAGGTGAGACAAGCCATTACAAACACATCGTGTCTGCTCTTTTTTGAGCTGCACTGAACACTTTGAATTTATTCTCACAGAACATGACTTTTCAACATCATTTATTTCATAGATACGTGAAATCTATAAAATAATGAGATTAAAATGTAATATGTAGAAGCAAAACAACATTTATAAGAAGGTTAATCCGTTTCTGTTTCAATTTAAACTTTATCAATAATAATGATTAAGAACAAACATCCCAGCATTGAGGAAATATGAACATTGTTTTTGTATCTGCTTCACTTTCTTTGTTTCTCTTCTCCCTCTATTTTCTGTTCACCTGCATGTCATTATCTGCCTCTTTCTCTCTGTTTCACCATGTCTCTGTCACTCTCTCAGCTCTTATCGGGGAAGCTGCACAGCTGAGAGTACTTCACACTCTGGTGTAGAGGATGCACCAGGTGGGAAACACCTGGGTGTCTCCCCACCGCGCAGACAAAAACGTCCTCGGTGCTCACAAATATCCAGAAAAGAAAGAAGGCGCGTTCAAAAACACTGCAGGAACTCCATTAAACACAGATACTGACGTGCTGTCACACTCAGACCTGCAGATTATTCAACCTTATCCACCTTCACTGTCTCCTGCAAGTTACATTCGTATGAGTCTAAATTGAACTTCCTGATATTGATGAAATGTTCCTTGGAAACCTTCTGTTCTTAGATGCATTTTTCCAAGCAAGCATATGGCTGGTCTCATGCTGCTATTCAGCCAACTGCCTAGCTAAGTGTTAGTGTATAATCTGCACACAATAAACAGCGTGGTAATATTATGTATTGTATATGCAAGTGAAATCGTAGCGTATCCAAACTGCCATGACTGCTTGAGGTTGGCCGTGCATTAAGTCAAAATACAAACCAAAAGAAATAAAAAAACATATCATCGTCCAGGTCACGTTGCTCTCCGATGAAGCCTCGTTTGTTTTTCTGCATGCAAACTTGCTAAAGCGTTAGCCTGTTTTTGGTTAGTAAATAATATGATAATGGCTGTCAATGGTAGCGGAGGACACCACACAACCAGCGAGCACTGAAATGAGTTTAATCCACATGTCTTTCTCCAGCGTCTCTGAGGAGTCTGACTCCAGCTCTGCCAATCACCAGGAGGCAAAAAACAGCCGTCATGACAGCATACGATGTTAACACGGTGTTGACAGCCGCCTGGAAATCAGGATGTGATGTCACCGGCTGTCCACGCCCCAAATGGGCGTAGACTAGCAGGCGTATCTCTGCAGCCCGGCGACCCTGCAGCCAGCAGTAGTAGACCCCTAATTAATAGAACAGATATTCTAATCAAATCAAACAACCTGGATTCACAATGTGAAAATCACACCACGTTGAAATGGGCAAATAAAACAGAAACAGACTCAGGCAGGCGCGGACTACACCGCCGACACGTCACAGGTGTAACACAGCACGAGTGCAAGGGGGTGGAGCTCATGTGGTGAAAGCTGTGCAGCCAGAAGGTACCTGAGTCCTGAGTCTCTGCAGGTGTGAACACCAGGTGGTGTCCGGTGTCTATCAGCAGTCTGGTGGGCGTGGTGCCATGCGACGAGAGTTCGGATCGGTAGACGGGTTCAGATCCTCGGTCCCAGGCCACGGCCATATTCGGTCGTGCCCCGGGACAGCCCAGGGTCAGGACGCGGTCTGCAGGGTGGTTCAGGTAAAACACAGGTACCTCCATTGACAGGGAGGCAGAACTATAAGACACAAAGATTCATGAAAGTAGAGATGTATGACTTGTTCTTCACATTTACATTTAATAACACACTGAACTAAATTATATACATGTTAGTATGTTGGCACATTTTATTGTTTACTGTTTATATACATTTTAGTATATTTCAGCTGCTGTTGGTTCATTCCACTGGTATATTTTATTCTGCTTGTATATTTTATTCTGTTTGCACATTTCACTTCCATATTTTATTGTTTATTGTCTTAGTATATTTTCATTCTGGTATATTTTTAATTGCATTTACGAATATTTTTATTGCATGTTGGTTTATTTTATTTTATTGTAGTTATCTTAATTTTATTCTTTCTTATCATCTTGTTTCTAACATGGGGGTTGCAATGAAAATTTCATTGACGTGATGCTCAATGACAATAAAGACTCTTGAATCTTGAATCTTACAGTTTCTCTGCTGCTGTAAACTGTACGGACGCACAGTGAGCCTATAGGGGGAATATCTCATTAATAATTGCTCATAATATTAATATAAGAACTTTTTCACAGCTGGAAAGATGGTCTTTCATACAGCTGGATGCTGAAGAAAGAGGGAAATGTTTTTGAAACTGGTGCTGATGCGAGTTGGGCCGGGCTTTGGTTCTGACTCATCTGCTTTGAAGCAGGACATATTACAGCTAAACAGTGCGCTAAAATAAAATCTGGATTCGCGTTTGATGGCCTCGTTTGATCTGAGTTTCTGTGAGCCGCCTCGCTCTCAATCCGACTGTCTGTGGAGGCAGAAATCCAAAAAAGTTCAAACAAAGCAATGAAAAGTGTGAGTTAACTTTGTTCTCCTTGTTACCCGCACCGACACAAAGCTGTTTGAAAGTTTCCTTTCAGTAGTTTTTTAAACAAATGTTGACACGTGTTTCAGACTTTGGGTGGTACATTTAATATTCCATATCGACATGTTTCCAAAGAACACTTTTCAGACCTGAGAGCAGGCAGGTAACGAGGCAGGTCAAATTTCTATTTGAAGTTTCCATGACAACGATTCCAAACGTTTTTGGGGAGCCATTGACAGATTACACAAACGCTAACAAATCGATCCTCATGACATGCACCGAGAACATTAGCACATCATCGACAGTGGTTGACATGTTGCGTTTTAGTCACCTTCATGATAAATGGCTCAATTTCCACAATGTTTTTATCCAAAGTGCTTCACTATTTGCAGTGTCCTGGTCTGACGACCTGCTCCAGCTCCAGGCATCATTGTACCTCTGAATACTAAGCACTTACTTGTACCCAAGAAAAGTCACCAGAGGCAGGATTCTGGAGGACGGAGTGGCTTGAGGTGGACAATCCACTCGACAGCTTTTGACCTCCAGCTTGGCTTCGACTCTGCGTCGCTTCAGCTGTCCGAAAGCCCTCGGCACCGCCCCCGAGCCGCAGGAAACCACCGTCTGATTGGCCCGCCTGTAGCGTACGTGCAGGAAGCGGGAGCGGATGTAGCACAGTCCGACGCGAACCTGCTCTCCCGGTGCTCCGCAGCGATCGCAGACCGACCAGGGCCGGAAGCTGGTGAAGACCCGGTACAGCGGCTGAGCAGAGCCGAGTCCTTCCCTTTCTTTCTGCTTCTTGCTCGTAGTTTGTGGGGGAGTGAGCCTGGGGGTGTCAAATCAGAATATGAGTCACCCAATGTTCATTTTCAATCATCAGTCGTTCAGAAGCTTTTAAAAATCATGCTATGATCATCACAAAGTCGATAAGCCCGCGATGCACGAACCATTCAACACTGAGCAGAATCACAAATCGAACATCGGACAGCGGCGATCAAATCTGTGAGCCGCCGTCCGTCTCATCACCTTGGAGTGAAGCTGAGCGTATGCGCCTCCTGGATGTCCAGGTCATAACCATAGAAGAAGTCTCTGCGGCCTGAGCCGCAGATATAGATGCCGGAGTCGTCGGGACCGGCTCTGAAGATCAGCAGGCTGAAGAGACGGATGGAGAATCGACTCTGCAGTGCACTGCCGTGAGGAACGCGGCTGGGGTCCAGGAGCTTGTTGCCATAGTGATCAGCCAGGGCTCTGGTCTCCTGTGAGCTGCCCAGATGTTTCCTAAAGAACCATACAACCGATTGGACCTGAAACACACGGCGGACGAAATGACCAAAATGTATCTGCTGACATGTCAAAACTCAAGTTACGACTTTAGGAGTGATTTTAGACTCAGATTTAAATTTTTAATTTTAACAAGGTCATCAAAAAATCTTTTTTCCACCTTAGAAATATTGCAAAGGTCAGACCTTTTTTAACTCAGAAAGACGCAGAAATGCTCATTCATGCTTTTATCACTCGCCGTTTGGACTACTGTAACTCTCTTTTTACTGGAAAACTACAGTTAGTCCAGAACGCTGCAGCCAGAGTCCTGACAAAAACAAAGAAAATCCATCATATCACCCCCCCTCCTTAAAACACCACACTGGCCCCCTGTTTCCTTCAGAATAGATTTTAAAGTTCTTTTATTCGTTTACGAAGCTTTAAATAACCTCGCTCCTCCGTACATAAGAGACTCTCTGTCATTTTACACTGAGGTCCTCTACTGCTTTTATTTTGAAAGTTCCTCATATGCTCCAGGTGAGTACAGGTGAAGCTGCCTTCTGTTTTTACGGCCCTAAACTGGAACACATTACCTTTAGACATCAGAATGGTGAGCTCTCTCTGTATTTTTAATCTGTCTTTTAATTTGGAATAATGTTATAACCCAGGCTGACAGAACACTGCTGTTTTTAACTATTTTCATTTCAAACACTGTTGTTTTTGCCCCAGTCTATTTCAACTGTTTTCTCTTACTGTTTTTATTCTTGCAGTTTATTACCATTTCATCATTTTGCTTTTATTGACATTTTATTTTATTGCCATTTGTTTGTTTTGCTTCTTTCTTGACGTCTTTTTATTCTGTTTTGTGAAGCTGCATGTTTGCATGAACGGTGCTTTATAAATAAAAGTTGAGTTGAGTTGTGATCACATCTGCTCTTTGTGTCTCTTGGTTAAAAAGGCTTTGATTCTTTCTGGGATCCTTCACCAGATCAATACTCGTTCTACAAGCTTCAAGTTCAAATGACAGATAGATGATAGATAGATGATAGATGATAGATAGATGATAGATAGATACTTTATTCATCTCCAAAGAGAAATTTGCAGTTCCAGCAGCTCAAAAAGGTGGACACACAAGGGCATGCAAAATAAGAACAGGAACTACTTTCAGTAATGTGCAACTTACAAGTGATGAACAACTTTCAGGCACAGATCAACCTTCAAAGTAAGGCCCAACTTTCAAGTAAGAGGCAAAAATCCAAAAATAATAAGTATACAAAATACAAAATAACAATATAAGAAAAACCAACAAATACATCAGAGTGTCCTCCTTGGTCTGATAGATGCAGGCAATGATTTAACTACAGTAAGCTTTGTCTGGGATCCCTCTCCTTCTAAACGTAGTCCCGGAAACCAGATTTCATCAGAGGTGTTCACAGTATGGTTGGTGGTGTTACCTGTTCTGGTTTGCAGCAGCAGGGCAGCTCCAAAGTGACTCCAGCCAGGTAGGCAGCATTGGTGAAGGTCAGGAAAGCAGGGCAGGCTCTCCGAGCAAACACATCCTGCTTATCTTCAGGAGCTTCATAGCTCCACACCTCAGGACACGGGAGGAGGAAGAGGAGGAGGAGGAGGACGGGAGGAGGCATTAAGCTTCTCAGCGCATGAAGAAGGCTGTGCAATCTCAGGGGACCATCCAGTGTGAGAGCTATTTCACACCTGGAAAGTGAAAAGTCAAACAATGTTGCTTTCAAAACACAACAGGTCTGACAGAATCTGATGAGCTCACTAAGGACACGTCCTCCGTTGTCAACGCAAACCGGTCTCATTGCATTTTCTGACTGTTGATGTTTGTGTGTCAGAAGTTAAACAGAATTAAAATGTGCACTGTGGTTGCTTTGAAATAATGTGGGGTTGCTATGGTAACAGCATGTGCCTGTGTTCTGTGGGACAAAACAAATTCCTTCCCCGTCTCTAGAATTAAATTCAACCTTCACAGTTGACTACATATAACGTCATTTTAATTTTCCTTTGGGTTTAGGCTCTAAGGATGTTGGTCTGTCTGTCAGGCCACCAGTTTGATCCAAATCCATGTATAATGTAGTCCAGAACTTTGTGGTGGAGTTCGTGGATAACCACCAAAGTCTTTGGTGACCCTTTGGTCAGACTCAATTTTCTGTACCAGTCTGGTGACGGACTGCTCATAAAGCAGCTGGAGGGGAGGATGGTTCCTGACCCCTGTAATCTTCACGGCGGTCCACACCAGACCGGCAATCTGACCTCGACTGCACAGTCAGGTTGCCGTACCGGGCCGCGATGCCGTATCTGATGATACTTTCCAGTGCAGCCCGATAGAAGAACAACATGATCCTCTGCTCCACTCCACAGACCCTCAGTCTGCGTAGAAAGTAGAGACGCTGTTAGGCTTCCAACATGTACCTTCAGCTGAGTGTGTTGTCAATGTGGACCCCCAGACACCTGTATGAACCCACCTGACTGAGGTGCGGCTGCATGGCGTTGAACGCTGAGTTCAACAATTTGCTTTGCGACCAAAAACCGACACTGCCATCAGCCGCAAATGCACTTTGTGTTCTGCACTAGTTAGCAAATGTTAGCATAGTGACATTCTAATCTAACATGCTGACATTAGTGTTGAGCTCAGAGCCGAACAGGCTCCCAGAGCAGCTAGCGTGGCTTTGGGATCTTGTCTTGTTCATATTCGATCAGAATACTTCATTGATCCCTGAGGGGAAACCTGCTGAGTTGCAATTGCTCCAACAGTAATAAAAATAGAAATGAAATAAGAATAGAGAACGTAAAAATATGTAAAAATATGTACATTATACAACAAAACCAAGCAAAAATAGTAAACAATGTGAAGCATGTAAATGTGAGAATGTGCAATGATAAATAGCAGCTACAGCAAATTTAGAAATATAACTGCATCAAGAAATATTAACAATAACAGTATACTACAATACTACTGCTAATACTGATACTATAATAACAATTATATATTTAGAATTATATAGTCTATATTGCAAAAAATATTCCATCCATTATCTATACACCGCTGAATCCTTTGCAGGGTCACGGGGGGGCTGGAGCCTATCACGGCCGTCTCTCGGGCGAAGGCAGGGGACACCCTGGGCAGGTCGCCAGCTACCACAGGGCTACACATATAGGCTACCCACGCTGCACAGGGAGAACATGCCGGCCTTTTAGCTGTGAGGTGACGCTGCTAACCACTGAGCCGCCGTGCAGCCCGCAAAAAATGTTAATAATAATTATTAATTATAATATTAAAATGCAGTATAAAACATGCAGAATATAATGCATATATTCATAAATATACACTGAGTTGTTGCACAGCCCAGGTGAACGATTGCACATGTTGATGAAATTATTATTATTGTGAGGTCGTGCAGTGATGCTACTGACAAGTGAAATAGTCCATTAAGTGAAGGGGGCCAGTGTACCGAACCAGAGTGAGGCTGGAAGGACTTTCTGCGGTGTTCTGTGGAACATTTCAGGAGGATGAGTTTCACGTTACAAAATAAAGTGTCAGAATCGGAGACATAATCAAACAGAACATACACATTTATGTGGTTCATTTTTGTTGCCAGATCACCACTGATCTGATGTTCTGCTTAATGACAGTTTTACAGTGTAGTTCATTCAAGTCAAACACTCCAGAGCAAAGACCTGAACCTCCAGACGGATGTCAAGAGAACGAAAAGAAAGGCTTCCATTAGTGTTGTGACGTTAACGAACGAACTGGTTCTTTTGAACGGCTCGTTAACATGAACGATGGGAACCGAGTCGCAGCTGGGAAACGTTCTTTTTTTTCCGGGTTACATGGGGAGGAGCGCTGCCCAGCTGCGCGCTGCTTATTAGATATGCAAATAGCATCACGCCACCTTGTGCACGCTGCCTTCACGTGAGTGCGCCAGTAACAAAAAAAAAGCAAAGCACTGTCAAAGCAGAGTGATGTGGCGCCACCCTGTGGAATATTTACAATTAATCCAGATCAGACTTTAAAATCTAATCCACACATGTCAAATAAGGTTTTAATCAATATTTCAGAATAATTCAAACTCATATTGGTGGGATATCTAAATTCATTCCTCCCAGTGGTTATTTCCAAGATAAAACGAGTTCTTAAAACTTAATAAATATAAAAATGAATGGCTCACCGAGATCCGGCTCCCCTCAGAGAGCCATAAATCCCATCTCTAGCTTTCATACCTGTAAATACCAGAGTTACAGTCTTTGCAGAGTGCCAATGCAGAGCTGCACACAGCTCATGAAACACACTTCAGAAGTAAGCAATGCTTCATACACTTAACTTAATTCATCCTGCAGTGCTTCCCAGCACTGCCGCAGGCGGCCGTTGCTGTAACATTATTAAGTTGAAATAAATGAGGGCAATGGTGCCATCGGGCCTCCGGGACAACGACTGAACACAACACGCCGCCGGCCATCTTTACTGCCTGCAGACGCAAACGACACAAACTGATGTATGCTGGCAGCTCTGGCTGAAGGCATGCACCGAGAGATGATGTCACTGTGTGTGTGTGTGTGTGTGTGTGTAAACGCTGGGTGGATGACTAAGTGTGTGTTCAGAGGGGTAAACACTTCAGAACACACCTTCCTGTTTTCCATTAACAACATGGAATTTAGCTCAATTTCAGAAACTAACAAATTCATTTTAGAAAACAAAAACCCACATGGCCAGTGACATCACCGTCTATTCCTGACAAGCGAATCATTTCATTTGGCTTGTTTTCTCTTTATTGATTATCAGTGGCGTGCACAGACTTTTTGAAGGGCAGGGGCGAAAAGGAAAAAAAGGGCACATATAGTATGTCCTCACCACTGAAGAGGGCACTTTAGCACACGTTTTGGCGTCCTAGAGGGCACTGCCCAGCAGACCTGATGCTGTAAGCTGTGGCTCAAAAGGAGCCAAAACAGGCAAAACCACATCTTTATAGCAGGTAACAATGCAGCCACTCCCTACAAATACAGCACATCAAGATACAGAAACAGACTTCAATTTAAGTAAAAGCTCATCTGGAAGTTCGTAAATCTGTTTAAGGATTTTTTGTGGTTAATACGCGAAGACGTGTTTGTGTAACAATATGAAAACACAAAAAATGTGAAACAAATCGTGACTAAAACTTAAAAACACTCACAAATGTCACATCTTCAAAGAAACTCGTGTTTTCCAAAGCTGCTTTATCCTTAAAAACTGTCTAAATGTCAGAAGGTGAACACATTTCTTCAAAATGTTAAGTTGACTGAAGAAAACAACATTACCTGTTTTTTTTTTTCACGTCTGATGCATTTGAGTGACATTTGTTTCATCCTCCTTTGGAACAACTTGATCATTGTTCTGTACATTTCCTGCTTACGTTACGTTAGCTTACGTTTTGATATATAGTTTGGGGACTAGTTACGCACTGAAATTCTGGCGGAAGATGAAAAAACGTGCGGGATAACTCCTCTAATAACAACAGTGGCTCTTGTGTTGTCTCGTGCCTCTAATTAAAACAGACGATGAAGACCATTGGCCCTGGTAGAGGCACAAAGGATCCTGGTTGAATCTCTGGGGTTAATATACTGCGTAGTCATGAGGGCTGGCCCAGCCTGTCGACCACGCCCTGGAGTGATGTCCCTCCACTAGACAGACAGGGGGGAGACAGACAGGAGACAACAGGGTCTGACTTCCAACATCTAGAACTAAAAGTGGTCCTCACAAAGACAAACACGCCGTGTTCTCCCGACAGACAGGATGAATAAAAGACACAGGAAACGTATTACTGTTCAAACATCATCTTTTTTAAACTCTTCCTCCCCCTCCTCCTCTTCCTCTTCTGTCGCTGCTCTTTATTCTCTGTGTCCATTAGCTGCAGCGTCCACTCTGAGGCGCAACATACGATCGCCTCATCCACCACAGCCCAGCAGCTACACCCTTCGTCCCACATCCCAGGCCTCCTCTAATTCAATCCTCTGGTCCAAACAGCACATCAGCCCCTGGTTTCAGCTCCAGGTAACAACCTTTTCTTCATCGCTTTCTTCATCTGTTCCTGCCTCCAGCTCCTCCTCCTCCACTTATCAACTCCATCTAATAGCTCCATCTCTGAGGATGGATGTTGAATACCACACAGTTATTATCACCCCTCCTCCTCTCAAAAAGGTCCATTAAATGCTTGGCATCACCCAAACATCTCACTGGGCCAGTCCTTCCTCCTCTTCCTCTCGTTTTAAATTTATTGTGTGATTACAGGTGGAATAATGGACGGTCAGCTGGACAGATAATCATTTCCATACAGTCTGCTGTGGATACTAACGGTGTCCCACCCACACCTTTGCCCATTTTCACCTTGTACACAATTAATTTAATTTTAATTTCTAGTATTGCCGCCTTTTCATTTTCATTTACAAAAATATAATTTTATCCTGTCAGAAAAAGCTATTTGTCCACTTAACAAAAAAGGCTTCCCTCTGTATGCTCTCACTGTGTACGTGTGAAAGTAGCTCAGACTGTGCAGACAGTCAACTCTTGTTCGTATAATGTTAAATTAGAGCATTAACTTTCAGTTTACACCATCTCACTTCACACAGGCTGCTATAAACTGCTCCGAAGCATCAGGTAGAAAAACATTTTGCTTCCCTTCCTCCTTCTCCTCTTCATCCCACGATTTTCTCCCCCCATCATCCCATCCATGAAATCACAGCTTTCATTGAAGCATTAAAATGCATTTAACTCCTCCACCCATCATTTCCTCTTCCCTTTCCTGTATTTATCTTCCTCTAAACTTCCTTCCTAAACCTCAGTAGACAAGTCGTGGATGTGCAGCATACAGGCTTAATATAACTGACATTTACTGCAGTGTTAAAGTTTAATCTGATGACATCTAATATGCAAACTTCTTCCCCTCGTACCCACCCCTCCTCCAGCTCCCTGTTGGATTTCACAGTTAAGCTGAATGTCATATGAGCCGAAAAGGAAAGTCCTCGTCATGTTCAAAAATAATTTAGTGCCTCCTGCTTTCTCCGATGGACGCAGCGTTTTCTGATCTGATGAAGATTGGATGACATCATTCATGTGAGACTTCCAACACCATCACGATTAACTGTTGGAAAATTAAAAATGATCTGACAATGGTTAAGGTTTGGTTAGGAGCAGAAGTCTGTCGACAAAGATATAATTCACTCCAGGGTGTATCCATATTTGTGAGTAAACTGAAGAGCAGCATGTCACAGAACATGCTTCCCATTTCAAGTAAATCGCTTCATGTTTATATTATCTTGATAAGCTCAGTTATACGGCTCCAGAAGGAGAGCTTCAGGCTTAACATGAGCGACGTCTTACATCTACGAAAGCACCCCCGCTTTCCGTAACACAGATTCCAATAAAAAAATAGCAACAGAATAGAGAAATACAGAAGAAAAATAAAAGCTGACTATATATATATATATATATATATATATATATGTATGTACATTGTAAAAATATATATATTGCCACAAAGAACAATAAGAAAATATGGCATAAAAAAAAAAGCTTTCCTGCTCGAATGACCTTGATGCAGCCATGTCAGACCTTTATGTATAAACTGTGTTTGGATTCAGACAGTTTGCCACAGCAATAAAGACTCGGGAGAAAAGAAATGCTTCCCAAACTAAGTTTATTTTTTCTATGTGTATCTATGCAGGTCTCACACACTTTGTGGATTAGGCCTCCACCTTCAGCACCCTCTGAACTTTCTACCCCCCTACCCGAACCAGGGTCTGCATCCCCACACCCCGCTTTTATTGGTGCAGTTGGTGAGAGGCAGGTGTAGATGATGGTAGTGCTGCACTTGGCAGTTACATGTGGCATCTAGGTCTGTGGTAGCATTGTAGCAGCTAACAATAGCTAAAGCGGTGGTAGATTATGATAGTATCTTAGCAGTTAGCATTGGCAGCTAGCAGTTAACATTAACAGTATAGGTCAATGTAGCTGTATTGTCTGCTTCTGATCCTCTTAGCAGGTAGTGGTTAGCATTTAGCATTAGCTAAATGGTAGCATTAGAACTGTATTGTCTTCTTCTGTTCTTCTTAGCGGTTAGCATTAGCATTAGCTAAATGGTAGCATCGGAACTGTATTGTCTTCTTCTGTTCTTAGTGGTTAGCATTAGCATTAGCATTAGCTAAATGGTAGCATCGGTACTGGCCACTACCTGGAGCATCTCTGGGTCAGTTGAACGTGGCAGTGCTGTTTGGATTGTGTAGGAGCAGTGTGAACTGGCACTAGGGGGGGTGACTCCGGACTCCGGAGTTCACTGCCTAGCCTCCTGGAGGTGTCGTGGGACTAAGTAGGCGAAACGCCGTTGAAGGGAGGTTTCCACCTGATGACCCCCAGAGACGTGTTAGGAATCACTGCTCTTTGGCAGGTATAGAGGCAGATTAGAGCTCCAAGGTTCTTCACTGAGAATGAATCCTCTTTTTGAGCACAAGGATCTTGTGTTTAAATTAACTGTACCCATCCACCGAGGCCACGTCCTTACACCTGTCAAGTGGTCCAAGAAGTTCTTTGCTACTGAACATAATCGAGAAAGCATTTGGTAAAACAGATTAGTGGTATAAATGTCAGGGACATGGTGTTAGTGTCTGTGTGTCTTTTCTTTTCACTTCTTGTGAAATTCAAAACAATTATTTAAAAAACAAACAATTCTGATTTCTAACTAAAATGTGTTTTCAATGTCTGCCTACAATCTGTCACATGTTTTTTTATTTTGTTTTCAACCTTGCTCAGTTGACAGAAGGCCTCATGAGGACACATCCTCATTCTTATTCACACTTGTCAGACTTCATGCCCACTGCCCAGGTCCAAACACGGCCCGCCGCTGTTGGCCGGTCACCGCTCCACTCGAGCAGCTGGCTGCTGAGCTGCTTCGATCAAAGGCCGGTGACGAGGAGCTGCTGGAGGACGAGGAGGTGTTACACCAACCATCCTCCACGCTCAGCATTCCCCAGCTGGTCCTGTGAAGCCTGAAGCCTGGTCCTTGTGTGTGTGTGCCATAAAATTTCCTTGATTTCATCAATATGTCCACACACAGAACACAGACTTTTGTCTTGATTATAAGGACCTAATGACTTTTCTTTTTGTGCCACTTTAGGGCACACTTTACATTTTCTTAAGAAAGTATTCCCTTTAATCCAACTTAATTTGGTAGTGCAATGTAGAGTTAATGCATATATTAGTGACAGACAAATGCAATCTTCATTACAGGGCACGAGAGGCCTCTAAATCGCTTAATGACTATCAAAATAATGTGAATCATAAGATTTCGATCATATGGTATGGATAAACAGACAGGACACCAGTGGCAGTCAGGAGGAGCAGGAACTAGTGTTGTGGCGTTAACGAACGAACTGGTTCTTTTGAACGTCTCGTTAACATGAACGATGGGAACCGAGTCGCAGCTGGGAACCGTTTTTTCTGGGTTACATGGGGAGGAGCGCTGCCCAGCTGGGAAATTCATTCCTCCCAGTGGTTATTTCCAAGATAAAACGAGTTCAGGCCAGACTGCCTTCTTAAAACTGAATAAATAAAAAAATGAGCCAGTTTTTTGAACGGCTCTTTGAAAGGAACGGCTCACCAAGATCCAGCTCCCCTCAAAGAGCCATAAATCCCATCTCTAGCAGGATCCATCTGTGTGGGACGGTATCATATTAAGATGGTACAGTTTTGCCATTACAGTGGATATAAAAAGTCTACACCCCCGTTTTCATGTGATGCAAAAAAAAAAATGGCACCAAGATAAATAATCCCACAACTTTTTCCACCTGTAATGTGACCTATAACCTGTACAATTAAAAAACAAAATAAAACCTGTCGGGGGGGGAAATAAGAATCAACTGAGATAGTGAGGTTGCAGAAGTGTGCCCACCCTCTTATAGCTGGGGGTGTGACTGTGTTTAGACAAGCTGCTCCTTTAATAGGCTAGATTAGACTGCATTAGTGCATTCACACCCATCACTGTCTGCACGGTGCAGCCCCCACCTACCTCACTGAACTCCTCAGCCCGCATACCTCAGCCAGAACACGGTCAGGCCAAGGGACACCCAGGCCTTCGAGGCTGCTGCTCCCCGTCTGTGGATCGCCCTCCCCGACCACCTCAGGGCTCCCCCAGTCGGTGGATGCATTCAAAACCTTCCTTTTTCAGAAAGCTGATCCAGACTGATCTGATTAGATCTGCTGACTGTTTTTATTGTTTTTACTGTTGTTGTTTCCTGAACTGTGCACTTTGAGATTTGTGTTCAAATTTAAAGTGTGTTATAAATACAATGTATTATTATTGTTATTATTATAATTATTATGCTACACGTGAAAACTCAATTCATGCAAACTTTCCCACGTCCACAAACCTGGCAAATGACAAAACCTGTTGGAAGCAACACTGTCATGTTACGATCCGTTCCTGTTGTCCTCCCTCTGCCCACAGGTGCACGAGCAGGGGCGGGGCTTCCTCAGGAGCGAAGCTGACTACCACACCTGACAGTAATCAGCCCAATCAGCGCAGACTACTTAAGCCCAGTCCAAGCACTCCTCCGGTGCCAGATTATTCCTGCATATTTCCCTGAGTTGTTTGTTCCGAGTATTTTCTGTCCTGATATTCTGTTTCGTATATTATCCCCTTTCGGGCGTTTTGTGTTTTTTGGTAACCTTTTAGTTGATGCTTTGATCATTGAACTCTTTTTCCTGTTTTTGGCGTCTTTAGTTGTACTTTGTGAATAAACCTTGTGACTTTTCCACTCTGCATCGGGGTCCTGGTCCTCATTTCCTGAGCTGTAACACGACACAATATAATCATACTGACTGACACGAACAATCAAAGTTTGGCAGCAGCTCGTCTGCTCTTGACTGCTGTGTTAATATGGAAATGTCACACCGCGGTGAGGACTGTCTGGTCATGGGGTCATTGTCTTATCATTTCCTGTTTTATTTTGAAGGTCTAACTCTCCTCTCGTTTCAGAGCACTTGCCCTTCCTCATGTGTCACCTGTTGTCTCCACCTGTCCCTGATTACCCTCCAGGTGTTAAATAGTCTGCGTCTCCCTTGTCTCGTGCCAGAGTGTCTTTGTCTGAAGGTCGATTCACCCGAGCCTGTCTTTGTCCATCGCCATCGCCATCATCATCGCCACAGCGTTATTTCTCGTAAGCCTTGTTCCTCTTCGTGAGTGTTTTTTGTTTGTAACTTTGATAATCTAGCTTTCTGTTTTCTTTTCTGACGTATAGCTCAGCCGAATTATTTTCCTCGATTCCGAGTGATTTTCTGTTTGCTTGTTTTATTTATTAGGATCTTGTTCCTCCAGTTTTATAGGAGTGTATTTTATTTTGGTAGATTTTCTTATTCGATTCGTTTTCTTGCTCAGTTAATCTTTTCATAGCCACTGTGTTCTTCCTCCTTCAGGAGCGTTTTTGTTTTCTTCGTCAATAGCTGTAGAGAATTGTTTGTTAGCCTCATTAGAGCGTTTTCTGTTTTCTAGTTTATTTTCATGCTTAGATATTTATCATTAGTGATTTCCTGTTCTGAATATAGAATAAGTCTCATAGCCTGTTTGTTTGGCACGAAGCGAAGAGGTTTCTTGGTTGCCTGAATAAAGGTCTGTGAGTAACATCTCTGCGTCTGAGTCCTGTTCTGAGTCCTGTTCTGAGTCCTGTTCTGAGTCCTGTTCCCTGAGTCCTGTTCTGAGTCGTGTTCTGAGTCGTGTTCTCTGAGTCCTGTTCTGAGTCCTGTTCTGAGTCCTGTTCTGAGTCCCGGCCTGACAGGAAATATAACAAACTGGACAAATCACGTTGAATTAAAGAACAGTTATATTTCAACAACACAGACAGTAGGGACGCTGGTTGTTGTGAAGCAAGCAAACCATGAGCCTCCTTCCATCACGATCATCTCTTCTCCTTTCTGCCACTAATTTTTGTTAATTAGCTGCTTCTATTTCTAGACCTGCTAATTGCGCGGTCTCTAATGAGCTACTAAAAAATATCAGCATAATATCAGATCAGTGAAATCGCTTGCGTCAGTTGTATCCGTGTGTGATTTCTGTTTCAGCGTGATGAGATGCTGATGATCGTGTTTATATGTGTGGGGTTGGATGAAGAAATGACCCCCCCTCCTCCGCTGCCTGGAAATGATTTCAGCGTAATTATATTGCTGTAATCGCCTCGGGGCGTCAACTTGGCTCTGCCGTTATTGTTTTCAAACAGAATCATGTGATGATGTAAGCAGGATTACATGATCGACCTTCCTCCATTTGCCCCGTCGAAGCCGACATGCACAAAGGCAGCGAGAGCAGAAATAATCGCCTCCTCTGCTGCAAACCGACTGTACTGTGAGTAAAAAGGTTCAGTGTCCTATCATGAAGACACAGTGATGAAGCTGTCCTGTGGTGCTCTGCACGTCGTGTCACACTGGCTGTGAAAAGATTTCCTGCCTCCTGCTGCGCTGATGCTATGATGAGTACCATGAAGAGGTCTGATGCACAAAGCCCTGAATGGACTCTGAGCTACGTCGTTAGCTACGTCGCTAACTCCCTCGTTTACTATTGGCCTTCAAGAACACTGCGATCACCTGCTGCTGGTCTAGTGGTGCTGGTGCAGCCTTTGTCCATTATGCCTCAAAGCTCTGGAACAAACTACTTACAGTTATCAGGGAAGCAGATAAAGAAAGCTAAAACTGACCTCTTCACTTTAGCCTTTATCTAATTAGCTCTGACCTTCTGATCAGGTCTGAAACGTTTTTTTTTTTTTTTTTGATTGAATAACAGTCATCGGTACAAACGTAACAGAAACAGCTGTAGAAAAAAGGAAAATGAAGACAAACAAAAAATGAAAAATAAGTAAGCAGTGAGGGTCTTACTCGAGGAGTAAGTACAGTTCAGGTAGTGAATAAAGTCTCAGGGCATTTTTATTTGACTTGTATAGGTTCAGTTCATTCTTCCATCCGTTGATGTGGGGTTTGACCTTGAGGTATCTGCATCTGTGAATGTGATGTTTACTGAGTGTAATTAAAGAAGTCCAAGTTCTTCTCCTTCAGCTGTGCTCCGACTTGAACAGACATCCAGTTCAGCTGATGCAAAGTGATTTGTTCAGTTGACATCCAGCTTCGAAAAGCTAACCAGAAACCTACTACATGTTCACATTCAGAGAAAATATGCTCCACAGTTTCAATGTCTCTGTCACAAAATCCACGTGTATTATTTTCCCAAATACATCTTCAGTGCGAGAAATGATTAGAGGGATAGATATCATTTAGAATTTTAAATACAACCTCTTTTGCTTTATGTGGGATCGGATGAGACATATATCACTTATCACCTCCATCACAGAATAATCACTTAAAACACATTTTCTTTTTAGCTGACAAGAGTAATAATGTGAAGTTAAAACATTTCTAATGAACTTGTTCAGAAAAAGTTTGCTGTCTAAACTGATTCCTTCCACACAGAGTGGTCTCATTTCTGAAACATTCATCGTTTTAAAAGAAGAACGGCTTTTATTATTTTCTCATATTCTTTGATCGACCTTTGCAGGTTATATTTAGCACAAAGGTGCTGGGTGGTGGGTTAGTAGACGGCCCTGATTATCCATAAGATACGAAACTGCCCAAATACCTTTTTCTATTTACGATTGGTTAAAACATATCGATCATTCCACGAAGGAGAAAAAACTGTGTTTATATATCAGATTCCAGTAAAGGAGAACTTGCTGGTGATAATTCTTTATATATAATAGTTTATATACATCATAATCACAGCGTAATAGGAAATCAATGCCTCCCATTTTTTGAAAAATTGCTTTTGGAATGATAAACCAAAAAGAGTCTTTGTGCATCATAAAGGAAGTGAGCCATTTCAGTTTTAGAGCACCATTCATAACTGAGAGGCAATAGCATTTAAACCGCCCTCAGCTCTTCTAATGTACTGGCATTTGTTCTTCCAAATGAATTTGAAGTTTAAATTATAATTATTATTATTATTATTATTATTAAGTGAAAAGGCAGGATAAATAGGTCTGAAACGTTTGTGCTTTGCCTTACACTGCTGCACTTGTTGTATTTTACCTGATCGATGCATCTGGAACAGTCTTCCCTCCACAATAAGGGAGTGTCTTACATATTCCTCTTTTAAAGGAACGCTCAAAGGCTGGTTAAAGGATGATCAGAAGTGTGTCCATGAAGTAGACTGAGACCACTGGATCTGGTTAAGTTGGACTGTACTCAAATGTGTGCTTGACAATGTGTATTTTGTAATTGTATTTTTATGTCATGTGTACTTCCATGTTTTTATATTTGGCAATTAACATTCTGCCCAAGGACTACAGTTGAAAATGAGCTAATCAGCTATTAACTGGCACATTTACAGCCATGTTCATCAATGTGCACTGTCCTAAATAGATCAAATAAAAAAGAAAAAAAGAAAAATGATTTGTGATTAAATTTTGCTTAAAGATTGAATTTGTCAGATTGACAAATGTTAATATTAAGATATACTTTCAGGGCCACTTCTTTATAAACACATGCACACATTTGCAGCCTGATACTGCAGGTCAAAGGTCAGCGCTGTTGCTGTGAATACGAATCACCACATATCGACGGCATTCCCTCACGCTCATCGGTCACCGCTTTGCAGAGAAAATAAACTGGGAGTTCATGACCCCTGGTGGAGGTCAAAGGTCAAGATGTTGCCATATGGAAATATTTCTCTGTCCATCATATCAGACATTTATGAGAGAGAGAGGAATCATAGATGTGGGTGTGCATGGTCTGTTATTAAACATCCTGTGATAGAAAGACATTCAGAAGTCTACATTTTGAATTCTACTTATCAGTTTCCTTTAAGTTTATGTTGGATCAAAAGGCCTCTCATCGTTTTGGTTTCATGGTTCAGTCTCTGCTCTCGTCGGCTGTTCTATGGATCAGGTAGCTGTTCTCAAGAGTTGGTGGGAACCAAAACAGAGCTTATTGATTTGATTTTATCGATATAAATGAGCCTGCTCTCGTCTGTCGCCACTCTTACTGCACGGCGGCTCTGAAAGTAAACACATACGTTGCGTCAGACATTAAAAATCTGTCTCCAGTTTTGTCTCCACTCAGCAGTCTTTTAGCAGGTCGATCGTCCATGCTGTTTCTCTTGGTGGTTATTTTTTTGCGTCTTTCGGCTTCAGTCTGGTCAGTCTCTGTGTCGTCAAGTCTCTTGTGCCTTAATATCGCTTCAACTGTCGGTCCAGCTTGTTCTTTACTTTTCTTGTCTTTTGTTGCTGGGGACATGTGGTTGTCCAGCCACACGTCGAGTGTTTTGTCCTCTCCAAACAAATGAAAAGCAGTGTCCGCAAAATGCTCCAATAGGCAAAATAACCTCTCAAATCAGCTGGAATTAACGGATTGCCCCTTTAGTCTATGACTGTTGCTATGGCTTCCCTAGCAACAGAGTATCTGAGCAGCCGAAGATATAAACACTGCTGAATTTTGGCGATTAATCAACCAGAATTGAGGATTTAAGAGTGCCTTTTTCTAACACTTTATAGAGTGACCAGGTTAAGTATAACTGAATATGTTAGGCTTCTGTTTCTCAGCTCAGCCTGTTTTCTGCTCAGAAGTGGCCAATTATCAATTTTTTTAAGAGTGTGCATTGACAGATTTAGAGAGAACGATTTTGTTACTTGAAAACTGCAAACATTGCATGCAAATCCTTTTAAAACTGAGTCTGTAGTCGCTCTGAGAGGCCAACAAGGGCCATCCAACCTATAGCTCCTGTCCTGGGTTAAACACAGGTTGGATAAGGCCTGCTGTGTCTCATTTAGGGGACGTAATTTGTTATTTTATTCTGATTCTGAGATTTAGCAGTGATATGTACGGAATGTACAGTGGACTGGAGTCTGTGATTAACCTACAGGAGTGTGACTGACTCTTGATCAGCGGATATTCATGAAACGCAGATTTGTTTGTATAAAAGTGGTAAAAGTGAGAACAGGGCAAATGCTTTACACTCAGCCAGCTGCAACATGTTCTTTCGTTCTGCTTTGTTGCAGCTTCATTGCTCAGTTTTCAAATCTGGCTGCTGCTCTTTAACAATAAGTTCCTGGTAGGCACAGTGTCCACACAGAAGTTGATGTAGTCCGTGATGCAAGTTGTCAGACTATTGATGTCCTCCCCGTGAGGACTGCACAATACATGAAGCAAATTCTACTACACTCTCGGTACCCCCGCTGCAGTCTAGTTAGCGCTATTAGCTCTTCCATCTTGTTAGGTAGAGATCTTACAGTCCCCCTAATAGGAGGCGGTATGGATGGTTTATACCGTCGTCGCTGGTCCCGGCACAGATCTCCAGTCTTTCCGCTAGGAGCACGCTGGTGCTGCACAGCGCTAACAGCTGATCCTGAGTCTAAAAACAGTGGAGCCGTGGTTGAATGGATCTCCTGATGTCCAGAAAAGAGTAAAAAGCAAATTACTTACCAGTTGTACATCTGTAGGTACGCACGATCGACCGAGACTAGTAAAAGTAAAAAAAAAGAATATATATATATATATATATAACATGTAGTGAGCATTGCTGCTCGAGTTAAGAACATACATGTCAATCAAAAGGGTTCATTCTCTGAGACGCATGAATGTCCTGATTCAATGCTAAATGCTAACCGCTACCTGCTAAGGAGAACAGAAGAAGACAATACAGCTATATATATATATTTTAATTCACTTTATTAATCCCAATTATTCTCTGCATTTCACCCATCGCTGATTTACTGAAACACACACATGCACATGTGGGCAGTGGGCTGCATCAGGCGCCCGGGGAGCATATTGGGGGGTTAAGTGCCTTGCTCAAGGGCACATCAGCTGGCTAATGGAGGGGGGGAGTAGATACTCCACCTTATCCAAGTTTCTCTGCCAGTCCGGTGGGGGGAATCAAACCAGCGACCCTCCGGTCACAAGCCGCTTCTCCAACCTCTAGGCCACGGCTGTCCCCCCCTTTTTTTTCTTTTTTTTTTTTTTTTTTTGCTGAACATTACAGTCAGCTGACCTTTTTTTTTTAAGATTCACCTATACTGTTAATGTTAACTGCTAGATGCCAATGCTAACTGCTAAGATGCTATCATACTACCACCGCTTTAGCTATTGTTAGCTGCTACAATGCTACCACAGGCCTAGATGCCACATGTAACTGCCAAGTGCCGCAGTACCATCATCTACCCCTGCCTCTCATCAACTGCACCAATAAAAGCGGGGTGTGGGAATACAAACCCTGGTTCGGGTAGGGGGTAGAAAGTAAAGAGGTAGAATCAAAGATGAAAGTAGGGACCTGAAAGTGGTGCTGAACAAGACGACAGGGGTCATGATCATTAGGATTTGTCCTCTGGGAACCATGAATATCCACAACAAATGTCACGTTGATCTATTAAGTAGTTACTGAAATGTGTTTCACAGATCAGCAAAGGGACTGATTGGCAGTCGCTACCTTTGATTTAAAACCACTCTGCAGGAGACAGCAGCCACTGTGCAGCAAACACTGTCCAGGACAACTAAAGCCTAAAAACAGATGACCTTCAGTGCTGAAAGGGGAACACTGGGAAATTGCTTTAACCTTTTTCCTCCCACAATTACTTTGAAAACCCTTACCAGGAACTCTGAAAAACTATTTGAAAAGTTCAGATTGTTGTTTATAAAAGAGCTGAGCTGATTATTTTCCTCCAGAGAAACGTGTGCATTGTTTGACCCAAATGAAATTGTTACGGCCCCTCCCGTAAATAGTTTGTTTTTCTGTGACAGAGTGAGACCTCTTCTATGTGTCCTATCTTTGTGTCTGTGAGCAGGAGCGTCGCTTGGAAGACTTGGAGGCTGATGATTGGCTGTACCATCAAGCTGGGCGGTACTGAAACCCATTCTTCCTGCCGGCCTGCGACTGGAGTCCACTTTACCTGTAGTGGTGTACCTGAAAGCGTCACTGTGTAGTTGCTGGGTGTACTGAGTGTTTGTCTTGTCTTGAAACTTGTAGACTGAGTTGGAGTTAGCTTAGTGAGAGTTTGTTTGTTTGTTTGTAGTTTGGATCAGATTGTGTAAATATTGTAAGTATTTAGTTTTTTTTAGAAGCAGTGGGGGTGGGCTGGCATTTTGTTACTGACTATTTTCTCCTGTTTTACTGAGCCTAGGGAGGTCGACTTAGTACATGTTTTCTTGTGTATTTATGTTCCTACCAGGATTTAGTTACTTTTTTGGGGGGTTTTCAGATAGCTTGTTTTGATTGTTGTTGTGGCCATTAGTCCACCCTGAGCCAGGCTTCTTGTGTTAGTCCATTTGGTTTGTAAATTTATCTGTGAATTATAAAAAAAAAGTACGATTTTGTTGGCAATAAACTGCCTGTTTTTCATAGTAATTTCTCCTCCGCCTTTCTTTGTGTTGTGCCTCTGCACCCCTAGACCGGGGGCATAACAAAAACTAAGAATTCACAGCAGTGGTGCTGTGGTGTCTCGGATGGTGGGTATACTTCAGCTTATAATGGAGTATTTCTATTTTGCAATCTTGACTTTTTAACCGAAGTAAAGGATCAACACACAACTGTCCTGTCGTTTCCTAACTGTCATGACTGTCATTGTTTTGA
The DNA here is from genome assembly GCF_017976325.1 of Chelmon rostratus. Classification (NCBI taxonomy): domain Eukaryota; kingdom Metazoa; phylum Chordata; class Actinopteri; order Chaetodontiformes; family Chaetodontidae; genus Chelmon; species Chelmon rostratus. The sequence continues at coordinate 28,764,308 of NC_055667.1, read as the reverse complement.
GATGGTTTTCTGCCTTGTTGTGTGCACTTCATCAGTAGTTTTGTATGGTGGCTGCACAGATGTGCTGCAGCTTCAGAAATGATGCCAATTCAAAAACAGAAACGTGCCACAAATGAAAAAAACATGCTGCAGAGAGCCAAAACAAACACATTAAAAGCAACCACGCTGCAAATACAGTCTAAAACACACAGTGAGAAAAAAAACATGCTTTTCCACATAACACAATGGAAACACTCCAGGCCTCTAGACCGAGTGCTGAGTGGAACAGCTTGATTTTCAGAGACCAGATGAGAGAGCGTTTGCCTTTGAAGCAGGAAGGAAAGTGGAGTAAAGAGGTTGCTTTGCTCTGACTTGTAAAGAGGCCAAATGAAAAAAGAACAAGTAGCTCTTCATGTCTTGTCACCTCCTTTCTCCACTTTTCTTCCTGCATCAAAGACAGGACTATATTTGAAGAGCAACACCCAGATGATGAAACCTTTAAGAAGGAAACAGCTGAGCATGCTAGAGGACTGCTCTGATTCTGATTCGCAGTGGACTGTCTCATTTCTGAGCGGCCTGCAGCCAGTGATGTTCGGATGCATCCCATCAGGCTTGAAGTGGTCCCCACAGTTCCAAAATACAGTGTCGTCGTCAATAAACTGTCAGGAGTGTCGGGGTTTTGGGTTGAACCCAAAAGCTGACACAAGGGGGCACTGATATAAATTAATTTATTTAAGAACAACCAAGGAAAACCAAAACTCAGAAACTACTTAAGAAACACACACTAGGGTAAATGGGCTAATACAGAGAACGATGACCTCACAGGGAAACGTAGAAGACAAACACACTATCACAAAGCACAAACACGACGGGGCGAGGGTTGAGACTAAGACAACACAAAAACTCTTACAGAAAAGGTGGCAGGACTATAGACTAAGACACGACTAGAAACTCAAGCACATAAAACATGGCATGACTTTGACGACACTAGGAATACACTAACATGAAACGTGAGCTGGACGTGAACAAAGACAGCACGTGGACAAACACTTACGAAAGGTATGGGGCAATGGCAAGGATACTTAATGAACAAGGGGAACGCAGACAGCAAGGTGACGAAGACAACGACTAAACAAGTATTCAAACACCTGAATCACACTACGATCTGTGGAGAAACACGAAGGGACCAGACATGGGGAGGGAACCAAGTTAACTCAAGACAAACATTTACAGGACACGGGGCATGATTAAAGACAAAGACAAAACAAGAATCACTCTTACGTGGGCTGTGGCTTGACTAGTGACAAAGACAACACTAAGAAACAAAGGACAACACTCACTTGGTTTCTCAGGGTTAGACACAAGGACAAAACAGGGAAACTCACATGAAACACGGCACAGATATGAACAAGACAACACGAGGAAAAACACTTGCTTATAGGGCGATGGCTATGACTATGGCTATTGTTATGGTTATGGTTATGGCTATGGCTATGGCAAGGCAACGTAGACTACAAGGAAGCACAGACAACGACCCAACAAGGACAGGGGGGGAGACACGGACTTACATAAATAAAACAGGATGTGACAAAAACCAGGCAAAGACAACACACAGGAAAACGGGCGTGCACAGCACAGGTCATGACATAAACTTTACCCTCTGGGCGAGCCACGCTGCTGTCAGCCATGTATTCAGGGCAAGAAGTCCGCTGAAATGTTCAGTTCCTTTCTCCAAGGTTGGAATGAGGCCTGGAAAGAATCTTTCAGCAGACTCCTCTCCTGAAAACATGGCTGACATCACCCATTGACTAGAAATAATGCTGAGTTCTGTGTCAGTTTTTAATGTTGGAAAAATTATAAATTATGTACATATGAGAAAATTATTTCAGTGTGCAAACACTTGTTAAATATAGTTTAGACATGGCTTTGTTTGTGCAGTGTGGAAGAGAGAGTGCATCAAACTATTGATATTAAGACAAAACATCCACTGTGGAAAGACCATGAGTCATACTGAAACATGTATGCCTGGTGAGGACTCTGCTTTTGACTAAGATTGATGTCTGATGTGTTTCTATGACGGCAGATCCTCCCTCTCCTCCTCTTCCTTCAGTTAGCTGTTTATCCTTTGTAGCTGTCAGTCCACGCGGACTGATGTCTGATTGATGGGATAATGGTAAAGACTATTTTTGTGGAGTGCATTAAATGGTACATGGACTCAGTGGCGTGCACAGACTTTTTTTCTACTGCAGTAGGAATATATTTTAAACTGATTACAAAATACACAATTCTCTCGCACACACACAAAGAAATTAATAAAAGAATGAGTTTGATTCACATCAGACAACTGCAGAGTCGAGTTCTGCATGACCGTACCATGACCCAGGACCAGCTGCCTGATCTTCCTGTAGTCTCTGAGACAAACCAGTCTAAAGTCTGAATTCAACTTGACTGCCATTGCATGCTAAAAAGAGGATTGTATATTCGCTCTATGAGCACAGCCAAGCATCTCTCTGACTGACCTTCTGGAGACGAAATAAAAAACATTTCATCTGAATCGACACAGACCGTGACAGAAATGAATAGAGACGCTCTCTGCACCGACGTGCACTGTGACAGTAACGTTATGCAATGACAGTAAGGCTGATATAGCGTAATGTAGCGTAAATACGCAAAGAGGCTAGCCAGCTAGCTCATCAACACAATAGAATAAGTTTGCCGGCAGCAGCTCACTTCTTTATGCCGGTGGATGAAATTTGACAGGAGCAGAAGTCGACCGACGGACTTGAAGCGGCTTCAGACGGAAAAACTGTGGCCGGCTCTCGTTGCCGGGTTTGTTTTCATAAATATGTGGGGAAAGATGGAAATAAGGATCCGCGATTGGCCGTCTGTGAAAAGATGGAAACGCTCACTGTCGCCCGGTGGTGCTACTTTGGTTAAAACGGTTGTATGTCCAAGATTACAGGCCTCCTTCCTGGAAGACATTTGACAAGTCACAACAGGGAAAGCACGAGCTGCTTCTGGTCCGGGCTTCTGCTTTGTGAAAGAGAAACAGTTTGTCTTTGTTTAAAACAGCTAGCTATTTAACGCATGACCAAGCTAGCAAGATAACTAGCTATGTTTGGGTTTGTGGCCAGATATTTGAGTATTCGTCACACTTGTATGTGAATATTGAGTGCATGCATTGTGATCCCGGCGATTGGCTGACTGATCCCATTTACCCCATTTACACTCTAATAAATAAAACAGTCAGTCGTACGTGACCATCATTTATTTATTCATTTCATATGCAGAGAAAAATATACAATTTAAAGTTCAAGCTTCAGCGTAAAGTCTCTATGCATTGACAACAAACCAGCTAGCGAGCAGAACAGGAAGTTTATGAAGCTGCAGCCAGAGTCATGTGATACAAACAGCTCTGTCATGTGATGCCAACCAATCACAACCAGCATTCAGATCAATTAAAACTGTGACTAGATAGCATCACTTAATATTTTAACAGATTTTATCACATTTTAGCATTTAGCTGCGCTTTGACTTAGTCCCAACCGCCGAGAGAAGCGTTGAAGCTACTTCAAGCTTTGTGATCGCAGCCATATTGTGTGGCTGGATTTGGTGATAGGCGAGATGAGGTTTGAGAGATGGGGTCTCGACAGCGACAACTCTTGATGAATTAAAAATTTCTTCAACGTTCGAGCCTGAAGAACTGTTTCATTACATGACTCAGGCAGTGAGCAAAATGCAGTCCACAAGTAATACACTGATACAAAGCAGACAGTCTCGCGCACAGCAAAAAACACTAATGCGTTTTCTCTTTTGATAGCAATAATAGTAATAACAACAACATCACGTATGCAGATTTGGGTTTTCATCGGGTTTTTCATTTGACATTCATGTGGTCTGTAAAATGTAAACAAATGAAAGGGATCTCCCTGCACTCGAATGCATGGAGGTAACAATACTGACCGTTATGGTTGGCGAGAAATAGCTTTCATTTATACACCAAGAATCACAAGATAAGAGGTCAGCTGTGCAGTGACGATCAGAATCCTGTCTTGTACTTTTACACGAGTGTAATATTCAAACATAACGTTTATACAGAGCTAACAGACAGTATAACTATGCTTACTCTGCATTGTTGAACAGAGGGATTTCATCCTCTTTATGTAGTTTTGTGCTACAAAAAAACACCAAACAGTTTTACAAAATATGGTTGGGTCTTCAATTTAACAGTGACAGTTAAGCACAAAAGCCTCACAGCTGTGTTATAGCACGTCATCATAAAGGCGAATCATGTCAAAGCCAGTGTCCTCGATGCTCTGGCCATTTTTCCTACACAAAGTCTGCTAGGTTGTACAAAAGGTGACCGGTATTCATAAAGCTATCTCAGAAGAGAAGAGACAGACTTCATCATCAAGGATGCCAGAGGTATGGCGAGAATGTAGAGTTAAAAATCATTCTCAAGAACTGATGGCGTTACCAGCCTCACAAAGCCAGACTACATATTGGAAAACATGTCTTCTAACGAGTTGAACATTGCCTGGTTGTTTATACACACAGCTACGGGGCTGATAAGAGCAAATGTGCTCCAAAAGCCTATTTCCATTGGGAGAAACGTGCTGCAGCTTCAGAAACACAGAAAAATCCAAAACAAATACAACGACTGAGTGAAAGAAACGTGCTGCAGGAAGCCAAAACAGACTGCAAATACAGAAACTATGCACACAAACTCTAAAGTAATGCAAGAGAAAAACGCAGTTTTTATCTCTTTATTTGTTTCCTGTAATTTAAGCTTCCTGCAGCACATTTTTTTTTTCATTTGCAGCATGTTTCTGTTGTATTTGCTTTGAATTTTTGCATGGCTTTTTTTTAAATTAGCGTCTTTATGCAGTTGCCATGTGTGTCTCCCTATTGAAACGTCTTTCGATTCTAACGATTTTGCAGGGTGTTTGTCCTTATCAGCCACCGTACAGAGCCCTTCAAAACCCCAATTTCACTCCCAGCTCACTGCTGGTGATTTGCAGCCAAATTCTCGTCACTTTTAAGTTGAAAATGTCAACAGTGAAAGAAAGACTGACCTGAAAAGAAATGTGGGGATTTTCAGGCACTATTGGGCATTTATTATTTTCTATATCAGAACACCTTAGAGTGGATTATCACCCTTATGGCATAAATAAGTAAAAAGGAGCTGTATTTATTTATTTTTACCATCAATTTTACTCCATGGTTACATTAGTTTCACAAGAGGGAGTTAATTAGCAGTCTATCTGAAATAGTTTTGTTCAGGTCATAGTGCGAAATAAGTTTGAGCATATTTAGAGTTTGACAACCAGAAGTGATTTGACTGGTGCACAAACCGCTCATACTGACGTTTCGGTTAATATACTATGAGATCTTGTGGTAAGTCATTAATGGCTGTCGCGTCTGTGATATTCAGAGCAGGGTCTGGTGTGTCCCCAGCTACCTGACCTGCAGTACACTAATAACTGTGTCTTATCGTAGTATTTGGTTACTGTTGTTGTCAGCGTAGAGTTTAAATTCACATGGTGTAAAGGTGCACTCACTTTACTGAAGATGCAGCTGAAATCCCCGTTTACAAGAGGTAGCCGCAAATGTAGAGTGTTGTGACGTTCACGAACGAACTGGTTCTTTTGAACAGCTCGTTAACATGAACGATGGGAACCGAGTCGCAGCTGGGAACCGGTCTTTTGTTTTTTCGAGTTACATGGGGGGGAGTGCTGCCCAGCTGCACGCTGCTTATTAGATATGCAAATAGCATCACGCCACCTTGTGCACGCTGCCTTCACGTGAGTGCGCCAGTAACAAAAAAAAACAAAACAAAGCAAAGCACTGTCAAAGCAGAGTGATGTGGCGCCACCCTGTGGAATATTTACAATTACTCCAGATCAGACTTTAAAATCTAATCCACACATGTCAAATAATGTTACAATCAATATTTCAGAATAATTCAAACTCATTGGTGGGATATCTAAATTCATTCCTCCCAGTGGTTATTTCCAAGATAAAACGAGTTAAGGCCAGACTGCCTTCTTAAAACGTAATAAATATAAAAATGAGCCAGTTTTTTGGACGGCTCTTTGAAAGGAACGGCTCACTGAGATCCGGCTCCCCTCAAAGAGCCATAAATCCCATCTCTACAAATGTACAACATGAAGTAACCAGTGATGCACTCTAAGGACACTGCAGACTGTGTTATTGAGTTTAAACAAAGGCCAATTACCACAGGAGTGCTGTCTCCAAGACATTACCTTTATATACAACTAATTAACAAAAAGCAAATGTTTGAAGGAAAGGTAATGTCGACCAAATTAGCTTTTTAATTTGTTTCCTGTTTAAGGTTATAGTTAGGTATATACACACATTATGGTTACTCTTAGGCACTGTTGGGGAAAGATCATCTGTTTAAATACAGGAAAGAGTCGGCAGAAATCACAAACACCCCCCAACCTTCGCCAAAGTGCTGAAGTCTGAACATGAACCCTGATTCTGGTGTCACTGTTCTACACTTTCCCACCATCTACAGTTCAATTTAGTTCAAGTCAACTCAACTTTATTTCAGAATATTTTAGGTCCACATCAGTAGAAAAATAGCGATAATAATAATAATCTGCGAGTGCACTGCAGGACGTGAAATACACGTACGCTTCATCTGCTGCCTCTGAACATAATCCAATCCAGTGATAACGTTTGTCAGCACGCTGTAACTGTGAATAAAAATTAGTTTTATATAAAAGCAGCTTCTAGAAGACAGAGCTGACCCAAGAGAAGCTGTGTACTGTTGAAAGAGCTGTTGCCATGGTTACATACAGTTTAATAAATGTTGTGCACTGATTGTGGTTGAACTGTTGACCAGAACTGTTTGATGTGTCCACATCTGCCGTCACCTGCCAGCCAATCAGAAAGGAGTATTTTCTGCGGGCGTGCTAAAATCCTCAGTTTATCTCTACATTTTTGACTTTCCATTTCCATCAGCTCAATATGCATGTTTAGTGGGTGTGGCTTACTTTTGTCTACCACAAAGGTGCTGTAAAAATCAAGGTGATTCATATTTAGATTGTACAAAGTTTAAGGGAGAGGAAGGAAGAAACATCTTCACTTGCCTAAAATGCCACACGATTAATTAAGTAAAGCAATTGAACCTTTAATTTAAGGATAAGAAAAGCCATTTCAAGAAGAAAAAACTCAAAACTGAATTGTTCTCTGGTTTGCTGATGAGTCCTGTCCTCGGAGGCTTTATGAATACAGATCTGGACTAGTAAAAACTAACAGCGAAGCACCAGTAAAACTAGAGCACACTTTATCCAGCCAGAGAGCGAGTTTCATTAACAGACTTGATATTTAAGGCAATGTATGTTCATAGAATTGTTCCTCTCAAACATAAGAAGACAGATACGTATGTGCTGCAAAGAGTAGCTACAGCAAACAAATCGGTTTATACAGATAGAAGTTCACTGAAAGACGCAGCAAATCACGACACCTTGTGACAGCACATATCCTGAAACTCAACGTGATAATTCAAAAAGACAAAATGTTTGGAATTCATCGTAAAGACATCAAAGCAATCAAAATTCTACGAGGAGACACAAACAGAAAATTAAAGGGGACATCGACCCTAAAACAGAATCCACATGCTGATTCCTCATCTTTGACCTGAAACTGCAGCCGAACACTAAAACCATCAGAGCAACGAGGAGGCCTTCGAAAATCTGAAATCAAATTGTCATTGTGTTTAATTTCTCACAGCAGACAAAAACTTGATAGAAACTGTATTTATAAGATGATTTTATTTCAGCTCTGATGACAAAACTGGATTTAAAAATGTTTAGATTAAAATGCCTCAGATATGGACTGAGTGACTCAGATAAAGGGTTTTATCATAAATAAATTAAAATGACTCTCTTATCTGCTTCTAACTCCTCTTTCAATGTTTTTATTTATATCCGGAGTGAAGAAGTGAGTTTGGTTTGTCTTTGTTAAGAAAAAAATGTGTGAATGGTTTTAGAGAATAATTTTTTGCATCGCTTGTTCTAACGTGATGTTTTCTGCAAACATTACAACTTCAGCCGTGCACAAACTGGAATGACACAAATACTTTAAACTGTCGCTGATTATGTTATGTTAAAAAACACATTTCCAGTTAAAAACAGATCATATTTTGCATGAAATTAATAGAATTCCTATCCCAAATCTGTTTTATCCAGATCGTATCCAGATTAATATTAGATGCAGCAGAAAACCACATGAAAGGTAATTTCTCAAATCAGATCCAAGCCACATTTTGGAGGCGGTCTGAAATGTGATTCTAACTGTCATGTCGTGTTGTGACGTTCACGGACGAACTGGTTCTTTTGAATGGCTCATTAACATGAATGATGGGAACCGAGTCGCAGCTGGGACCCATTCTTTTGGCTGCCCAGCTGTGCGCTGCTTATTAGATATGCAAATAGCATCTTGCCACCTTGCTTTTTGCTGTGTCCAATGCTATCGGTATCCAGAACTGTCCAGGAAAGTAAGAATACCCGATGTGGTTTCTGTTTCAGGGTTGATTCCCACTTTAAGACACTAAGAAGAGAGAGAGAGAGCCCCTTTGTCCCTTGGAGTGGGGTCAGAGCGCTGTGACCCCTTCCTCCTGCTTTGCTGCTGTGGTGCTTGGAGTCAAAATGACTCACTGATGACACCCCTACCCGACCCCGCCCAGTGTGAATATCTCAAACCCGAACCCCATCAGTTTCACCTCTGATTCCTCAAACCTGCCCGCAGCTAAAGACCTGGGAATAATAGCACAACCAGATGTGATTAGATTGACTTTGCTCTAATCCAAAATGCCTAATTAGCCTCCTCGGTATGACGGGAAATTCCAAAAGCTGCAAGCATGACATTTTCATTATTAGATTCGATCTCTTCTTTCTAGCCAGTCAACATTAGTGACACGTATAGTGACCTGCAAGTTAACCCACAACTAAACCTGTATCAGTTCCTGCAGAGTGTTAAGCTAATCATATCCCTATAATGGGTCCTTGGGTGATAATTGCAATGCTAGATTCAGCTGCTGGTTTCAAAGACTGGTTTGGAAACTACGTACATTTGTAAGAACCAGACCAGACCAGTGGAAGTGGCAAAAAGTGTAAATTTACACAAGGAGGACGGAGGTATTTTTGCATTTCTCCATTCATTAAAATCAGTTTATGTTATAGTAGGAAGTTCCTTCATTGACCATCTATGTTTTTGTTGATGTGACCTTTTAACCAGATTTAAATATATATATCTCATAAAACAAATATAATAATAAATAAAAGTTGTCTTAAATCTGCTCTTTAAACACACTTTAAAACAAGGACTCGACAAGAGCCCAAATCAGAAAGTGAAGAAATCCAAATGATACAAACAGATGATCTGTCTCTCGCTATTAGCAAGCTTTGCAGCTAACTGCTAACACACACTGTGTCACTCTGGTACTGTATTTGGGGTAATGAGTACGTAAAGACATATTATATTACAGATGTGCTGTAAATACCATCTCGCCTGAATGTTTCGAAATACGTTGTTTTTCAACCTTTATTTCATTTAAGAACAAATTCATGAAAGTTTGCCTGTTAGTCAAGGAAGTCATAGTAGATGTTTTCTAAGTACTTTTATGAATACATTATTTTGGCCCAGGTCATGTAGAAGATTATGGCAAAAGTCTGAGCTACAAATTTGAATGTAGCGCAGACCCCCCCCCCCCAAAAAAAAAACAAAAAAAAACCTCTAATTTCCAACACCCCACAGGTGACTGTAGAACGTTTTCAAAAATCACAAAACCTTGAAGAAACTAGTTTTAGGACTGAATTCCTTCTGTTTTGTTTAGTTTCGGGACACATTGAGAAATGTTGAGAAATGACATTCATGTGACCGAGTCTGGGCCTCCACACACAGCTTAAGAAATATTGTTCGAGTAGCTTGCTGCACATTGTTCTTTCCTCGTGCCAGCTGATGTTTGCAGATACAGTGCATCTGGAAAGTATTCACTTTTTTCACCTTTTGTTATGTTACACCCTCGTTCCAAATCCAAATTGCTCAATACTTTGTTGATGCACTTTTCAAGTCTTTTTGAACATGATGCCACAAGCTTGGCACACCTATGTTTGTGCAGTTCCGCCCATTCCTCTTTGCAGCACGTCTCGAGCTCCATCAGGTTGGATGGGAAGTGTCGGTACTCAATCGAGTTCAATCGGACTCAGGTCTGGGCTCTGGCTGGGCCGCTCATTCACAGAGGTGTCCTGAAGCCACTCCTTTGATAGCTTGTCTGTTGGAGTCGTCGTCATGCTGAAAGATGGTGAAGGTGAAGAGCGCTCTGGGGCAGGTTTTCATCCAGGATGCCTCTGTACATTGCTGCACTCATCTTTCCCTCTATCCTGACTCGTCTCCCAGTTCCTGCCACTGAAAAACATCCCCACAGCACGATGCTGCACCGCTGCTTTGCTGTAGGAATGGTGCTGGCCTGGTGAGGAGCAGTGCTGTCATTATGGGGTATTATGTCTTGTATTTCAAGGAAAAAAATGAAGCGCTGTGAATACTTTCCAGATGCACTGTATTACATCCAACTTCCTGTCTGCAGTCCCAAATATCACATTACACTTGTGTCCTGATGAGGGCGCAGACCCATTTCTTTAGAAACCATCACAATAATGACCCCACACTGAGATCAACGGTGGACACAGGCTGTTTTGTCCCCTGCATCCCACTCCTGACCCTCTGTCTGAAAATATCAGCTGTTAAAGACACAATAAGCTGGAGTGAAAGTGTTTATCCTGCATTTCACACTTTGAGAAAGCTTTACTCTTCCTTGGCAAGTCTTCAGTCCGTGGTCTTTCTCCAGGATCTGTGCTTCCAGTGTTGTTTCTTTCTACAATCAGCAAAGTACTGCATGGTGGTTTCAGAGTTTTTGGTATCGGCATCTCCTTCTTTAATCCTGTGCTGGCTGCCTTTTCATAGCCAGGTACAGAGTTGGCATCTTTCTACCGATGCATCGCCTGGGCGCCGGCCTCAGCTGGCAGATTATTAGTAAGACTGTTATATTTGGCGCTGCAATAAATACCAGATAATTCTGCCCCCTCCTTTGTGTTTATGTCCACTTCAAGATAGTTGGATGCTTGAAGTCTGACTGAGGTTTACTAACGACGGTAGCTCCATATCTTTCTGCATTTCAAGATCCTGGATCCACAGTGGTTGAGCTGCTCACATATCTGGCACCATCTGCTACCTGGACGTCCATCACCCCGCTCACTCAAGCTTCCAACGTATCCCATTAGCTTCGATCCATATAAGCTCCAATGGCACCGGTGTTTGTCATCCCCATCCTTAATCCTAAATTCTTTTCCTTTCAACCCCATCCTCTTCATCCCCCGCCCCCCCACCCCAAGCCAGTCTTCTAGTTGGGGGGCGGGGGGGTTCGTGCCGCTAGAGTGCTGTAATCTGAGTCAATTCTGTGTTGGAGTTCCCTGTCCCCGGGGTCTCTCTCCTCTGTTGGGGGTCTACCCCCACCAAAGGGAGCTCCACGCCTAGTCATGCTGGATTAGGTGTCCCTCCTCCAGGCCCGTTGCCATCTCCGGCCTTGCAGCTGTAGGCCACCTCCCTGGCAATGCTCCGCATCCTGCCGGACTGCTGTGTGTCAAGGCGGAACGGCGATGGGTGGCAGAACTCGCGGAAGCAGCGCTTGAAGTTCTCGTCCAGGAAGGCATAGAGCACAGGATTCAAGCTGCTGTTAACGTAGCCCAGAGCAATGCAGAAGTGCATCAGGACCAGCGTGAACAAGCTGCTCAGGTTGAAGCCTAGCGACTGAGCCAAGACCATGATCTGGATAGGGGTCCAGCAGACGACAAACGCTGCTACCACCACCAGGACCATCCTGGTGATGCGCCGCAGATTGCGGTCCTTTTCTTTGGAGCCGGACAGGATGCGAACGCTGCGCAGGCGCTTGACCATCAAGCTGTAGCAGATGCTGATGATAGCCACAGGGATGAGGAAGGAGAAGAGGAAGACGCAGGTCCCGAAGACGGGATCCCAGTGACTCCTTGGTTCAGGTAAAACCACGATGCACTCAACGCCTGGATGTTATAAAGAAGAGGAAGACAAGGGACGGAAGAAAAAGGTTAAATATCAGGTCAGGAAAAATATTACGGCAGACTGAATAAGAAGGGTGCAGCCTAGTACAGCAACAGAGTAGTAAAGACTGGCAGGGAGAAACTGCTAATCTTTCTTAAAATATGATCAGTCGTATAATCATCGGGGCTGTTTCTTGCACAGCAATTATTGAACAGAGCTCAGGTGACTCCTGGATGGACTGACGACTCGCTTGCTAGCTGTCAAGTTAAAACGTGACAGTTTTTCACTTCTGACAAAGCTTAGCAGTTTCCCCTGCTCACTGTCTTTGTGCTAAGCTAGGCTCAATGACAGAGGAAATTAAAACAATGTGCTTCATATCTGAATACCAGTTGTACATAAAAAATGCTAATCCTGGGAGAGAAAGGTAAAATAGAAAATGAACGAGCGGTATAGAAGAAGCAGGTGGACTTTGGACAGGTGGTAAAATTTTGCATTAAAAAATAAAAGGAAATGGTAATAATACATTATAATACGTTGTAATAACAGCGAGGTGCAGAAGAGATGCATTCATCTCACAAACCTCATAATAATGTAAATACACCTTAAAAAGAATAGAAAAAAGGCTGACAGGATGTTACAAACAGGAAGAACATCTGCAATGAATGCTGACAAGAAAATAAATTAGATCATATTGATAGTAAAAACATGCATTCCCACCCCCCCTCCAGAAACTAAACAACAAAACTAAACCCCAGTGACACTCAGGTGCAGAGTTTTGACAGGAGCAAAAATATACAAAAACTGACTCCTAAACAGTTCTGAGCAACCGCTAAAAAACTAAAAGATAAAAGACACATGTACCCTCATTCATTCTGTGGACAAACTGTTTTTTTTTTTAACCGAATGAAAAATGAAGGAATCACCAAAATTGGTGCAGAGCATGAACGTCCATCCAATATGTTTCAAGACTTTTCACTGACAACCACAAAACATCAACTGTGTGCTGGCTGGAAGAAAAATCAGAGGATTGAAAAGTCACTAAGATTCGTCCTCATGGGACCTTTAATGCCAATCATTTCAGTAGCTCTTGACTAGGAAAGTGAAAACATTGACCTGATGATGGCGCCAAAGAAAAAAAATGAGGGTTCATCCTCTGGCCACCTGTACATCTGTACAAAATTTGACATCACAATCAGAATCAGCTTTATTGGTTTGTACACATACAAACACAGACTGTTCATTCCAACATTTGACATGTAATTAAAATGTCTACCTGATGGTGGCACTTGAGATAAAATGAGGAATTACCATTGGATTCATTCTTTAATAGTTGAGATATTTTAGTCTGGAGCGACGGAGCGTGGTGCTAACATGGCTATAAAAAACCACATGACCAAATATTCCATCCCAACACAGTGAAATCTGCTAAATTTATGGCTTTGAAACATGTGAGAGAGTCGCCCTCCGACAGTTTGAGACTTCATATCTTTGTTCAAGACGTGAAAATGTTTTTTTTTCCCATTTTCAGGTTTAATTAAAATTGAAGGATTATTCTGGTGTAGCTTGAAAAAATGTAAATGTAAAGTCAAATTAAATTAAACACGCAGCCGTTTTTGCACATCCTCAAAAACCAGACATTCTGAGCTGAAGAGGTACGAAGTGTTGAACTGCAGCAGCAGTTTAACACTTTCTTGCTGAGTCAGCACACTGTGGGATGAGAAGAAGGAAAATTCTCCCATGCATACTCATTTTTTGACAATCCATTTGTCAGGGAAGCAGCAAATGGTCCAAACAACGATTATTTTCGCTTTATCTCCACTTCATCTGGTTCTGGGGTTTCCGCCATTAGATGAGTTCCATGTATTAATCATAACTTTGAAGTGAGCGGAGATTAAAGATCTGAGCTTTTGTAATCCTGAGGCGAAGCCAGGAAATCAATCTGATTTAAAATTTAAGTGATAGCAACGAGGCTTCAAAGTGCAGCAGGATGTTGGAGGGTGTGCACACAGAGCGCCACTTAACATGAATTATTGCCTGTTTTTCCCCAGTTTTTAATAAAAGGAACGAGCTTTAGAAATGTCGTTTTCTGCTTTGAAACCATCTTTGAACCCCCCCCCATGCATACACACAGCCTGCAGACTAGGCTGCATACACAGCGAGGACAAAGCCACATCAAACAAATAGAGTTATTAAAATAAAAGTTGATCTATTCTTCCATGTGGCGGCTGCTTTTATCGAGTGCATCTTGCACGAGTGCACATGATTTACAGCGTGTGGGTGTCCCCAGTAAAAATGGAGGCCGTAACACCGGCTCCATTAGAGCCACACTTCAGCCATCGATCATAAACACAGTAAAAGTCTGTGTGAAAGGGGGGGAGTAGTAATAACCTGCTCCATAGTTTATGTGTTTTGTAAAGATGGCTGTAAATGACCCCATCTCCAGAGAGAGAGCAGGAGAAATGAAGCAGGTAGGTTTAAAACCTAAAGGGAAACAACACCAATCATTAGAATATTGACCCCTGCAGGGAAATAGTCCCTCCTTATTGGGGTCAGGGGGCAAATGGACGAGCCACCGAAGTTTCAGTGTCCCATGTCAGCGGATGCGTCCATTGACAGACGTTTGAGTGGAAAGAGAAGGAAACAGTCGTGTTTTCTGGTGTTTGATGAACCTCACGGCCTTCTGGGACCACTGATGGGACTGTAGACTGTATTCTCACTTCACATGGGGGCCAGAACGCTGCAGCACTGAAAATAAAATTTGGCATTGTAATCAAAGTTGTATTGACACTGGAAAAAAAAAGTATTGTCATCGAATAATGTTGGAACACAGACGATATTTTATTTGGTTTTTAAAAACATATATTATCATGTAGTTCAATGCCAAAAATCCCAAATTCTGTTTTCAATGCCAACGATTAATGTCAGGGTTCTGGCCCCATAGCTTCAGCCCTCGTTTCATCTTTCCCTTCTCGCCCGTCACATCTGGAGGAAGCTGCTTCCTGTTGTCCACACAGAGCTGACGTTCCTCACAGCGAGCCGCGCTGCCACTTTGAGTTATTGTACATCATCATTATATCCATCTCAACCATTGCTTCACTCCATCATCTGGATCCACACACACACATAAATACTTATAAATACTTAGAAACACAATTAAACAGAATGTTTTCCGCTCGTTCGGTCAGACGCTTCACGTGTTCACAGACAAACGCTTCATGTAAATGAAGTTTGCTGATAGTTTTCCTCAGGATGGAATTCTCTGGAAAGATGCTGTGTGCTCATAAATGGAGCTTCTTTCTACTTTGCCCACAGTGTGTGCTGTATTCATTCACACACATTACCACACAAACACACACACACACACACGTACGTATGTTTTGACGTGTGCACACTGAACATACTTCTCAGTCGCGCTGGCGGCTGCACGGTCAAACTGCAGCAATCACTCAACAACAGTGGAAATATCTCACCTTTTGAAATGTCAAAGGATGACTTTTACTTCCCTCCGGTTCTTTCCAACATGTGTATTTTTCAAACCATGCAGTGAAGTGGGATTCATCACTGAGCCACGTTAACCTTAATTAGTTCAAGAATTAATGTCACAGGTTCACATCGTCGTGTTGGAAGAAGGAAACTGTGATAATGTTTTGTTGCTATGGCAAATAATGTTTCAGTTCCTCTTAGATCAGGCACTCTCCATCATGTCCTGCAGTGTAGCCTCTGACTCAGGAGCCTGGTGGGCGGGGCTGAATCAGCAGGGAGATACAGCTCACCTGGTCAGGTGCTGACCCCCCTGGCTTCCACCCTCTTTGGTTGTATTTCGTTTGTCTCTACCTTTTTTCCTTTTAGTTTTGTAAAATAAAATAATTTGTATTTTAAGGCAACTGAAACACTTGGGTCAGGTTAGGGAAAGATCGTGGCTGTGGTTAAAATGCTGACTGCAGGTCAGTGACAGTTTGGCCTCACCTGCTTTTTATCGCAGGATAAACGGTTACTGTCGGTCGACCACGCCGAGCAAACAACCATTAAACAAGCTGTTTCTCCAAAAACACACAGGCACACTTCCTCACTCTCGCCCCGCCCCCTTCCTCCTCATCCAACCACACGCACGCATCCGTACCGGAGGCGTTCACTGACGGTAGGAAATGGGAACACTAAACAGCGATAACGTTGCGGGGTCGTTACGGGGCAGGTTTTCATTCTTCTTATTTATTGTGTTTCTGTCAAAGGTTTTTAGTTTGTGAAGCACTTTGTGTTGCATTTTTAATCGTATTTAAGGTGCTATATAAATAAAGACTGAGTTAGATGTTGACAGAAAACTGAAAACTGAAATCCTGCTCCCAAACCACCATCACCTCAGTGGTATTGTTTCATATGATTGACATGTTTTGGAGTTGTTTCTGAAAGAGGTTTTGTTCTTCTTGGAATAAATGTTTCATTGAGGAAAAACACATTTTTGTTGTTATTTTCGGCCATATATTACTTTTTTAATATAAAATTTAAACATTAATGGATAATTGTTGGTTCATTTTCCCGATGACAGACTCAGAAAATTTTGCTCATGTGCCACAACCTAGAACACCCCCACATTTTAGATGGCTGTGACGGCCCTGGTACATTCCCATCGAACACACCTGCTTCCACTTTTTGCTGCATAAAGAGGAAAGTGTTCCCTGAAGGCTGGTGTTGGTTGTACATCCTGTGCTGCAGCAGCAGAAGAACATTTAGAGAATATTTCTTCCAAACTCCCGGTTGGTTCTCGTCCAACCTTCAGGAAGCAGCATCCGTCTTTTTTTTCTTTTGTTTTTCACGTTCTTTCTTGATTCTTCTGTTTAATATCAACCTTTCATGTTTTCCTTTTCCACAGTTTTCCCTCCCCACATTATCTCTGTCATGTTCTCTCCCTCCATCTTTCTTTCTCTTATATAAGCAGGAATCTGTGTCTCATCCTGGTTTCCATTTCACAGTTGATGATTCTCCACCTTCGCTTTCGTTCCTCTCATTCATCACTTCTTCCTCCTCTGTTGCGTTTTGCCGACCCTTTATTTTTCTTTTCCTGCAGCTCAGATTGTCTGTATTTGTCTCGCTCTTACTTTCCGCTCCTCTTGTTCAGACCTGATATTTTTTCCTTTCATTCGCTTTGCTGAAACCTCTCTGCTCTGCTTTGCTCTCCTCTTCTGTTAGCTCTACCCTCTTAGCCTCTCCTCCTCTTTTTCACTTTCTGTCGTTTCCTTTGTCCTCTGTGGTCGTTCTCCAGCTGGCCTGTGGACTGTTTTCATGTCTCGTTTGTGTCTCTCTCTTCGTGCTTTTCCCTTCCTCCTGTCACCTTTCCTCACTTTCTCTCTCATCGTTTCTTCCTTTTCTTGATCTCCTCTCCCTGTAGCCTCCATTTTCTCTCTGAGGACAATAGCTGTGTGCCCCCCTCCCACCTGAACACTGAAAGCTCGTTACCTCGTTTAACAGCTGCCTCAGAAGCTGCTGAGCTCCAATATCCTGATGCCACTGTTGATATTTTAGGAATTAAGACCTCCGGTCTCCACCAGGAAACAAACTTCCTACATGAAACTATAGTAGGATATGAGCTAAATGCTAAAGTCGCACAATTATCATCACCATGGTGCATCCGTGTCGATGATATGTGAGATTAAATTTTCACATGTATTCACATTGCTTTGTTAATGATAACACATTGAGAATTTACTTTAGTGAGAACAAAACTGTAGTGAAGACAGCAGCGGACTGTGCAACGTTTCTAAATGAGCGAATAAAGCTGATTACCGGCGACTCACAAAACGATGTATTTCACTGTTGGAGAGACAAGTCAGTACGAGGAAGCTGGATCTTCGTCCTCATCAATGTTGTGAAACTGGAGCCTTAATTGGTCCTTCTGAACAAACAACAATCAATTTCCATATATGAGTTTCAGTTTGTATCATCTTTGATACATTGGGTAAGAACGCTCAAAGATTCTTTTTTCTTCAACAAATAAAAACATAATAAAACACAAACCAATCCAACAAATTAGTCATCATCCTCATCATCATCATCATCATCTTCCCCTAGCTGCTCCATGTCACTTGAGTTCCCCTCCATAATCCTGTTCAGAGCATCTTCATCACTGTATTTTTTTGCCATCTAAAAACACACATGCACACAAAAAACAGATTATAGTGTATTTTTTCTTTGAATTGGTCAGTTTTTAGTAAAAATCAGTAAAAAGTTAGTCGTAATCGCACCATCCCAATTCCCAACTAGTCATCAATCATCATGATGCAGCAAGTTTTTTGCTCTAAATTCACCAAATTATGTCATTTAAATATTTAATTAGTTTACTTGTAAAATAAAAAACTTTATGTTGTTTGATGTTGTGTATAATGCATGAAATGCAATAAAATGACAACTGACTGATGTAGAATTGGATGACTTATATACCTGCTGTATCAAATTTGATACGCCGTTTTAACACGTTTTTACTAAAACAGTAATTTCAAATTGCATCAACCCAGTAACTGTTCCTATTGATGTTTTCTTTCCTTAAACTTTTCAAAATTGGCAAAGTTCTTCTTCAAAAACCACCTGTGTCGCAATCCTTAGTCATGGCGATCTTGCAGCATCACTGGAAACCCCTCTAGTGAGCTAATTACTGCCCCCTGGTGGATTATCCGTGCATTGCATGTATCTAATTGTCACATAAAAATTGTCACACTGCTCATGTGGAGGGCTCAAAAACTCATGATACATTTGGCGTTATAAGTTTGTGTCGATCTACCATCACCTACTCCACCCTTTGCCTCCCTGCAGCTTTTTCTGGGCTACGTAGCACTTTTCTGACAACCTGTCTGTTCTTCTCCTCTCTATTTTCATTGACTCTTCTTGTTTTTCTCCTCTTCGCTGCTTTTAATACAGGACACATTGTAGTGTTGTACTTAGCCTTCCAGCAGTGGTGACTTACGTTGTTCAGACAGGAGGAAAAAGTTTTCAGTGACAAAAAGAAAGGAAAGAAAAGAATAAAAAATGGAAATAGAAAAAAGAGAGCACTTGGTCTCTTCATGGGTGGAGGCCTGAAGCCAGTTGTTTATGAGAACTAAGCCACATATAAAGTGCGTCTCCGTTAGCTTCTTTAGCTCCTGGCTGATAACTGAGCTGTGTTTGTGCTTGTTTACCTGCTCTTGCATGAAATCCTTGCAGCTCTCGCTGGACCTTTGCAGGGGCCTGACTCGGAGATGATCAGTATAAATCCTAGTGGGAGGTTTTTGTGAGCACATTTAAGACATTTTCTTGCTACCTGGTCTTGAATTTGCCCCCATAAAAGCAGCTCACTAAGACCCCTATTGGGTCTTTGCTCTTTTTCCACTTCTCTGTAGAGTTTAAAATTGTCGTATTGAGTGATTCTTTCAGAATAAATCTGGTGTCACAGCACTCAGAGAAGCCGTCTGGGTTTACAGGGCGAGGTTTTTACCTTAAAGCCTTTGTGATGATGAAAACCAGATTATCCACATTAAACTTCCTGTAATAAAATTACAAATGTACAGGATTGTACTGCGGTGCTTTCTTATGCTTATATACTTCTGTCAACTGTGACACATATATATTTATAACTGTGCAGCAGAGTAAACACTGAACTAAACTTATCCGTTCCAACGATGAGCAACTTCCACCCAGTTTCTGATAAAATTCTTGGCAGTATATTTTTTTATTGCAATATTTTTTATTGTTCTTTTGTGGCAATATACATTTATATTATTTTTTTTATAGTACTTGCATAAAATGTACATGTGTATCATGAACTTTTATTTTGTATTTTTCTATTTTGTTGCCTGTAACAATCGAGTTTCCCCGATTGGGGATTAATAAAGTTTTATTTTATCTCTCTTGGGATTATTATTCCTTATTATTATTCTGGGATGACCAATCAATGACAAGTCAGATCAAAAACTGTTGAAGGCAGAGCCCAGATGAGTTTCAAAGTAAAAGCGGGTTGAGATCAAGCTGTGCAGGTCATACAGTCTGAATGATTTCTGTCTTTGTGGATGATGACTGTCTCTTTAGGAGTGTGTTTCGCCTCAGGGCTCACAGCTCATCCTCCTGTCTGAGAGCTTGTGGGTGGGGGCTGTTTGGTTTTGGAGGGCTCTGCAGATACTCTGAACACAGAACTAAACGGCTGTAATTCAGCATAAATCCTGCAGAATGAAATTATGCTGCAGAATTATTCTCTGTCATCTCATTCCCACTTTCACGTCAGTGTCAGATTAGTGTTTCACCAACTGCTGCCTCGTATGTCAGGCAGCCTGCAAACAGTCGGTTCAGTCAGAGGCAAGTTTATCAAGGATTTGACCATCAAGAAAAGGCTCTTCGACGACGCTCTCCAAGAATTCAACATGTATTCAGCTGGGAGAGCGAACCCCCCTTAATAAACACGTATGTGAACATTATCGCTGCATGATTCAAGATAGCTCAGCTGGTTGAAGTTTAATATAGACCAGTGAACACACAGCACCAGACATCAGCAGCCAGAGGCAGATGTGTCTCTGAAACAATCAATTAGTCATGAAGCTGTTAATATAATGGAATCAGACTGATTGACTTTCATTACTGTGTTTCAAAAGGTTACATCAGCAGATCTTAAACTGTTTCACAGCAGGGTTTCCGCCCTGGCTCATTTCAAGAATAAAACATGAACTGCTGTAAGTCGGAAAGGAGGCTGCGATGCACAGAACGAATGAGCCGGTGCAAACTGACATCTCCTCCACAGACGGTCAAAAGAAACGAGATATAACAGACACGTCTGATGTGTGTAGAGCTGTGTGGTTGTTCTGTAGCAGCCTGCCATCGTTTGCACATGTAATCAATGTAAACACACACTGGTGCACCACATGTCCAAACAGAGGCTTCAAATTTATCCACATATGTGTTCTGCTGCCTTCAGACGGCTGCAGGGATTTAATGAACTATGCATTTATAGTTGGGACAACAGATACTGCAAGAAGCACCCATTTTCATTTTTAGATTTACTGTCAGTCCTACTTGAACACATCTGAATGCATCTATTTGTTGGGGATAAATAAAGTTTTATCTTATCTTAAAAGGGTTTACTGCCATTTCTACCACATCATTCCTGCACATGCTCTGCATCGCCTCATTTGACTGAACCTTCAACTGGCTTGTGACTCCTCTCCAGCCTGCACAGTGCTCCCTGTGAACATCGAAATACCACAAATACTCATCTGGTGGCCAAACACTTCATGAATGAACCATGAATGAAGCAGCTGATGCCAGTTCAGTTAATGCAAGTGCAGCTTCACTGCACTGCCTGAACACACGGCTAACACGATGCTGTATATATGTACATATGTATATATGTACATATATACATACATATATATGTATATATGTACATATATATGTACATATATACATATATATATATGTATATGCATACAGTGCTGTGAAAAAGTATTTGCCCCCTTCCTGATTTCTGTGTTTTTTGCATATTTATCACTCGCAAAGGTTTCAGTTCATCAAACCAATTTTAATATCACACAGAGACAACCTAAGGATATATGAAATGCAGTTTCTAAATGATGATTTTGTTTACCAAGGGGGGGGGGGGGGGGGGGGATACAAACCTATCTGACCCGTGAAAAAGTAATTGCCCCCCCTTGTTAAATCACAAAGTAACTGTGACAAACCACAGTTTTGGGAAAGCTGAGTTCAGTTTCACAGGCCACACCCAAACCTGACTGCCACCACCTTTGTTGAATGAAGAAATCACTTCAATAGAATCTGTTGACAAAGTGAAGAAGGCGACTAAATCTGAAAATTCAAGAAGAAATGAGAAACAAAGTGACTGAAATCAGTCTGGAAAAGGTTACAAAGCCATTTCCAAGGCTCTGCGGCTCCAGTGAACCACCGTCAGAGCCATTATCCACACATGGAGAAAACTGGGAACAGTGGCAAACCTCCCCAGGAGGGGTCGACCAACTAAGATTACTCAAAGAGTGCGACGACAACTCATCCAGGAGGTCACAAAAGAACGAGAAAAACATCCAAAGAACTGCAGGCCTCTCTGCCTCAGTTCAGGTCAGTGTTCACGACTCCACTTTAAGACAGACACTGGTCAACAGTGGCATCCATGGGAGAGTTCCCAGGCGAAAACCACCGCTGTCACTAAAGAACACAAAGGCTCGTCTCACATTCGCCAAAAAGCATCTTGATGCATCATTTAGAAACTGCATTTTATTTATCCTTGGGTTGTCTCTGTGTGATATTAAAATTGGTTTGATGATCTGAAACCTTTGTGTGTTATAAATATAACACTGTATGTTCATGTGGGTTACTTTCACGTACACATTCGTTACTGAAGTGCTCTTTGATGTCTAAAACAACTATCAGTAGCTGACTATTGCTGAGGTTTGGAGACTTTTTTAAACTGATCCTGATGAGTGAGTCGAGACAAGAATAATAAATAGTTATGTATACACATGCACACATCCACATCCCACACAGTTATTATGGGATGTGGATCCATGATTGCATTTGGTGTTTGGACTAAAATACGCAAACATCTCATGTCATTTTTTTTTTTAAACGGTGTGAGATCTAACGCTGGCTTTTGTAGACTGATACTGCAGTCTACAAATCTGAGATTAAACCCCCTTTTAGACCGTCCCTGCTACAGGGACTGTGCAGTGAAATGCACGAGCCAAAACCTGCATCAGAACCAGAAACAGTACAGGAAGACAAAACCCATCACAAGTATTATTTTCTTTGACTTTATCCGCGTTTTGTGGCTGTGCAGCATAAATTTAAACGGACACGGAAAATTCTTCTCACATACCTTCACACACCAACAAAGAAAAAGTACATTCTGCTCAACATCATGCTGAGGATGAAATACAGAAACACTGAATTCTAATCAAGCATCTGACCCAAGAGGCAGCGGCAGGTCTGATTTAAAGGACACGATAATATCGCCTCCACAGAATGTTAATATTGTACTGGGAAGAATAAAAAAGGAGATAAATATAGAAACAGGAGTGATTTATCACATTGCATTGGTGGAAGTACTGCATGTGCTCTACTGAGACCATCCAGTGTAAGATAACACTGCAGAGGGCTGACCTTGGATTTTTAAACCTGCATGTACAGTACAAATGATCGCTACTGATGCTGATCTGTGCGAGTAAATCATTATCTCTCTCTGAAACTAACACACCAACAATAACATTCAACTCCTGATCATCAAACCAAAGTCATGAAATGTGACACATTACCTCAATTTACGAGCCCATAAAAGATAAACCACGCCATCATAGATGACGAGGCACGGCAGCTTTAATTATGCACTGTTACTATAAAGGCAATATATTAGCATATCTATTTGCTTTTGTAATTACTCATTCATTAAAGTTTACATGCTGTCGCCTTGAGGATGAACTTTGACATGCAATCTCAAATCAAGCTATTCCGCTTCATCAATGAAAGATTAAAAGTCCATCATAATCCGTGAATTAGCATAAATAAATAACAGTGTTTAAATGACCGAACAGAGATCCTGCTTCCTGTTTGGTTGAGGCTGCTCATCACGGTGCTCATTTCCTCTCCTCCAATAACTCTTAGCTCACTATCATACCAGCTCCTACACCCCCACCCGGCCCACCCAGCTTTGTTTGTTCATTTGCACATTTGCACTGAGGATTGTTCCGAGAGTACGCACCAGCAAGCCTGGGGAGGTCAAAGTCTACTACAACTTTTTTAACTCTACTATATAATTTGTTTTGCTGTTGTGCATATTGATCATTGTTCGCTATTTTTTATTATTATTTTGGTTTCCTTTTAAGTGATATCAAGATTTACCAGACTTGATCCTCCCCTCTAAATCCTTTGGTGTTCCAGAAATACCATCTATTAAAGGAGTTCTGTCCTAATACGGAACTACTGAGGCGTCACTGACGCGGGTGGTGGCTAGGCTGACGCGCTAAATGTTACCCGAGGCTATTTGCTAACCACACTGTTGACTCACTGTGATCAAAAAACAAAACGACTAATTGTTGGATCAAGGATGATCCATTTATTCCACGAGTCCAATACATCAGTAGTCACAAGCCAAAATCCAACAACAAATAGGACAACATAGCGCTTAGCGTAGCGTAGCGCAGTGTAGCGTAGCGGTCAAAACCCTTTGCCCTTCCGGGTAGGACGCGTGACCAACAACACATAGTTCCTACCGATATACCTGGCGAAAGGTGAACTGGTCTGTTGGATGGATTAGTCAGTTCGGCTATCACAGTTTTTCTCAGTCGCTTTGGTGCTTTTCTCAGATCAGAATGAAAACTCTCATAACTCCACAACATTTAGTCATTTGTGCACATCACCTCCTTCCTCTGAAGCATTGCAAATGTTTTTGGACATGTTTCCGCTGCTTTCATACAGTTCTCTGCTGTTTTAAACATTATCAGTTGCTTATGCTTGGAATTGCTCTGAGGTGAACTTCAGCTGTCACTGACTGATGTAGATGATAAATATGTGGCCAGACAGACAGGAACGTCTGATTTACCTTTGTTCAGTTACAATATGTACTGTTATATTGTTCACTTTGTGCACAGCTCTACCAAAAGAGTGTTTCTTCTGTATGTTCTAAATAAGTGACTGCAGAGTATTTTTCTTTTGCACGATGCTGCAGAATTACAAAGAACACCTACAGTTAAAATGTGAAGCGTCTTGTACTCACTGACTCCTCTAACTACAGCAACGTGTAACTTTACTGTTGTTTTCAGTGGTGGTACAGGTAGTGTTTACTGCTGTCTGAGCATTTCAGGTGGTGTCACAGAGTTCTGACCTTTTTTGGAAAAGAATAAACTGTCATAATGAAAACATGACGAAGCCGTTTGACTCTTGTTCACACATGATGGTGTCGAGACGTCTCATTTTGATGACACTGGCAGTTTCGTTGACATAAATACTCGCTTTGGAGGGACAGACTTTCCATTTTTAGCAAGCGATGTGCTTTTGCCGGTTAGCCACCAGGTTTTGCAGTTCGCTCCAATTGTTTTGAGAAATGCACCAAATTTTAAGAGTGATGTGAGAAAAGCACCAAAGCGATTGAGAAAAACTGTTATGACAGCAGGGTGGCTGCTGATTACAGCCTCCTTCCTGCCACTGTGTCCTTGGGCAAGGCTTTTGACCCCAATTACTGAGAGCGGCATGGCATGACTTACCCTGCAGCTGTCAGGTTATGAAGCTGCGCTGCCCCCCCCGTTTGCTGAGAGGAGACAGGACGGGAGAGGAGAGGAATAGAGATGGAGTACAGTGAACCTTTATCATCCCTGAATGTCAATTTGTTGCACAGCTGGTTGTCTCGAAAGAACACAGATGATACAGAAACAGCTACAGGACGGGGGCCAACAAATGGTTTATACATGCAAAGGAAAAAGACGGGATGACGGGGAGTAAAACGTAAACGGAGATGAAAAGATTGAAGGAGAGGGTGGGATGTGAAGGAAAGGAATGAGATGACAATTAGAATGAAATGAAGGTGATTAGACAGTGATGAAGATGAGAAAACATGAAACTGCAAAGGGAATGGGAATAAGGGGTGAATGAGATGAATGTGATGAGAATGAAAGTTGAATGTGAATGAATGAAAGGAAGACGAGTGTGGGGGTAGAAAGAAAAATCAAGGAAAAATTGAAGTAATAGGGGGATGTGTGGGATGGACAAGGGACAGAGGAGGGCGACTTTGGGATAAAATTAAGAGGATGAGAATCAGATGAATGAAAAGAAAAATGGGAAAATTACATGAAAATGATAAAGAGGCATGAATGAAATGAATTGCGTTTAATGCAGATTGAATGAGAAATGAGAAAAGTGAATGAAAGAAAGGAGGTATGAATGACAATGAAATGAATTAGACACGAGTTAGATAAAAATAAAATGGAAATGAGAGTGACATCAACAAAGAGATGTAAATCCAAATAAGGCGGGACATGAAAAGAAAGAATGAGAGATGAAGAAGGAAAAGGAGGAGACAGAAGAGGCAGGAAGGAAAATGAGAGGGAGCTGAGGAAAAAACAGAAAAACAGAAAAAGAGACAAATAGGAGACGATGTGCAAACAGAAGATAAAGAGAGAAGCAGCAGAGCAGAAGTGCAGACGCAGCTCAGCTGTAGAGTAGACTAATAAAAATGATTACAGGATTAGGCCGTCGCTACAGGCTGAGACTGGATCAATATCTGACTACGAGACCTCCCGCCCCCCTGCTAGCTACAACACATTACTGGATTTAGCTGAAAAATAGAGTGTGATGTGTGGCGTCTGGGAAATCATCGACTGTTTCTGTTTAGCTTCAGCATAAATATGAAAAGCATAACTGCTGTTTTCCTCTTTGTGTCCCATCAGTTTGTCTCCCAATTATTCAGCACTAACTCATTTATGTGCAGTAATACAGCACTACAAATAGATTTACATGGTACGAAGAAAACCCAGCAGCAGAGGGGAGAAACGCATGGATAAAATGGTTTTTAAGGATGGAGTTAAAAGAGGTCACTGGCAGGTATGAGAACAGCAAGAAGAGCTGCCGCAGGTTCTCAGGCCTCGATCGGACTCAGAGAGGAAAATCAATTCACAGACAAGCAAGAGCCTGACCATGCAAACCGTTAAAAACCAGCAGCAAAATCAATTTGACAGGAAATTGACAGGCAGCAAGTGGAGGGCAGAAAGAACTGGAATAACAAGATGTCCTCTCTTGGAGCGTGTTGGCTGTCTGGCTGCAGCTTTCTGCACCAGTTGCAGTAAAAAGGGGTTTGCTTGCTGCGATAAGTAGAAAGCTAGATGCAGCAATCTGTGCAAGCGAATAAGTGTCATTCATATTTTGAGCTTGTGAAATGGTGTTCGCGAGTAGAAGAAGAGATCCAGGAAGAGGAAGTGTAGATAAGGTGGGGGCGTGGCCAGCTAGAGTCTCTCTTTGGGACCATGCGGCCTGTTCAGGTGAGTTTGGGTTGTCAGATACAGAGGTGGCTTGTTTGTTCTTTTTTGGTTGTTTTCCTGTTGTGATTGCTTCTTGAAGGAAATGTTAGAAGAGGCTGTTAAATCTAGTCTGTGGATTAGGCCTCCACCTTCAGCACCCTCTAAACTTTCTACCCCCTACCTGAACCAGGGTCTGTATTCCCACCCCACTTTGATCGGTGCAGTTGGTGAGAGGCAGGGGTAGATGATGGTAGTGCGGCACTTGGCAGTTACATGTGGCATCTAGGCCTGTGGTAGCATTGTAGCAGCTAACAATAGCTAAAGCGGTGGTACTTTGATAGTATCTTAGCAGTTAGCATTGGCATTAAGCAGATAACATTAACAGTATAGGTGAATCTAGCTTTATTGTCTACTTCTGTTCCACTTAGCAGGTAGCGGTTAGCATTTAGCATTAGCATTAGCTAAATGGTAGTATCACAACTGTATTGTCTTCTTCTGTTCTTCTTAGTGCTTAGCAGTTAGCATTTAGCATTAGCTAAATGGTAGCATCGGTACTGGCCACTACCTGGAGCATCTCTGGGTCAGTTGAACGTGGCAGTGCTGTTTGGATTGTGTAGGAGCAGTGTGAACTGGCACTAGGGGGGGTGGCTCTGGGACGCCGGAGTTCACCGCCTAGCCTCCTGGAGGTGTAGTGGGACTAAGTAGGCGAAACACCGTTGAAGGGAGGTTTCCACCTGATGACCCCCAGAGACGTGTTAGGAATCACTGCTCTTTGGCAGGTATAGAGGCAGATTAGAGCTCCAAGGTTCTTCACTGAGAATGAATCCTCTGTTTGAGCACAAGGATCTTCTGTCTAAATTAACTGAGCTGCTGTTTATGGGGATGATGGAAGAAGTAATTAAAGGATTTTTTGCTTATATATCGTTTTATGAGTAATAATAATAGCAACATATTGATGTTTATGATGGAGAACCCACTCTGCAGATCTGAAATTTCTAGACAATAAACCTGAACTTTTTCTTGATGTAGGTTTAGAATCCAGAATGTCTCTGGGCTCCTTGTGGATGCCCTCCAAAGGTGAACCCTGAGATCTTCACCTGAAGAGATGTACAGCCAAGAATGAACTCATTAATTCTGATGTGCTTTAATAAAATTGTTTCATATTTATTTGCTAGTGCTGGAGACTTTTTTTTAATAATGTAAATATAAGTATAAAATATAAATATATCGTGGGTGGGGGGTGGTGGGGGTGTGAATATAACGGTAAACGCAGCAGGTCCAGCTGTGTCGCTTCATCAGAAACAGACGTCGCTTCACGTGACGCTTCAGAGGAATGGACGTCTCAGTTCTCCTAAAACATGTTTCCTCATTTCCTCTCTCCTTGCGTGGTTTCCTCGCGTCTCTCCATGCATCCCCGGTGGGAGGGACTAAGACGCAAGCAAAAGACGCAAGTGAAGGAAACGAGGATGCAATTAACAGAAATGGGATGCACCCATTATGAAGTTACATTCCAACAGGCAGCCATTTAAAACTAGCAAATCTTTTGTATTTGAACTTGTGAAGCACACTTGTCATGATTACTAACCCTAACCCTAGCAGCCATGACATGATAGCAACTGTATTTACGACATGTTCTTAGTGAAAGTGGCCCAAAACGTCAGAATCAATGTGGTTATTAAAAAGATCTTGCTCTCTCTCTGAATCTAATCCAAACCATTGCTGAGGAATGACCGTTAGGGGAGCAGCGAGCTAATCTGAAATTAGCTTTCTGTTAGTTTTAGTGGATGGAGGAGGTCATTAATTTGAGGCAGCGTTCAATAATAAGGAACATCTTGCAAGGACATTTTGAATGCATGAAATATTTGCAAAGCAGATTTTGTGGGAAGCATTTTAGTTCTCTACATTCATGCTAACACTGACCTGCAGTCTTTTTCCCCACCTGTTGCTTGTGCACTGCTATGTTTCTTAGCTCGGTCACACGTCAGTCGGGGGAATAGCTTGAGTTGGCAGGGGTGTGTTAAGCATGTGCTTTAGAGGGAAATCAATGCAGAGTTAACATGGAAGCGAGACAGAGAAGGATTTCTGTGTTTCTGATGAAATGATTAATATTTGGAGAGGGAAGTTGTTTGATGTACTCTGAATGAAACAGCTCTGTCTCCCAAGGTAAAGACTCGTTCGATAAAGGTTTGTTCATTGCATTCAATACAAAAGCCCCGCAGTGAGATCAAAGTACGCTTTAAAAGATCTATTTCAGCCGTCTTGTGCAGATCATTTAACATCATATGATCAGGAGCCTGTGAAGTTATCGGCTTACTGCAGCACTTTAAACCACACCTGCAGCCTGAAAGCTCAACCTCATAGACACTAACAGTTTTATTCCTTATTGTTACAATCAAGTGAACACATTTACAGCAGATCATTAGTGGCTCGAGCGTAGCGAGCGTATATTGTTATCATAACGTTTTTTCATCTTCCACCAGAATTTTGGCGCGTAACTCGTCCCGCAGCTTTGAGAAAACCCTCGCAAACTATATATCAAAACGTGCGGCTCGATCGGGAATGGTGTGCTATGTCTTTTATAGCTCTTTCGTCAATAATTCGCAAAGTTATACAAAAAACTGTGAACAATTTCCCATAAGAAATGAATGGGACATTTCGTCAAATTTCAGCCTTTTTCAATTGTCCGCTGCTTCTCCATACTTTCTCCTAGAGACTTCATTCAAACTTTAAAACGTAGATAATTTTGTCGGGTCGAAATGAACCTCTGCACATTTTTTGATATCTCTTACGGTTTTCGAGCTATGACCATCTGAAGACCAGAAAGTTTCTCAAAAAATGCTCAGAATTTCTCCCCCTAGAGTGGATGACATCATCAGTTAGAGTGACAGAGCCAGTGAGAAATCGCCTGAAATTTGTTTTCTAAAATTGTCGTAAAATCCAAACAGTGAATAGGAGACACATCATTTTTGGATCTTTTTGTAGACAAATTCGATGGGTTAGCCCCCACCAAATTTAAAATAAAGAGGGATCTTGCACCAGCTCTGCTGCTTGTTACTGGGCTCTGCTGAGGCCTGGCTTGAGAAACAGTGGTGTAGATAACACCAGCAGCCCCCCCTGTCTAGCTTATAATATTAATGCGTTCAGTGAAAGCTGAGTGCTCTTCAGAAATGATAACCCTTATTCTCCTCGTTAAATGGTGACACATTCCCGTATGTGATTGGCTGTGAAACACCGTTATTAAAGTGAGCTGAAAAGCAACAGCAGAAGAAGAAGAGCCCTGCTGGAGGCCACGTCAGGCAGCAATGTGGTATTGGCTTAGATTATAAGATATGTTGTGCACTCAACAGCCTGATGGTGGCGCTAGAGGAAATGTCAACAGGTCAGCCTCTCGGACCATGACTGTTCACACCAAATCTTATGGCAATTCAAGTTGTTGGACGGTGGAACACTAACATAAAACAAGGTATAAACAGGAACAAAGACAAGAACAAACAAGCTTGTTGCAAACAAAGGACAAGGACAAACCAAGGAGACAATTACCTGGAACACGACACGGACATGAACAAAGAAAACACAACAACCAACACTCACTATGGGGCTATGGCTATGACTGTGGCTATGACTGTGGCTATGGATATGGCTGTGGCTGTGGCTATGACTGTGGCTATGGATATGACTGTGGCTATGGATATGACTGTGGCTAAGGTATACGGCAAGGTGACATGACAGCGAGGAAGCACAGACAACGACCCAACAAAGACAGGGGGGAAGACACAGACTTAAATACACAAGGAGGAAACACTAATGACACACAGGTGGACACAATCAGAGAATCAAAGGAAGTAAAGTAACCCAAAGACACATAACATGAACCTTCAAAATAAAACAGGATGTGAGAAAACCCAGTAAAAGACAACACACAAGGGGAAACCTAACAAAAAGCCGGCGTGCAGAGCACGGGTCATGACAGAGGAAAATGCAATATGATTGCTTCTAGGAATTACAACAACATTGAACTCATCTTCTCTTTTCTTACTTTAGCCAATCACATCACAGTTCAGTCACTCTGTCATAAAACAGCTTGCAAACCAGTCGTTGTTGTTGTTGTTCTACAACAGAATAAAAGCCAAAGAAAAGATTTTTATGTGGCAGAAATATCAGCAGCTGCTGATGGAACAACTCTGTTCACCTACTGATTTTGGTCTTTTTCTGCTTTGGGGGGTTTGTGTAAACTTCATTTATCGCCCATTGAAGGTCATTTGACAGTCTTGGTGCACTTGTTACCGTAGAAACTGAGCAGTGTTCTTGGTTTTTGGCCTTTTTAGGAGAAGAGCTGCTCTGAACTCTCTCTCTCTCTCTCTCTCTCTCTCTCTCTCTCTCTCACACACACACACACACACACACACACACACAAAAGCTCATCATCACACTCACACAACCCTATATGGCAAATGCAGTGCTTTAAAAAAAACACACACACACACACACAACTTATGTGTAGAGTAAAATCTGTTCCATTTCAAGACTTGTACTTGTGTGTGTTTGTGTGTGTGTGCTAAACAAAAATATGTGAACGCCTCAGAGAGATGATCTATGGCAACAAGACACACACACAAACACACACACAAACACACACACACACACACACACACAGTCTGACAAAGGACCCAGCTGGTTCCACTCAGCAGAGGCTGATAAGCAGCTTTAAGAAGAGAAATGAAACAAGTCCATTTCAATCTGAGAGAGAAGCTTCCATCCATCAGGTGTTATCAGGCAGCCAATCAGAGAGACTGAGAGGAGCAGAGTCAAACTGTCCCACAGTCACATACTTTCAGAAACAACACTGCTGGCTTCATCTATTGAAGCAATGGCTCTGTGTCAGTCAGACATCTGTGACTGCTATGCAAATGTCCATTTTCCCTTTATTCAGGCAAGACAGGACTGAAAAGCCACGACGCTTGCATAATATTTGACACCTGGTGCACAAGAGGCCACAGAGTGTTGTCTGGCTTTTAGAACACGTTTTGCAATTGAAGCCTTAATTAACGACCATTGCAATGACTTTGAACACATTTCATCTCACTGATTTCATCATTCATGACGTCACTCTGCAGCCTGTTTTCTAATGTCTGACAATGCACGAAATGACAGGATGCGAGGCGAGGACTCTCACCTCATGGTGCTCATTTTGCTTGTTGTTCATTAGTGAAACCTTTCTGATTATTATTATGTTTGTATGAAAGTGCATCCTTTGTTGCCTCACGCTGTTCTGAGAAAAGCTAAACTTGAACTCATAGTATGTGCAGAAAGTCAACAGATCCACAGTTTTTACTGCTTCATTTGATTTTATTTGATTTGTGCATGACACATGAGCGATACAGCGCTCTGAGAGTAAACAGTGACAATAACGGGCATCTAATTTCTGTTCGACTCTCCTTTAAACTGGAGACAAAGAGAAAGCTTCGAAGGCTGATTTTATAATCAAATAAAACCAGGAACTGAACTCAGGCTCCGGAGTTAAACAGATCACGATCACTTAAGCCACTCTGTCATCATACACGATGAACTGCCAG
This sequence comes from Chelmon rostratus, assembly GCF_017976325.1. Taxonomy (NCBI): domain Eukaryota; kingdom Metazoa; phylum Chordata; class Actinopteri; order Chaetodontiformes; family Chaetodontidae; genus Chelmon; species Chelmon rostratus. Next base: position 28,731,691 of record NC_055667.1, on the reverse strand, counting down.
ACGAGTACAAGCCGTTAATAAAACAGTGAGATCGATCAGATCGCTCACATTTTAGTAGAAGGGCAGCACAGAAGAGGTGAACCCCCCTGATGCACACACCCCGTTAAAGGAAACGCAGTTCAGCTGTGCATCATGGGAGGGCCGGTTGAGGCAGGCCCTGTTGAACGCTGACTTGAACTGAGCCACCTGTTTGATGTTCAGGTGGCAGAAACCAGTTGAAACTTTGAACTTAAAGCATCATTGTAGCATTTAAGATAAGATAAAGATAAGATAAATTTTCAACGGCCCAGCTCCTATTTATTTGACAGAGCTTCTCTCCGTCCGAAACCCAAACAGGGCGCTAAGGTCTTCAAATCAGTTAGAACCGGAAGTCCCAAAGGCCAGGTATAAACACTGGGGGGGATCGAGCCTTTACCTTCGCTGGGCCCAGACTCTGGAACAAACTGCCCGCTGACATGAGCACCATCACAGACTTTGGCCTCTTCAAAACTCGGCTCAAAACATCTTTTCAGACTGGCTTTTAATACACAGTAATGTGGTGACATTTTATTTTCTTTTATCATATCTTATTTTATTTGCATTTAATCTGTTTTTTCCCTGATATGTGTTCTAGTGTTGCTTTCTTTTAATCTGCTTTCATTTCTAATTTTACTGTTTGACTTTAACTGGAAAGCACTTTGGTCACCCTGAGTGTTGTAAAGTGCTATATAAATACACTTTGATTGATTGATTGATTGATTGATTAATCCCTAGATGGGGAAATCTGGGAATTTGGGATTTAGACTAAAGCAGTAAAATGAGGGCATTCTGATACTCGTCTCAAACTTCCTTCTACTCACAAGGGGTGGAAACAAAGACATTAATTAAAAAGCAAATTATTTAAAGGATAATTAAATACTGATATAATGTTGCTATTTGCTTTTTTTTGCATAAACCAAATTTTCATAGCTTTATGGTGGCAAAGTTGACTCTTTTCTCATCCTGGAATCTACATGCTGTCTACGTGTCCAGGTGTCTTTGTGTGAATGGTTACTGCTGCCTCCAGTGTGTGAATGGTTACTGCTGCCCCCAGTGTGTGAATGGTTACTGCTGCCCCCAGTGTGTGAATGGTTACTGCTGCCCCCAGTGTGTGAATGGTTACTGCTGCCACCAGTGTGTGAATGGTTCTCATTCAATGGGGCTCAGTGCGAGTCAGGAAGTGGATCGGTTTGAGTTTGAAAGAAACTGGTGAAAACATCTGACATGTTTCTGGACATATGAAGAGGAAAGTAAGAAACTTCGGGGACAAGAGCAACATTACAAGACAGGTTTGGACTTTCTGAATGATCAGTGGAAAAGAAGCTGCGCATCGTTTTTAACCAACACCAGCACGACCAGGCTGTCTTTGGTTAGCCTGACGTGTGCACAGAACTGTCGATTTCTTTCTTCCTGATTGTTCACGCTCATGCAAACGTGTGTTTTGTTTAATGGTTCGACTTTATTTGTTCAATAATTCTTGTGAAACTGAGCAATAATGGCTGAATCCAGTTGCAACGAGTTTTCCCCTCATTCCCTTGATCTCAGTCATCTCGCTGGTCTATTAACTTCCCCGCTGTTGACTGGCTTGACTAAGGCTGGGAATCATTCTGGTTATAAATGTGTACCTGCTGTGTGAAAGTTCATGAGATAAAGCATCATGAAGAATACGACAGGCAGCCGGTTTGAACTCTGTTTGCACTGGTTTGATGGAGATGAAGAGGAAAAGGGTCGTTGACGACGGCATGTGTTGAGCCCATTAGTCAGATGCTGTGCAGTAAAAAGCCGTAAAAAACAGGGACGACAACAACAACAATTGGTTCACTCGGATCACACCTCCCCAAGCAATCTCTTCAAACACAGTGAAGCTATTTTTTTCACCCCCACCTTTGCCAGCAGCAGATAATGAAATGTGTGTGTGAGCAGGTCGGTTCATGCACACCTGCAGTACGTTCACAGGTGTATGCATATATACTGTGTGTATGCATGTGTGGTAGTTTGTGTTATCGTGTGTGTGAACTGCTTACTGTTATGCTCTTGTTCCTCCTCTACATTTCCCAGGACCATGGCCGGGACCCCGAAGGCTGAAGCCAACACCCACACACAGATATTGACCACCTGTGGAGGACACAATGGTGATGATGAATACAATCACGCAGCGGTTACACAGCGAGATGCATCGTTTAATAACTCTTATATCTACAGATCTAAAATAACTATTGCTGCGACACAAGAACATCTATTGGTGCATTGAGTCAGCATCACCAACATTCAAATTAGCTTGTACAACTGGACAATAAATCCTCATTACTCTGCAAATGTCAATAATTTAGTTTACTTGAGTTTAATGATTTGTATTTAGGATGTTGTTTATTTTCTTTTTGCTTTGCTAAGCATTTTTGTCATTGTATGAGTTGCACAACAGTGTGAGATCGCAGCGCTCGTAGCCGGAAAAAAACTTCAGTCATAACTTGAACAAATTTTTCTGTTCCAGGTTTGGGTGTTATGCTAGTAGGGGCTGATCTCAACTCGCCTGCAGCAGAGATGAGGTCTGACAGAGGTTCACTGAACCATCAGATTTTTTTCATTTTCAAACTTCAACCCCAAATGACTCATGTGACATCACTTGAGGCATTTTTATCATATTCTGTTCAGCTTCCTTTGGGGCCACAAAATGCTTCATACTGCTGTTTTCACATGTGCAGTGGTATTCACCAAGAGCTGGAAACAGACTTTCGTTTGTCTCTGAAGTGAAATTTCTTCACATTTCAGCAGTCTGATCACCGTGACGACGAGGGATGGGCAGGAAAACTGTCAAAACCCTGCAAATCACCTGTTCTTGTGTTCAAGTGTTTCTTCCTTTCTTCTTCATATTTTCATCAGCGGCTGAAAAGGTGTCTTTCTTACGATGTCATCAGAGTTGGGGTGCCAACAATAATCTATTCAGCAAAGCATTGCAATGCGGGGCACGATTCAGCATCGATTATGTCGCTGTTTATTTTGGCCTCGAGTGGACAATAAAGTTGTGAAGTTTCAATTACTTTACGGCATTTCCGGAGCAACGAGCTACATGCTAAGCGGCGGCACTAGTGGTTAGCACAACAGGATGGCTGAGGCGGAGGGAGATGACCGCGAAAGACGGGTCATTAAAAACGCACCCGAAGCTTGGAAAGCGGACATCTGGGCACATTTCAGATTCTACGAAGTTCACGATAAACTAGACAAGACCTATGCAGCGTGTAAAACCTGCCACGCTAAAATCAAGCACGTTGGCAATACAGCTAACTTCACGAACCGTGTTGATCGTTGGCTTCAACAACAACAAGTCGACACATCCCAGCCAAGAACTGACGAGTCGCTAGTGTCGACGTTACCACACAACTCCGAGAGAGCAAAGAGGATTACACGATCGGTGGCACGCTTCATAGCGAAGGATCTACGACCAAATTCTGTTGTGGAAAATGCGGGTTGTCGCCACATGCTTAAAACAATTGAGCCCCGATGTATAGGCCTGTACCATTTAATTTTATTTTATGACATGTATGTTGAAGATACAGGAGAGTACAAACAGGACAGCGAATACACACACAGCAGCCAATAGAATCTGTTGTTAAATCTTACTGCTTGCATCGGCTCATGATTAATGAAAAAATTGCCTTATTGTGTGCAGCAGAATTTTGATGCATCGTAGAATCGAATCGAATCGTTACCTGGTGAATCGTAATCGAATCGAATCGTGAGGGCAGTGCCGATGCACACCCCGGCATCATAGGACACAGTGTTTACTCATCAAAGTCGGCTGAAGCTATCGCTGCTTTCAAGAACCATCATATGCAACTACAGCACATGCCCCCAGGCCTGTGGGTCACATAACACTGGGCAACAGCAGTTTTACCCTTCATTTAGTCTTCTTCGCTGTCAAGTCTTCATGCAAAGACTGAAACACACATCACACACACAGCTTGGTTCAGTTAGCATAAGTGTAGATTTGATCACTTTAAAGGTTTTTTTTTTCTTCTAGTTTTCAAACCTAAAATCTGCATCTGCGTCCACCTGCTGAGCAGACAGATCGACGCATCAGTTGAGCAACATTACGACACAGAGTCAGTTTGCATGATTCATGACGGAGGCAGCAGTGTGTGGAGTGAGCTGAACAGACTGTTGACATCAGATGTGGTGTCACTGGAGAATAAAGGAGGTGTGAAGGCTCTGAAAAGGTGAGCATCTCACTTTGAAATGAAACGTTTTACCTTGGCCTTGTGAGGAGTCCTCATGTCCAGCGCTTTGACAGGGTGGCAGACAGCCACGTACCTGTCCATGCTCATCACTGTCAGGGTGAAGGTGCTGGTGAACATGTTGTAGTAGTCGATAGACACCACCGCCTTGCACAAAGCGTTCCCGAATGGCCAGAAGCCCAGGAACACGTCCGTGCCCTGGAAACAAACAAAATGAACATAGAAAGACAGCTGCAGGACGAACAGAGACCTCCATCTCCTCTGAAATATGACTTCGGACAGTTAATCATTCAATGAAGTGGAAACGAATCAGTGCAGCGAAGCACAAAACCGTAACCATGACAACCAGCCAGTGACTGATGAAAGTGCTCGTAACATCCAGACGGCAAGAGAGCGAAATTTAAATCACAGTTTTTGAGTGTTTTTAGTGAATCGAGCGCATGCTACAGAGAATTTATGAAGCCACAATGAACTGATGAAAAAAGCTTAGTTATTGAGTCATAAGTACAGCGATGCTCTAAAGTGCTTTATTACCAGACAATATGTACAATGATAGCGATGATCTGTTCATATAAATCGTTTGGACACAACTGAAGCTGCATATTCAGCACAATCCAGCACAGCTGCTGTTTTGCTGAAACTGTACAGTTTGTGATCTTCATCACAAGTCAAACAAACTGTCCCATCAACAAAGGCTGCACACGGCCGTCACCGTCACGAACGAGTGAACTGCCTGAAGTAGCAGCAGCTCCTGTTTTTTTAAACAAATATTACTTTTCAAACTGAGCCACTACGATCCTCATGGCAGAACGTGCTCTGGGAGATTAACTCGTCGTAACTTCATTCAGATTGTGTGTACCATAGTTGTTCGTTACTAAAGGCCAATGACAGATAACACCTATATCAACAGTGCCATGACATTTACACTGGAACAGAGGAAGACTTCAAGGAACTGGTCGGTCTTATCATTTGTATTTTATGAGTCTAGCAACTCGTCTTCCTTTACTTTTTCACTGTATAAGGTGAACACTGTGAAAGTTTGGCAGTGAACGCTGCCAAACTTCCCTTCGTGCTGCATGAAGTCATCACACCGTGTTTGTAGTTCTTCAGAGGATTAGCGCTCTCAAATCTACGAGAGGAATTTCTTCAACTGTGCACACAGTGACGATTAGTGTTGTGCCGTTCACGAACGAACTGGTTCTTTTGAACGGCTCGTTAACATGAACGATGGGAACCGAGTCGCAGCTGGGAACCGCTCTTTTTTTTCCCAGTTACATGGGGAGGAGCGCTGCCCAGCTGGGCGCTGCTTATTAGATATGCAAATAGCATCACGCCACCTTGTGCACGCTGCCTTCATGTTAAGTCAGTGCAGAGCTTTACCTGTAATGTTACCGCACTAGTTATGATAAGTTATTTACAGCAATTGCTGCCCTGGTTCCCTGCTTCTAACCTGTTCATGAAGTTAAGATATTATCACGTTAACAGTGACGCATGTCGAATGTGTTAAAAAAAAAACAAATATTTCAGTAATATGTTTTCTGATATACATAGATTGTGCACCTTCCTTTATACTAGAGATGGGATTTATGGTTCTTTGAGGTGAGCCGTTCGTTTCAAAGAGCCGTTGAAAAAAAAATGGCTCATTTGGCTCATTTTTATATTTATGAAGTTTTCAGAAGGCAGTCTGGCCTGAACTCGTTTTATCTTGGAAATAACCACTGGGAGGAATGAATTTAGATATCCCACCAATATGAGTTTGAATTATTCTGACATATTGATTATAGCGTTATTTGACATGTGTGGATTAGATTTTAAAGTCTGATCTGGATTAATCGTAAATATTCCACAGGGTGGCGCCACATCACTCTGCTTTGACAGTGCTTTGCTTTTTTTTGTTACTGGCGCACTCACGGGAAGGCAGCGTGCACAAGGTGGCGTGATGCTATTTGCATATCTAATAAGCAGCGCGCAGCTGGGCAGCGCTCCTCCCCATGTAAAAAAGAACGTTTCCCAGCTGCGACTCGGTTCCCATCGTTCATGTTAACGAGCCGTTCAAAAGAACCAGTTCGTTCGTGAACGTCACAACACTACTCTGTGCTGCTCTGGAGGTTCGGTCGATCATGTGACTGCAGCTCGTTAGAATTTATTTTCTTTGTGTTCTAGACTGATTTGCTGGCAGAACGTGACTGCTGCATTTTTTCTTTCATGAGGTTAAATGGAATAAACCATCTGAAAAGTAAAACAGTCAGGCTGTTTTCTAACGCTGTGACATTTGTTTGGTGGAATTTTTGTTTTACTTGAATCTAATCTCAAGGTTGAACAAAATGATGAGTTCAGGAAACAGCGTAAAAAGAGACACTTTGAAGTACTTCAGCGATCTGTTGCACGTGTGTATGCGGTGGATGAAGTCATACCTGGAATGGTAAAGTCGCCAGGAACAAAGAGTCAGCCAGAGCAAGGTTAAAGATGTAGATGTTAGTGGCCGTTTTCATTTTAGTGTATCTGAGGAGAGACGAAGCACAGGAAGCAGAAAAGTTCAGTCACGTGACAAAACCTGAGACAGGCAGCTCGTTTTGGTGGAGGTCACACACACCGACACACCTTAATCAAGTGTCTGCAGCCAATTCAGAATTTAATCCAGAGTCTGTGTGGCTGCAGGTGCATCACACTGTTAGCATGCACAGAGCATCTTTCTGAGGTGCTAACTGAACAATGAGATGTTTTTGTCCAAAGCACCTTGTAGCTGCAGGGTGGGCGACCAAACCCTTAAACCTGGCACGAAATGTTAAACCCAGCCTTATTTATCGACAGGTATGGAGTTCAACTGCAAGATGAGCAGCATCAGCATTTTCTGCTCTGAACAGTCGGTGCAGCCTGCGGGGCTCATGTGGTGACTTCAAACATTTCAAAGGAGAGTTTAAAGTTGTGTCTGAGTCGACGAAACTCGAAATAGGACAACATGAAATGCACATATTTAATAATTCCATGCAAACCGTCATGTCCTTAAATGGTACCCAATAGAGTTTTAACATAAACGTTAGATACTGTGCGTACAATTACTTACATTTGTGTATTTCTTATAAAACATTTGCTTTAAAAAACACACACACTGGCTGTTGCTCTTCTTCTTCTGATTTATTTGCATTGCTACCTGCTAACAGGTAACCTGCTAAATGGATGTGCTCATTAAAACATTCTCCACATCACCACGGTGACTGTGAAACATGACCAAGACTCAAACTTGAGATAACATGTAGTTGACCTCAGAGCCCCACAAGGCTCAGAGAACACCATCGTGAGTTCTGTCATCTTTAGCCTCAGCAGGAGAAGAGCAGGGATGTCATGACCAAAACCATTCCTGGACAGCGTGGTGTCAGGGACGCTGTCTGCCCCCTCTGCTGGGGCACTGTGGTCTGCCTCTTGATCGACCCTTTCCGCTGAGATGAAGGGGTCTTGGCCTCAGCAGCAGCTTTGTTTGGTGGTCCTGTTTCTGTGGTAGACCGGAGGAGGTCTGGATTTATCCGACGGTCCAGTGTCTGGTTTGCCCTCCGGGGGTGCCCTCATCTTTATTTCAGCTTGCTGGCCTGACTCTTTATTTTTTGTATTGATACTTTTTTCTTTGATGTTCACACACACACACACACACACACACACACACACAAACAACTGTGTTTACATCATTTTTGGGGATATTCCATAGACTTCCATTCATTAGCTCGAGGCTTACCCTAATCCTAACATTAACCTAAACCTAAACCTTAACCCAAATCTTCACCCTGAAATTTAACAAGTTACATAATGAGGACTTGAGTTTCGTCCTCATAAGGAAGGCCAGTCCCAAAAATGTGCATTCTTAAATTCAGTAAACCAACACCAGCTTGATTGATTTTTCCTGGAGTGCAACAACAAACGAAACATGATTTATGAAAAGAAAAGAAAAGAAAAAAGACAGAGGTCATATATGGACTTAAAACAGCACTGATAATGTACAAAGCATATAACAAGCTGTTGCCTTGTAAAATAATGAGCAGGTTTAAAAAAAAGGGAACGTAGATATGAGCTCTGAGCAAAACATGTGATTGAGAAAATAAAATCCAGGACTAAAATAACAGATCAATGTGTCTCTGTGAGGGGTGTGAATCTATGGAATGGTCTTGACGATGAGTTGAAAATCAATCTTTGAATTTAAACGCTTGTTTAAATGTAAGATATTTGAAAAATATGAGAAATGTCCATGATGTTATTGATACCATAATGGAATCATTTTTGGGATTTTTTTGGTTAATTGATTTGAATTATTTGATCTGAATAAGCTGATTAGGTAAGAAGGGTGGGCGGAAATAAGCGTCAGCTTCAGCCGATGCCTTTTCAGTTTGGTTATTTGTCATCATAATTGTATTTTCTGGTAAACTGCATATCTTACATGACCTGACTGGTCATCATATATGATTGACCTCTTGGCATAAAGACAGGCTGGTCTCAGATCAGTGAAGTCCGACATCAGAACATGTGATAACAGTCAAGAAGTATTCAGGGTGCGTCTTTGACTTGAAAACACACTGAAGGCTTTTCTTCTGCTGTCCTGGATAAAACTTTAGGAAAACGCATTGCAGTGAAATATTTCCGCCTCCCCCCTCTCCCCCCCCCCCTCCCCTGTTCAGTCAGTTTGGCCTCAGGCGCTCTTCATCCCTTTTTTCTTTCTGTCTCTTCCTCTGCCTCCTTTTTTGCCTCATCTCCAGTTTCTCTCACTCATCTATTCCCTTGCATCTCAACATCTGTGTCTTTCAGCCTTTTATCCTTCATCCCTCTCGTTACCTTCCTGCGACTTTTAGCTCTTCGTATCTTCCCTCCTCTTCACTTGTTATCTGTCTTCACCCCCTCAGCTCTTTCCGATTCCTCCCCGTCCATCTGCATCACATCTGTGGGGCTCAGGAAGCTGAGTATAAAACTATTTCAGTACTTTCAGAACACTTTATGACAAAATTTTAATTTCAGACTCAACAGCTGCACATTGAACACAAGTAATGAGAGTTATAAATAAAGTCAACGAGGTGCTGAAGGACGTCATGTCCAACTGTCAAACACACATTAAACAACAATGACATCACATTTCCTGATCCACTTTCAGACTTCACAGAAGAAAAGTGCCCTGATAGCAGCTTTTCTTCTTGCAGAGCAGGAACACGCTCAGTGTTTCCTCTTTAGCTTTAATTTGATGTCACATGACAGCGGAGAGCTGAGGAGCTGCTGCAGATCGAGGTTCATGTCCACCATGAAGGTTAAATCACACAGACACCTGCCGTCACTGACTGTCCACGTCAGCTTTTCCTTCATCTCTATAAATTATTCCAGACAAACTGACTCTGGAACAGTTTGGCTGGTGCTCGCAGCTCTACAGCAGCAACAGCAGCACAGTTCCTCCTTCTGAAGGAGGTTTCTTTGCTGTTAGCTCGCTCAGCACAAACCCGCCAGTCCAACACTGACTCTGTCAGGATGTGGTCTGTGAGAGCCGCTCCTTCTCTCTGTGGACTGAAGACTTGTAGGCTGAAGTCTTCAGAGGCAGTGGCGTGCACAGACTTTTTGAAGGGCAGGGGCAGAAAGGAGGGAAAGGGCACATATAGCGTGTCCTCGCCACTGAAGAGGGCACTTTAGCACGCGTTTTGGCTCCCAAGAGGGCACTTTAGCACGCGTTTTGGCTCCCAAGAGGACACTTTAGTGCGCGTTTTGGCTCCCAGGTGGCACTTTAGCGCGCGTTTTGGCGTCCAAGAGGGCACTTTAGTGAGCATTTTGGCTCCCAGGTGGCACTTTAGTGCGTGTTTTGGCTCCCAAGAGGCCACTTTGGCACGCGTTTTGGCATCCAAGAGGGCACTTTAGTGCGCGCTTTGGCATCCAAGAGGGCACTTTAGGAAGTGTTTTGCAACAATTGGGCCACGGGGGGGGGGGGGGGCGGTCACCCCCCCTGCATACCACTGTTCAGAGAGAATATTTTAGATCTGTTCAGCTTTCCTCCCTGTACATCAGGGACCGAGTCCACCCAGCCAGACCCTCTGTCTCTGCTGCAGAATACATCTTGTCTTCTCTCTCTGGAGTCTCTTCAGGTCTCTCATCTTCTGAGCTTCTGTCTGTCTTTGTTTGCTCTCGATTCAAACGGCCTCCTGATATTGAGCCTCACTCCCTACACTCCATCGTTCTCTGCTTCTCCCTTCCTTTCTTCCTCACTCTCCGTCTTTCATTGAAACTATAATTGCATTTTCATTTTGAGTTCAAGGCTCCTGGCGGCAGTGGTGAAGAGAAAGAGAAAAATAAGAGGACGAGAGAAGAAAGGACGGAGAGTCGAGCCCACAGCAAAGAGAAGCTACAGACGGCGACATGCGGAGTGAAGATTTATTCTAACAGAGAGATATTCTGCCCTGTTTCACTACGAGGGCAGCTCCGCAGAACAAACACCATGCGAGAAGGTACGTCACTATGAGACGATATCGGAACGTCTTGTTTGCTTTACCTGTAAAGGAAAAAGGCACAGACAGTAAGACAAAGAAGTCTCCAAATACAAAGGAAGACAAATGAGTCATTCATGCACGTAAAGAAGAAGAATAAAGCAGAAAAAGAAAGAAACGAATCAATACAGCGTGTCAATATGTTTGTTCCAGGAAACAGGAGAACATATTTTTGATGCTGTGGCTTGATTGATTATGTGTTCACAGGAAGTGAACACAGGAAGTGAACACGTTATCCTGCACACATGCTAACTGTTGCATGTTCTGTTGTGTCTCGTCGTGTCTGTTAAGCTGTTCGTCTTGCACTTCCTGTTTTATTGTGAAACCCGAACTCTCCTCTCGTTTCAGACCCTGACTTCCTGGTGTGTTTTCCCGCCTGCTGTTGCCATCGTCTCATTGTCATCGTCATTGAGAGCTTTTGTTTTGTTTTGCCTTTAGAGAACTAAAAACCTTAGTGTCCTTATTTAGTATTTTTGAGCCTTTTGTTCCACCTTTTTGTAATTATCACTTTTGTTATTAAAACCGGCCTGAAGCCTTCTACCCCCATACTGTCTGTGTCCTGCACTTTGAGTCCTGACTCTCGAGCCTGGGAAATCGTGTCATGTTCTTGTGCCAAAACAAACACGGCGACATCGGCAGTTTGTTCATACGCTGCTGTTTGTGCTGAAAAAAACAAAAATGGAGGAAAGAAGTGCAGAAAGTGGGTGAGACCCTGGACGGAGACGTGTTGGAAAGGTGCTGGTGAAGCTGGTTATTTACACATATGATTCCTTCATTTCACACACTTCAACACCAGCCGACCCTGACCGGAACACACCTGGTCCAGCTTGGCCCAATTGTCATCACAGCCAAACCCGATGAGGATGGTCCGTTGAAAGTCAGGTAAAAAGATCAGACAGTAGTTCAGATTCTTCTGTTGTAACATTTCGTTTGGTGTTTGGGAATAATGGGAAAGCTAGTTTGAAAAAAAAAATGCAACTAATGAATTATCAATTTATCTGTTTTTTGCAGTTGACTGGTTAGTTAAGACGGTACGAAGAGACGAGTGAATATTTGCTATTTTTGTTTTATGAATGACTTTTACGTCGACTTTCATATTATTTCATGTGCCCGCTGTACATTGGGTGAATGTTACCGCTTGATGTAATCATTTCTCGTGTCCATCCTTACTGAAAGGACTTGTAACGTGAGTCTGTCTTTTCATCAGTGATCACAGATGTTGGGATTCAGCGGTGCACCTGACACGGGATCAGTTAACTGTTAGGGTGTGACAGGACATGAACAGAAGTCCACCACCCCAAACTCCACATCCTAAACTTCTGCCTGTCTACATTAAGTCAAAAACACCCCCACTTTTACAACCAGATGATTTCATACCCCCCACTGTTTCCTGAGGTTATATATTGCAGTGTCCCTCTGGATCCAGGAAACGGACGGAGAGTTGGTCTCACCTGCTTTTTATCGCAGGATAAACGGTTACTGTCGGTCGACCACGCCGAGCAAACAACCATTAAACAAGCTGTTTCTCCAAAAACACACAGGCACACTTCCTCACTCTCGCCCCGCCCCCTCCTCCTCATCCAACCACACGCACGCATCCGTACCGGAGGCGTTCACTGACGGTAGGAAACGGGAACACTAAACAGCGATAACGTTGCGGGGTCGTTACGGGGCAGGTTTTCATTCTTCTTATTTATTGTGTTTCTGTCAAAGGTTTTTAGTTTGTGAAGCACTTTGTGTTGCATTTTTAATCGTATTTAAGGTGCTATATAAATAAAGATTGAGTTAGATGTTGACAGAAAACTGAAAACTTAAATCCTGCTCCCAAACCACCATCACCTCAGTGGTATTGTTTCATATGATTGACATGTTTTGGAGTTGTTTCTGAAAGAGGTTTTGTTCTTCTTGGAATAAATGTTTCATTGAGGAAAAACACATTTTTGTTATTATTTTCGGCCATATATTACTTTTTTAATATAAAAATTTAAACATTAATGGATAATTGTTGGTTAATTTTCCCAATGATAGATTCAGAAAATTTTGCTCATGTGCCACAACCTAGAACACCCCCACATTTTAAATGGCTGTGACGCCCCTGGTCAAAAGTATTTCCTGCACTGGCACTGAACGCCAGCACTGGATCTAAACCAGGACCTGTGGAAACATCCAGTAGGAATATCATGGATATCCAAAGGCTGGTAGCTGCAGATGTGCGAGGCTCCTATTTGTTTTGGCACCTGGATTCAGGTTTTTATCACTATAATAAAAAAAAATATTGATCTGCAAGCTGTTCAGTCCTCACAGTTCATTTGCTTGCTCTGCTAAAGTGTTATTAACATCGTAATATTTAATATAATGGTTTGGTACCCTGTACCTGTAGATATGATGCTGATCTCATGTGCTTTGCATTGTTCTGCAAGAACTTAAGCACTGAAAAACTGCCAGTCATTATCCATGCTATCCATGCAGCAAGTTCCCTCCAAAACTCTGATGGCAAAGTTCATTAGAGCCGTTCAAAGTTACAGTGGCAAAAGATTCAGCTGAAAGTTCATCAAAACAGATGAAAAAGTACAAAAATGCTCCATCATAAAATCGGTGGAAGCTAACACGAAGTGGCAAAAACTTTATGGTCTTGAAATGACTCTTTAGCTCGTATCAGTTCACCATTTTTGATGATATTCATAGATATTTGATGAGTTCACTGCTGTCTACAAGGTGTGGTCACACCTGGAACTGGTTTTCATTGGTCCAAAGCAAAATGCAAACACTAACATTCCACTGCATTTGGTTTAACTGAACACTTCTTCATATATGGAAGCCAGCTGATGTGATTTTATCAACCTTTCAAGGAGTATAGAACAGTGCTTCCATAGAACATAGAACATAGAACAGCTAACAATAAAAACAAAGAATGATAGCTAAAAGTTAAATTACAGGATAATAAACACACTGAGTTAATAAACCCATAAGAGAGAGGAATCTCATTGTCAGGCAAATTGTGTCCTTCTCTGGTGCCATCTAAGACAGATAACACCACTCAGCCAAACAAACTGAGCAAGAGGAACACACTCAGTTCACTAATTCTGTTTCCAACATAACGGACGTGAATCTTCTTATCCTGCAGCTCTCGTGAACAGTATCAACCAGCAACAAAGACATGAATATTAAAAACCTGAGGAATGACCCACACATTTGCTCCTTGTGTGAGTCAAAACAGGACTCAGACGCAGAGATTTATCAGGATGCAGGTTTATTTAAATACTTAATCCAATGACCTCAAGACAGAGTGACAAATGAATCAGGTTTGAAATGATCCTACAGGTAATCCAACTCTCCGAAGGGAGAGGGCATAAGAAAAATCACTGTGGAGTAAAACTGTGGAGTAAACAAAATACCACTGCAGAGGGAGGAAAAACTCGAAGGCTATCCAAACGAAAACACTCCGACAGGAGGGAAACCAGACTAGGAGAAAAAAAAAATAAAAAATTACAAAATAAAATTCACTCCTAAAAAGCGGAGGATAAGATGCGAAATTAACTTTAACTGACAAACAAAAATCAGTCTTAAGGAGGAAAACAATTCGGCTATGAACAAAACAATGATCAAAAGGCAAAAACTAGATAATTAAACTTACAAACAAAAAAACACTCGTTTTGAGGAACAATGGCTTACATGCAGTCGACTCTGTGGACGAGGTTCAAAGACAAAGACACTCCTGCACAAGACAAGGGAGACGCAGACTATTTAACACATGGAGGGTGATGGGGAACAGGTGGAGACAACAGGTGATCAGGGCGGACACACCGGTAAAACATGAGGAAGGGGAAGTGCTCTGAAACGAGAGGAGAGTTAGTCTTTCAAAATAAAACAAGAAATGACAAGACAAAAACCCAAGACGAGAGGAACCTCACCACGGTGTGACGATGATCTTCAGAGTAATAAATGCAACATGCAACTATGAACATTTCAGGAAACACATTTGTCGACAATAATGAAGTGTGCTGAATTCAGTGGTGCAGGGCTGTCGGGTCGGATACCAGTAATCTTATTAAATCATGTTCGGGACTGTTACAATACTGCACAAGACCTGAATTCTGGATCATCCGTGCCTTGTGAATATCTGTAAAGCATCAGCACACCTACATTTAAAGGGGCTTTGTCGAGTTTTCTTTTAAACAAAGAAAAGTTCTATTTACATTCATTAAATCTCATTTTTAATTTTTAATCAAATTTGATTTTAATTTAATTGGGTGTCTCCTTGAGGTCCAATAATTGGTTAATGATAACAGGTTACAGTAACATTTTCAGCTTAAACTCGATGATAAAAACTGCAGAATGGGACATTACCATGGGCCATGTGACTTTTCTTTGCAGATGATGCTGCCCTTTTGACTTCATGGAGGCAGTGCTATCAGAGGCTCATTTTCCATCCTCACTTTCCTCGATCACACTGTTCCTCTTCCTTTCTTCATCTCTTTCCATGTGCATCTCTGACAGACTCTTCTTTCTCTCCATTTTTCATTCTGCTTCTTCTCACCATTAACGGAGGGAGGAGGAAGTAGGATGAAAGACTCTTTCATCCGCCACGCAGTTCTGGTTCAAATATTAATAATCACTCTGAATTATTCACCAACTGCCAGTCTGCACTGTGTGCACAGGAATCATTTCATTGGACAGAGCACCTGGGTAGCAGTGTAAAAATTCCAACAAAGTACAAAATTAAAGTAATTACCCATGCCAATAAATGCTTGGTTTTTTTTTCAGAACAGTGACAATCAAGTTTATGAAATATTCCTTTTTTACTATTCAAAACACCTGTGGTCCAACAGTTTACTGAGATGCATTTTACATTTTCATTTGACTTAAAGAACTTAAGTAGAAATTTTTACCTATATGCTGCAGGTGGAAACACATCATTGGTTTTACGCCCTGACTGTCATTTACATTTTCTAATTCTTCTTTGAAATATAAGCTACATGACACCAAGTGTGATATACCCTTATGTGCCAGACTAAAGCCATACATTCAAATGTATATAACATCACAATTTTACAGTTTGTTTAAATTTTACAGACTGTTAAACACGAACGCAAAAAGAAGAGTCACTAGATGCAGAAAGGTAGCAGCTTAATTTTTCTCACCTGGTGAAAGCCACCAGTCCTGCTTTAAGGAAAGTGGCCTTGGAGGCAACCTGAATCCTGATATTCAATTTTAGTGTAATAAATAAAATAAAAAAATAACAGAAAAGAAAATATTCTTAGACCTATTTTTCTAATTCAACAGATATATATATATATACACAAACATATAAAACTCCTAAATTCAAGTTTCTCTCTTTCACCAAACCAAATGACTAAAGTCATTTGTCACATTGTTAAATACACATTGAAACTCGACAGAAACAGAACAAAAGTAACGACAACAGTCTCTGTTCCAACCATCACCCGCTCTGGTTTGGCTAAAATAAACCCAGATATTCTTGCTCTACAAGAGTTTCCACGCTGCCTCTCTGCCGTTGCTAGACTCTTTGCTACCTGATGAACCAGGTGCTGAGCAGCGGCTCGCACTTGTTTTTGGGGGCAGACCATTAAGAGCAAAAAATCCACCCCCAAAGAAGAAAAACAGTCAGTGATTGGCTGAGGGCATCACTCATTGGATTACTGATATACTTGTCCAATTGCTCAACCCTACCTGCTCCCGGTGGCACCTGGTGTTCATTTACCTGCTATAACATGAAAAAATTATATTATATTACATTGACGTGACTTTGTTGTCATATTCTGGACTGTGATTTAAGGTCCACTGCTTTTGTAATAGTTGCAGTATTGCAAATATGCAGTAATGCACATAAAAGGTTGAGAGCTTAGCTTATAAAGCCGTCCTGCTATTGATCACACCAGTTTTTGTTGATGACCCACCAGAAGTGTTTCAGAAGCGGAGCATTTTGCCTGTATTTTGTTGATTTGGTCATTTTTCCCATTGCTTTATTGGTTTTAGGGTCTTTCTTATGTACACTCACCTGTATCAGGTGGAGGTGGGATCAGCAGGGAACTACAGTTGAATGATGCATTGTGAGGCTGGAATGGTGCCCGTTAGGAAAGCGAATAAAAAACTGTTTCATTTTTGCAGCTAATTTCATACTAGAACTATAAAATTAAACGAAACAAAGAAAACAAATTAATTTCCTAATTATGGAAAAAGGTTTCACAATTCATGCAGCTCGTTGACACAGAAAAAAGCCAGATCAGTGTGTGTTTGAATGGAAAACGGCGGCCTGTGTGTCACAGTGGGTTAGTTGTCCCTGATTGGTTCATTTTGTCAGGTGGCAAAAACTGCAGTTGATTATGTGATGAGCCACAATAGTTGCTTGTTGCATTTTTTTAAAATCATTTTCTTGCTTTTTTTCTGTTTTCTAACATAAAACAAATATCTTTAGATGATTTTTACTGTTGATCAAACGAGACGAGTTGCAGATGTTCATTTAATTTCCACTTTCCAACTCCTACATGGTCTAACTGCCATTCATTCCCATTCCATTCATCCCACTCGGTGCCGTCCCACAGGTCACACTGGTAATGGAGAGGCAGACTGGTGCGCACACACTCACACACAGAATCAAAGCCCACTTTATTAAGCCAATCAGAATTCAATCCAGAGAAAAGAGGCTGGAGTAGCGCTGATGAGCACATGAGTGGACACTGCAAACACACCAGCCTCTGAGAGCGCAATTACTCTAACTCCAACGCCACCCGTCAGAGGCGTGCACACCACGACAAATATCGCACACCACGAACGACTAACGCCAGGAGGATCCACCTTCAGGGTTATCAGCAACTGAATTCATTATTTCAATGCCTTTCTAGGTTAGAGTATTTATTTTATTAGTATTACAAAAACCTGAAATACTGCAGGCAAAAGAAGCGAATGCAAAGAGTCATGGGAAAGTTTGTAGAGATGGGATTTATGGCTCTTTGAGGGGAGCCGGATCTCGGTGAGCCATTCCTTTCAAAGAGCTGTTCAAAAAACTGGCTCATTTTTTTATTCATTAAGTTTTAAGAAGGCAGTCTGGAATTAACTCGTTTTATCTTGGAAATAACCACTGGGAGGAATGAATTTAGATATCCCACCAATATGAGTTTGAATTATTCTGAAATGTTGATTATAACGTTATTTGACATAACAGATAGTCAGATCATTAATCAGTAGATCAATCTGACAATTACAACTGATCAGTTAACTGTTTGGTTTACAGAATATTGGAAAACTGTGAAAAAGTTCCTTTTTTTTCGTATATTCTGACAAAAGGCAGAGAGACTTTTACTATACAGAGAAGCACAGTTTGTTTTCCTTTATAAATACTTAAATCAGATCAAAATTGTGGTTGATATATTTTTTTGTTGATTTACTTACTAATATATTGTTCCGGGACAAACTCACCAAACAAATTTCTATCCAAACATAGAAAAGATTTTATCTAAATTCCCTGAAGTTACCAAGTCGTCCAGACTAAACAACAGAATATGGAGAGCATTTTCTCATCTGACGCCCTGAAGTTTGACAGCTTGTCAAATGACCCTTAAAGATTCACACCTTCTGTCTTCTACCTCAGTTGTTGAGGTTTGTTGTGGTTCGGTTGTGTGGAAGGCAAAAAAAAAAAATAAAATAAAATCAATCTTCTGGTAATTGTCCATAGTGCAGTTTAACCTCCTGCTGATTTCCTCTGATTTTCTGTCTTTCAGAAATGAAATACCAACATCACAACTGGTGAAGATAATAAACTGTCAGCGGGAGGGACTTTTTTTCTGGTACGTTCTTAAAAACAGCGACTGAAAGTAATTTCCCCTGATGCTGTTCGCTAACGCTGTGAAAGAAATGGGAGAGGAGGGAGGAAGGAGACTCATTGTGTCTTCAAAGATGTCCTCCAGCGAAATAACCCAGGTGTTTTACAAAGACCCCCCCCCCCCCCCCCCCCCCAAAAAAAAAGCTTTCTTTTCATTCCTGAGCACTGGTACGATCTCAGGTTGTGATTGAAACGTTACAAAAGTACATCAGTGTGAATCAGGCCATGGAGAAAAGTAGGACACTGGAAACTGAATGCTCACAAATAGTACACACTGTGCATACAAGCAATGGATATGCAGATTATTATGGTATATAAAGTGCTGTTCATAAACTTCATCATGAGCAAACACTGCTTCCACCCACGTCAGGGAAAGCCTGATTATTTCCCTTCTAAAAGGAAAATACACAGCTTTTCAACACTATAAATTTATTACCAAGAAGCATTGTTACTACAAACAAATCATCTACCAAATATAAATTTCCTCACTTTTGTTCATTTGCGAACAAGTTTTCCAGGTCAAACCTGATCATTAGTCTGTGTTTTTGCTAAATGCAGGCAGGTACATCTGTGTAGCCAAGGAATGACCGTGGACCACCAGTTCATACTTTAAAAAGAAAGTAAACTCGAAGGTTAAACTCGAAACATACTGCCAAACATAACGACATTTATAGTTTAATATCTTTTAAGGAAACATTGAACATTTTGGGAATTAAACTCCACCTTCTGTTGTCTTGATGGCAGTTAAAAAGAAGACTGACACCACTCTCATGTCTCAACCTGTTCTCATTCCCAGAGCCTTCGCTGTCTCACACCTTTACCCTCAGCAGGCTTTCAGCTAACTGCTAACTGCTAACTGCAACTGCTAACGGCCGTCCAACACCTCCTCATCCCAGCAATGCACAAACCTTCTATCCCTGCCAGAAAACCTTTAATGTGGTGAAATGGTCCTAGTTTGGTTTGCTTCAGGCACCAAAACTGCTTGGTTAGGTTTAGGGGAAGATCACGCTCATGACATAAGATAAAATAAGATAAGATAAAAATAAGATAAGATAGACTTTAATCTCAGGTAATAGCGGTTAGAAAAAAAACAAATAGAGAAAAACAAAATAAAAGCTGAATATAAATATGTACATTTAAACAAACTACTATATAAAAGAAAATATGTAAAAAAAATAATATATATATATATATATTGCCTCAAAGAACTATCAGAAAAGTTGCTGTAAAAATATACTACCACACAGTAAAATACCAGTATGTACTGATAGGCAGAGTACTCAATGAGAGGGAATAAATAAATACACAATAAGAAATACTTATTGCAAGGCAATACGTACACTGTTAAAAATTACCAGCATTTCACAATAATTAACAGTATTATTTTACAGTAACTTGTTGTAATCAAGTTCCCCTGTAATATCCCAATGAATACCTGTAAAAACTACAGTATTCTTGGATTTCACAGCATTTACCTGTTATTTTACAGTAAAATCCTGCAATCAAAAAACCCCTGTTACATCACAGCAAGGTCTGTAATATCACAGCAACACATTAAAAAAATGCAAGAATTTCACAGCATTCAATAGTATTAATACAGTGAAATATTGTAGTCAAATATTCCTTGGAAAGTCACATGACGTAACTGAACTGTAAAGCTAGATAGATAGACAGACAGACAGACAGACCCTGACCCTGGCCCTGCCTGCACACTCATCACGTTTCACAGTTGCTGGAAATATGAAGCACACTCCTCAGCAGAAATACCAAGTTAGCAGGAGAATAAGTTGATCAGGGTACATATGGCTCATGTAACTGAAGTATCTGTACTCCCTGCACGGAGCATTGAGCGAGCAAGTTTCTGGAGGCGTGGCTTTGGATGGAGCACTGACGGGAGGAGGGGGTGGAGCTCAGCGGAGGCGCCGCTTTCCCTTTGACTTCCGAGCTGAATGGAGGAGGTGAGCTGCATGCCTAACGTCCGTTTGCAATGCACCCAAGTTGTTTTAAATGATAATAATATTTATTTTTAAATGAACGTCTATCGCATGACACCGTTCATATTTTGTTAGCAAGTGCCCGAAACTGTCGGAAGTTCTCTCACGTCCTACTGTATTTGAACGTAAATGGCGAACGGTAGCAGTAGCAACTTTTAGCTAACCAGCCAACGTTAGCTTGCTAAAGCGTCTGCCTGTGTGGTCTGGTATAGGCAAGCTAACGCTAGCTAGCTAACGTTAGAGTTTGCTGTTTACCACAGCCTAGATAGATAGATAGTTAGATAGTTAGATAGATAGATAGTTAGATAGATAGTTAGTTAGTTAGATAGATAGATAGATAGATAGATAGACAGACTTTATTTATCCCAAGCTGCAAAATTGCAGAAAAAACACAACGCGAGCTGGTGCTACAGGCTGCTACTGGGACGGCGCCAAAAGCGGGGTCAAGATCAGACAAACATGAGGCAGCCGCTCTAATTATTTGAATTTGAATACCTAAATACTGTACATTATGCTTTTACTGAACTGTTTTTAAGTGTTCGTATATCATACGATTATGAAGGTACATGACTCAGCATTTGATCAGATATACAGTAGTTAGGTGAATCATCATATATTATATCAATGGTGAAAGTTTTGCATGGTGGTCAACATGTATGCATTTTTTTAGTCAGTTAATTAGAGGTCGGCGGCATAGTCTACTCTATCACGTCTATGTCCAGAGCGGTAAATGAGAGCAACATAATTCTTTTTTTAATGAAAGCAGGACACGTAAACCTTTACATCGATCCTATTGTTGTGTTTGTGGTAGTCAGGCCAGTCTATGTCCAATAGGGATCCGTGTGCCCTTCCATGACTGGCAAATCCAGTGGGGAAGCTGTGAGCAGTCACATGATCAGTCAAAAAAGATGTAAAATACTTGATTGTTCCTCACAGGGTTGAGGATTTATAAGAATTCATACACAAAGAGACCAGGCAAGAGGAAAATAGAACATTCCATAGACCATTAACATGTCCAAAAATGTCCATTAAGCCCCCCCCCCCCCCCTTTTTTTTAACAAACCAGCAAATATGTACAGATTTCATGTTTTCACAATATTCTCATGATCATAATCTGCATTCAAACTGAAATTCGTATTGTCGGTTGCCTTTGTGTAATTTTTCCTTTTTCTTTTCTTTCTAGGTCATCAGAGGACGAGGCTAACCATCCCATCAGTGTCAGGCTAAGAGTGAGGAGAAATAGTTTGGGTAGGTGATTAGGCAAAAGGCACCAAAATGTTTCTCTGTAAAATGGTTGGATGTGAGCATGTGTCTGAGAATGTGTATAACTTTGTTCAGCACACAAAGCTGCATAGTAATGCCCCTAATTATCACTACCAGTGTGGGGTACCTGACTGCCCACGGAGGTACAGAAAACACACAGGACTGCAAATTCATATGTATAGGCTGCATAGGTCCTACCTGCAAGCTGCTGAGCCTATACTGCCTGACATATCAGCTCCACCACCTGACACATCCTTGAAATGTGTGCTTGAGGCTTGTGCATTTAAATGTGACATGTTGGCCTCTCTTATTAAGCATTTGAAGACGCACATAAGGGGAGGAATGGAAACTAGATGTCCATTTAGAGGTTGTGATTGCAGGTTCACACACGTATTATATTGTTGGAGACGGATGTCACTCTCTTCAGCAACAAGTAAAAACAAGAGTGGAGTACAAAAATAGGAATAATACTCTTGCTCGATGCCGCAGAGAAGGAAGACCGCGCAGGGAAATGGCAGGAGAGGCCAGACTGGCAAGAGGTCCTGTTGACCAATACGGGTATGTAACAATATACGGGTAAAATCATAAGTATTGTATAAGACCATGAATAACCCTGAAACAGGACAAAATGTACTTTTCTCTTGACTACTTTATTGACACTTTAACGTGGACCCTTTTCACGTCAAGCGTGTTGCGGTGTCAATACTGTAGTAAACACAGATGTAGACCCTTCAGCCATGAGATGACCTGCTCCAACTTCTGAGCTATAACCTCCCCCAATAGTATTGTTACCCTGTGATGCCTACCCCTAGGTGTGTGAGGTGGGGCCCAGCAGATTTGCCAGTGGGGGAGACCGAGGCAACGTTGGAGAATATGAAGAGGGATCTGCTCAACATCTACTCAGGCATGCAATCTACTGTCTTTATTATTATTATTTTTTAATTTTGTGCAATGCAAATTTGGGTGACTTTAGTCAGTTGTTACTTGGGTACTAACAATACATTTGTATGTCTGTGTACACAGAGGAAGGAATGAGTGGGGCAGAGAGAGCAGAACCAATAATGAGGAAGACATACGTCATCCTGCGGAAATACCTTAACAAAGTGCCTGCCCCAGCAATGTCCGAGATCAAACTGGAGTGGCCCTTTCTCTTCTCTCAGAAATGCCTATTCTCACACTTTAGCCTCCTGACAGACATCGACATCCTTCCAAAACTGCAGGAGGCAATCAGTCGACGAGGACAGACCATCCTGGATTACTGTGCAACGCTGGACAACCCCAGAATCTGTGATGTTCTGGCCTGCTATGAGCCAGACTCTGACAAGGCCGCCTGCATCCTGCTGCTCCTAATGTCATACTTCAGAGAGCCGAAGGAGAGTTTGATGCTTGAAGTTGATGTAAGATTTTTTTATTCAAATATTTAAAATGCAAAATGAGTGATTACATTGTACACCATTTATTACCTTGATACCTGATTTATCTCTGACCAATGAACAATATTTATCCTTGAATGTTAAATCTATGCTATTGTGTGTTACTGTGTTACAGCCATGTGCCACTGCTGTGGACGTTAATACTGCAGAACTCCCCAGCACCCCCTGCTTGATCGTTCAAGGTATTGTTACTTGGATTTTGTATCAAAATTTCACACTCAGTTTTGTTTTGTTTTTTTAATACTAGGAATCTACATGACCACAAATAATAATAATAATAATAATAATAATAATAATTACATTTGCATGGCACACTACTATATATCTGAAACGGATCTCAAAGTGCTCATAACACATGATGTGGTATCTGTTCATTTCAGGTGACATGATGAAGCCCTCTGGGTGGCTTATATCCATTGAGGGACATGTTGTGATGGGCCCACACCCTTTGTTTGTACATGGAGTAGCAGCTTTCTTCAGCAGCTATTACGTCTTCAACCTTGAGTATCCTGCCGCTGGATCGTCAACGCTGGAGTTCATTCAAAGGTCAGACCCTTTATTGAAAAAGATGTGTTTGTCATACTTCCAACAGGGTTGGGTTTAATTTACCAGCTGGCCAATTGCATGAAGACACGTTTGAACGAGATGCTGCTCTCAATGGGTTATCCTAAATAAATTGATATTGAAATAGAGTGGCAGCGCATATTGCTACAGCCCCTTACAGTAGAGAAACAACAGAGGATGCCCAGACCACTTTGCCTAATGCCCGGGCCACGCAGCAGAAAAAAACGGCGAGATGACACATTGCGCTGCTCATGCCGGCTGTGTGGATACTCTAACCTGTTAGTATGGACTCCGAAATGAAAACCATGCCGTAACGCCAAGCTCACGCTCTGCTCAGGCGTGCTGTGTGGCCCGGGCCTAAGGCAAACCTAACCTGAGGCACCCTGGCTAAAGATGGCTAAAAATAATTTTATGATAAGAGGAAGATCCGACAAGTTTGGGTTATAGATCTATTAGGGTGTAATATGGGAAAAGGCACAGTTGAACACCTTGATAAATGTTGCCTGCAATACATAAGTATTTAAAACTGAAACTATCTTTGCTTATTAACAGGTGCTTCTTGGGCATCAATCCCGAAAGAGGCTCAAAGACCAAGAAGCGCACAACAATGAACCCTCATGTGAGCACCCTTTTGAGGAAGCTCATTGACTTTGAGTGGGCATCATAGTTGTTTTTTTTTTTGCTGCAGGAGTTGTCAGGCTCAGTTTTAAATATTTCTTTTTGTATTTTTTTGGAGACAACACTACAAGATTTTTGTAGTGTTGCAACGCTGTTGCGTGGGTTATAGAATGTTTGAGACTGAGAGGAGCACATCACCCCTTTGCGACATCCCTTCATCGCTCTCTCTCTTACTCTCTTACCTTGCCAGGTAGGCCTCATTCCCATTCTCGTACTGTTATTGTGACACAGCTGGGTAGTCCGGACAAATGTTGCCTTTCTAATGTATTAAATAAGGTTAAAAAAGAATAACATGTCTGTTGCTGTTTTTGTAAATTTTTTGGCAGTTATGCTTAATAACCTATTTTCTAAATAAATATGCCATTGGGCTAACATTGACTTTGCTTCAGAGTGTGGTTTCTATGGGGGGTTTGATTGTAATTGTACAGTGATTACTGTAAAATTTTTCGCTGTGAATTCACAATAAATAATTGGATAAGTTTTGCATGACTTCCACAGTATACATTGTAAATTCACAGTAAATTACTGTCAACTTGTGCATTACTTTCACAGCACACACTGTAGAAGTACAGGGCCCTGGTGTAATGATGTACAGCAAAAGGTTGTAATTCCCCAGTAGTGTACTGTAATATCACAGTAATTGCTTTGTCATTGAAACTGTGAAGTTACAGTATACAGTTGTGCTTTTACAACAATGCATTATAATATCACAGATGTGAAATTACAGTAAATTGTTGTGAGTACATTTCACAGTATAATGCTGTGATCCTTGCTGTGAAAGTCATGCAAAACTTATCCAATTATTTATTGTGAATTCACAGCGAAAAATTTTACAGTGTAGAACATTTAGTTCTTCATGCTATCACCTTGCTCTGAGCTTATAATATTGCTGTCTTCTACAGCCTGGATTTACATGAAGTTTCAGCCTTAGATTCCCAAACGGATCCATTTTTCTGCAGCTCCGCAGCGGCTCTGAGCTCGGCCGACAGTCATAAGAAGCAGTTTACACTCATACTAAGACCGTCTCTGAAAACCCTCCCGGCTGAGCTCCTGTAATTCCCCACCAACCAACATTTGGAGTCCTTAAAAGACTTTCAGAGCACAAACTCCAGCTGCTCAAAACCACGATTCTGCGTGTAATCAAAGTGTTTCACAGAGGCTGTCATGTTGAGATGTTCAGTCTTGTGTTTGGAAATGAACGCTGCTCGAGAGGGAAAACAGCGAGTTTTTATGATCTCATCAGTTTAATTCAGCAAAGACGCTGTGAAGGGAGGAGCGTGCTCTCTGGAAAGATAACTGGGCTGGACTCAGCGGACCAGTGTAAGATCTCTTTCTAGTCTGGTCTCTTTGGTGTAAAACATCCCAGAATGACCAGCCTCGACAGCACTGACATCATTTTACAGTTGTCCTCCTCTGATGACCTTTCATGTTCCCCTTGCTACCATTAGGTGTCCTTATGCTGATTAAAACTGGATGAATTATTGGCAAAATCTGTGCAGACTTTTCTGAACAATATTATGATTTGTAGCTAATCATTCATAGCAATATATGTTATTTATTAATATAGAAATATATTAAATATACCAGCTTTATTCACATTTATCAATACATTACATAACCAGTATACTTGATGTATACATTTGCAGCCTAAAGGTGGAATTTTGGCTCTGTGCAGATATTTAAAATCCCGGTGAAGTGCCAAACGTCAGCATACGTTGTGCCGACCATCGCGTCCAGCAGACTGAGCTGAACGTCTCCGAGCCGCCCTGGTGCACGCTCATGTCCATTTTCAACGCACGACGCAGAGCTACTGAGGAAACAGGAAGACAGAAAAATGCCGAAACAACATGGCTCCATTTCTGCTTCCTTACAGCAGTGACGGTGTGAGAAGTAAACTGAAGTCGAGTGAACGAGCTGGAGGCCTCAAATGAGCCTCCAGCGTCAAAACATCTAACTCCTCATCAAGCTGAACTTCTGCAAACTTCAGCATGTGAGCCAATAATTCATCTCAGAATATTCAAAGGCTATGGAGCAGAAAACACTGTGCTGGGGGGGTCCACTGATAATAATATAAATCAAATCCTCTATTCAACGCTCTCCACACTTGGTGAGAAAACACCTTTTCAATCTCAAAGGAACAAACCGTCCTGGACCACAACTTAAAACTGGATTTACGGCGATGATGTCAGCATCACACCAGCAGCCGTGATTTATCTGAAGCACGGACCGCATCTCGCTGTTTTCTAATGAGTCCTGCTGCTAATTTATAACTGCGCTTAATGACGCTGTTTTGATTAAGGATGCATTTAGACGCTCACAATATGAAGCAGGAAAAAGGTAATTAGTAACAGTGTCCTCTGCAGTCGGGCTGTTGGAGGTCA
Organism: Chelmon rostratus; assembly: GCF_017976325.1. Lineage (NCBI taxonomy): Eukaryota > Metazoa > Chordata > Actinopteri > Chaetodontiformes > Chaetodontidae > Chelmon > Chelmon rostratus. The sequence continues at coordinate 28,704,791 of NC_055667.1, read as the reverse complement.
CTGTGTGAGCTGCCTCCTCTTCAGCTGTCTGCTGTTTGATTTTAATCAAAAATTTCAGTGTAAGAGAGCAGCTAAACTACTGGCAGCTTGTGAATGCAACCAGGCAGCCATTGACGCCCATCTGCGTACTACGTAGTATAACGAGTAGTTTTATGGTGTTAAAATACCTTTGTGGATGAACAGCAGCCACCAGAGAGGTGAACATCAGTCTCCAGCTCTTCATTTAGATCATTGAACTTTGCTGTGATTGTGGCTCAATTATTAAGAGACATTTAACGCCACATCGATTTCTGATTCATATCATAGATGGGTATTAAATTATTTGTATGATGGAGAGCTGTGAAACCTTTCGCTATGTCCCGACGTGTCTGAGGTTTGTTCACTGGCGTCATGTTTTTGTCAAGCACTTCCTGTTTTATAGTGAAACCTAAACTTCCCTCTTGCTTCAGACCCTTGACTTCTTGGTGTGTCTGATTGTTTGCCCCGCCCTGATTGTCTCCACCTGTTCCTTGTTACCTCGTGTTTTTATATTTCCCCTGTCCTGTGCCAGATTGTCTTGTGATCCTTGTCAGTCCAGCTTTGTTACCTTGCTACCATGTCCTTGTCTTGAGAGTCTTTTGTTTCACTGTTTTGTATAGAAGAGAATTAACCTTAGCATGAATATTGAGCACCTTTTGCTAACCATTGTACCTGAGAGACCTTTTCTTATTAAAACCAGCCTTGTTGGTTCCTACACTTGTGTTAGAGTCGTGCATTTGAGTCCAGAACCTTGTGCCTGAGCGCCTGTGATACCTTTCCTGGGTGGCGAGGTTCAGGGCTGTCTTCACAGCTTCTGAACAACCACCCAGGTGACTGAACAGTCTGGTGTTGCGCCCGTTGATGAGTCCTTCTGCCAGCAGAAGACACATTTGACCAATCAGAGCTTACTCGGCGGGATGGAGAATGGGATATTCTTATTCATCGCTAGCGAGCTACATTACACAAAGGTAGCAACGGAAAAATGGCCTCAAGTGTGAACGATGCTCAAGTAAGTTCTTGCGCTGAAATAAATCTTTTCTTTGAACAGTGTGAAAAACTTCACTTTCTGCAGCATCCGCCACCGTGTCAACTGAAAATGTGGTCGATGGGACGGATGGGTCACTAAATTAATGAAGTGAAACAACACGGTAATTCTGTGTTATTGTGCAGCTTCATTCTCATACATGAAGTATTCATGTCTGCATGGTGAATATCCTATTTTTTACTGTTTTTAAAGAAAAATAATCTCTCCAAGCTCGGCTCTTTTTCACATTTTGACCCTCATTCCCATCGGCTTTCTCTACAAGCTAGCTAAGATCTGGGACATCCAACAACCAACCAAGAGACGGTGTTCTTAGATCTGTTCATGATGTCTGACTGGAACACAGTCTGGGCTGATGGTGTGGTGAGAGGTTGGCCCGCGATGAGACGAGTCAGTTTGGTTGGGGTCAAGCAGCTGTAGTTTGGTCGAGTGAGAAGACTCAGTGTTTGGTTTGTCCACTCTGGGCTACTGTAGAAACACGGCAGACTCCCTCTGTTGATATAAAGACCTCATTCAAAAGCAACGATTATTATTTTCATGTAATTATACACCACTGATGGATATGATATTCCATTTCTGTCATATTCTGCCAATAGATTTACCTTGAACACTGAAAAAAAAGCTTCAGCATTGGGACCGGACTTGCGTCCCCAGATGGGAGGTGAGTCCCCATAATGTAATAGTGTGAACAGGTCTGTCACCACCATAATTATTTATTTTATATTAATAATTAATACAACATGCACACATGATATTATGATAAAATCACTGAATGGTGTTATATGGAAAATATATTAATATTTAATCATTTTAATTTTAGCTATATTGTGCATCTCTAATGAGCAAGAGATGTAAAATCGATCCTGATTGCGTGTTGTCTGGTCATACGGAAGGCGCAATGCTGGCCTCATTATCTTGAAAACTGAGATCTGAGGATGTTGCAGAGAGACGAGGCTGTACTCTGGGATGAGATGTTCATTAGAGCATCACCTGCCGCTCTGTCGCAGTCCTGCCGCTGTCAGCAGCTGCATGTGTGCAAACAGCACGTAGAGTCATAGCGATGCAGTCTGCGTGCGGCGGCGGCCTGTAAATAATGAATGATTTTCGCAGGTTGTGGAAACGCTGAGCGTGCTCGGTCAGCCAGCGTCTCCACATTTGACAGCCTTTTCACTGCTCGCCAGCCAGCCTCGCTCAAAGCTCTGCCAACAGCATTAGAGCGCCGGCCTTGTGATTGCTGAGTGCTGTCTCCTGGCAAATGCTGTGCATCATCATGAAGCCTTTCAACTCCTGAGGGACATCCACGGCCACCAGCAGGTTTCAGTGCCAGGAGCCCTCATGGAGGTTGTTGATGAAGACCTGGCAGCTGCAGGGGAACAAACCTGTGGCCTTTGTACTACAGAGTAGTGTAGTATCTGTGGCCATTAAAGCACCCTCTCATGCCATGCTCATTTTTCTCTCCACCTGCGTTCTCTCAGCTCCAGCTTTAGTCGAGCTGAGCGAACCTACTCATTTCTTTTCTGCTTTTAAGCACGCTTTAAAAAATGCTAAAGTTACAACAAAAATCTGCCTTAGCACTTATGAAGTGCTCCATGAGCCTTATTGTCTGAGCTTATTTTCTTTCAAAAATCTGCCTGTGAAGGTGAGATAATTGTTTTAACCACCTGGAAGATACAGTCATCCAGAAAATTCTTGAAACAAGGTAAAGTGGGAACGTCTGGAACATTCTTACTGATTTAAAAATAAGTCTTGAAGTGACTGCACAACACAACACAGAGCAGGTGTATTGTGGCATTATGTTAGCAGTTACATGTGGCATCTAGGCCTGTAGTAGCATTGTAGCAGCTAACAATAGCTAAAGCGGTGGTAGTATGATAGTATCTTAGCAGTTAGCATTGGCATCTAGCAGTTAACATTAACAGTATAGGTGAATCTAGCTGCATTGTCTTCTTCTGTTCCTTTTAGCAGGTAGCGGTTAGCATTAGCATTAGCTAAATGGTAGCATCGGAACTGTATTGTCTTCATCTGTTCTTCTTAGCAGTTAGCATTAGCATTAGCTAAATGTAGCATTGGAACAGTATTGTCTTCTTCTGTTCTCCTTAGCGGTTAGCATTAGCATTAGCTAAATGGTAGCATCGGAACTGTATTGTCTTCTTCTGTTCTTCTTAGCGGTTAGCATTAGCATTAGCTAAATGGTAGCATCGGAACTCTATTGTCTTCTTCTGTTCTCCTTAGCGGTTAGCATTAGCATCAGCATTAGCTAAATGGTAGCATGCAGAACCTTTGTGGATAGCAGATGACAGACAAGGCCACTGGTACGCCAGTATTTCCTCATCAGCTATGTCACCTATTAGTTACAAATGCAATCCTTCAGTCATCCCGACCCACCAATAAATATTAATAATTTGCAAAAACAAATCTTTCCAAACACTTGAATGAAAATGCGTAATTTTGGTGGGAGAAGGACAGTAGCTGAATGAGCTATAGGTTACCGGATTGGAATCATGACCAAAGCGCTGGCTAATGATAAAAAGATTAGTACAGCCTTTGATAACAAGTGTTCGCCCATTTAGCAGCCAAGAACAATGTCAACATGTTTTAAATGTATTGAGTTTTTTCTTTTTTTAAAGCAAGAAAAAAGGTCGAATCAGAAATCTTCTTTCTGACTGGAGGGGTGTGTTGTTACCAGTTTGACTGACGGCAGCTCGTATGCTATTACACCACAGAGATCGAGAGACAAAGTCAAACTGGTGCTGATGCCTACATGTGTGTTATTAGTGCTATTGAAGAATGAGGACCACACAGCTCACTGGACATCAGTGACATTTGACATAAATGACATAAATTATATGAAAGGTGACAAAGCGCTGATGGAAGATGGCATCATGCCGGCATCGTATGTCAATCACATGACAAAAATCCTCCAGAGAACAGCTGATGAGAAGGAAGTAATGAAGTTATAAAATCAATGGGTGGATCTGCAAAGGGGTTTGCAAATAATTCAAGCAAGATCAAGACTTCACCTTTCAGTGTGTGTGTGTGTGTGTGTGTGTGTGTGTGTCTGTGTGAGGATATACATTACTCATGTGCTATGACACATAGTCCCCATAGCGTAAATCGTAAAATTTTAGGGTGAAGATGGGTTAAGGTTAGTGTAAGTCTCCAGGAAATTAATGTAATTCTATGTGATGGAAATGACTGTGTGTGTGTGTGTGTGTGTGTGTGTGTGTGTGTGTGTGTGTGTGTGTGCAGGAAGGTGAGGTAAGTTTGGAAAGTTTTCTTCAGAAAGTCTGATGTAGACATGTATTTTATTTATTTATGCATGTATTCATGATGACACTCACACACTGGATGTGATCACCGCCATGCGTGGCAGTTATGCTCCTAACTCGACACCTTGTGGGTTGACCTACCAAGTCAGACGAGTCAAACAAGTCGACGAGCATTTGTGTTCATTTACCGCCGAAGTTTGGGAAAAATGACACGTGGGGTTAACGTATGTGAGGGTGTTGCTATGCGAGACTTATTTGGAAGAAGGGAATGGAAATTTATACAAATGAGACCCGAAGCTGATTGTCATCCCCGACTGAGAGCCACAGCAGAAGGTTTTCGTCAGTGATTGAGGATCAGTGAGAAGCAGCTAAAAAACATTTGCAGCACCATTAACATTTCAATTACATGAAGCAGAGAAAAATCAAACGTTCAGAAATGTTTAAACCTTTTGTAGAGCATCTCTTCTCTTTTCTACTTCCCTTTGTTGAAGAGCTTGTGAAGATCTGAAATGTTTTCTTAAACGTATATTTCGAGCACAGAACTTTTCCTTCACTTTCAGTCTTTCCAAACATTCACGAGGTGCCTTTAGCACAGCATCGGCTCATAATTAGCAGCAGCACATTCACATTAACTCTGCTGCAGCTGGTCCACTTGCATCAGTCTGAGTAAATACTCTGCTGAATGTAAAAGAGGCTGTGAGGCAGAAATTAGCAGCTATTAATCAGTAACTCCACATGGTTTAATAAGGTTATTTACCATACGCATATGGTAAATAACCATTGCCATACACTCATACATCGTCTATGTTTGGAGAGCAGCTCTCACACACAACATGGCTGTGTTTTCAACATTCATGCCTCCTTTGTTGTGTGTGTTTGCTTTTCCAGGCTGAACCTTGGCTGTAAAATGCACAAAGGAAACAAATTGCTGTTGATCTGAATATTTTTTTTTGACCCGCTGTCTTTGAGCAAATACTTCGAGAAGTCAGTCCAAACTTTACCATCCCTGACTGTCTGCTGTCTGAGTCACGTCCCCTCCAAGCCGCCATCGTACCGATCATCACACTATTGTTCCGAGGGCACGGGCGTAATCATGTGTGAAATTAGTTTGGATAAGGTTTGATAGTGCTCCACGTCTCAGTGGATCAATCCAAAGCCCGTCTAATTATGTAGTGGAGCTGTAGAGGGGGAGACCAGTGACCTGTGGCCTGTTTACCTGCTGCTGATCAGACTCACCTGAGAGAAGAAAACTGCCACGATTGCTTCTTGTGAGGCATTTTTCTGGTAAATTACGTATGCAACACATCGGGCTTCAGACGGTTTCACATGTACTATTTCAAACATTAACACAACATTTATTGTCTTTTTATTGTTTTACCTCAATTAAAACATCTCTTCCCATGAACCCGCCTGCTTCCTGTCCAAAACAAGTAAAGCAAAGTGGTTGTGACCTCAACTCGTGCTAAATGTTTTTTGAAGCTTCTCACCACCAGAATATCAAGTGATTGCTGCTTAGCTTGCCAAACCCTGGTAAAATGTTCCTGACTCCGTGGACCCACCATGAACATCCCCTGGAGCTGACAGCAGCCGGACTGTGAGAGCTAACTCATCTATTAGACACAAAAGGCATCACTTGGTTTTATTTGTGTTGGCGAACTGTTTATACTGTTCATTTATACTGCTTTTATTTTGTACGTAGATGCTTAAATTCTGCATTTTTCATTACCGATATTTCATATTTCTTGTCTTATTCCTGTCTTATTTCTTCTTTGTAATTATGTGTGAAGTCTTAAATACAAATGCTAGCTGGCATTGACACACCAGTTCACAAACGGTTGATCCGCAGGTGGTTTGATTTCCAAGGGGAGTTATCAACAGGTGCAGACCAACATGACTGCGGATGCAATTGGATAGACCTACAGCCAATCAGAGCAATGAAACAGACCACAGTGTGCAGAGATGAGCTGTGATGGCGTAGCATTATGTGTTTAAATGACTAATAGGTACCAACTGTTTTGGAATCGGTCCAGTAGATTTCAATTTCAGTTTTCAATTTTAAATTTTATTCATATAGTGCCAAATCACAACTGAAGTTGTCTCAGGACACTTGCCATACAGAGCGTAGATCCCCTCAGTCAGCATCCTCAAAACAAGCTGCAATGGCTGCAATATAATCTTTGGGGGCTTCTGTGCCGTCAAAGTATGTCCACATCATGCCACGGATCCCGACAGAGGTAAGCCTCCATGAGAACACAAAACAAGCTTGATTCAAACTCAGCAGAAACAAAACAAAACTCACCAAAATCCTCTTGGTTAGTCTTTCCACTGTTCCAACAATCACAACTCTGCTTTAATCCAAACAAACTCTCACTTCTTGGAGTTCGATGTGAAAATATTCTGGCTCTGGCCTCCTTCTTGGAGCCATCTTGGTCGTTTGGTATCTGGACAGGAGGCTACCCGCATGCACCTGCCAGAGCAAATAAAGCACGAGCTTGCAGATTCATCCGGTTTTCAGGCACAAAGGCAGCATTCGAGGTTGATGCAATTTTAATTTCCTCGTGGTTGCACAATGACAATAAAGTCCTTGAATCTTGAGTCTTGGACGGCCTTGGTCTGGCTCTGCTGTATCAGACCTCTCAGCCGCCTCATCTTTCATGCTGTGAGGCTGTGAATCATCTCTCCTGAGGGGGTCCACGCAGGTTAAGAAGCCCCTCTCTTCTCCATATATCACCTCTCACATCTTTATCTCCCTTGCTTTGTCCTTCCCTCCTCCTTCTTTCCCTTGATGTTTGCCCTCCTCTGCCTCCTGTCTCCTCAAATCTAATCTCTCTCCACTTCCAGCTCTTGCTTCATATCTTCTCCTCCTCTTTAACCTTTTCCTCGTTGTTATTGTTTTTCCTCCCTCCATCTCTCGGTCTGTCTGCAGCAAGCACAGAAACTTCTCTTTCTGCTGCTTCACATTGTCGAGATGCTTCCTCCACTTGTCTGTATTAAACTCATTTTAAAAAAGTGGGCAAAACCTCACTGCTTCTTTTTATTATATTTTCAGCAGATAGTCCAGTAATCCAGACCGGCACTGATAATCCTGCACCTCGTACGACCTGATAAACGTATGTCCTTGTTTGGCTGTAAGTCCCTCATGAGGAAGTTGCCACCTTGCATCTGGACCTCTCTGGACCACCCGTTGGTGAATTTAATGCAATGATCATGAACCATCCAGTTTCTGTTTGTGCCTATTTTAACTGATTGTTGTTGCAGATTGTTTTGTCTTTTTGTCTTTTTTATTTGTTAGGAGCTGAGTTTCTGGTTGTGTTTTGTTTTATTTTGTAATATTTCGGGGGGGGGGGGTTTCATGACTGTAGAGTTTAAGTAAAGGATTATATCATTATGCCATTCAATTCAAGGGCAGATATAGTCTTCCTTCTTGTTCTAAATGCACTGGATGTATATTACTGATGTTGTCCTCCCCATAACGTAACTTTTAATGACTCCGTGGTTGCATCTGCAGTCTTTACTCAGTGGTCTGCTGGGGCTGTGGAAGCTCTGAGAGGGACAGGACAAGACTTAATAAACTGGTACTACTCCACTTTACCTACTGCTTATTGCACCTTTCAGCATTCACCACAATCTCTTCTAGAGTTTTTCATGAAGTCAGTCCCCAGTTTTGACTCTACGTATGGTCAGCATGTTTCTGCAATAGCAGCTCAATGTATTTACATTGTGTCAGTATGTCTCTACACTGGAGTGATTGCCTGCCTATGCATGAGGGCTTCACAGGAAACTGATGCACTGATGTGATCCAGCACAGTTTTATCTCATTACAGCCTCACTGTTCTCTCTCTTTACACAGCGTCTTTCGAGCAGTGCTATTTCCAGTCTGAAGGCACTTTCAGGTACATAATGCAAAAAATGAGACGTGAATCCAGCCACAGGCGTCTAATGGAAAATATTTTATTGTTGAAAGACACGTTCTCATTTAAAAAGACATTTTTTTTTTGCAGGTTTATTTAGTGTTATTTCAGTATCTCCCTGCCTCCCTCTTCCGATGTTTCCTCTCCCGTCCATTAGCCTTCTTGATATAAGATAAGATAAGATAAGATCAGATCATCTCATGCATATATTGTTACTTTACATCCACACCATCCCTGTCTTTTTAATTATTTTCTATTGAATCCTGTCTCTTGCGTTGAATGGAAACCTCTTTCTGTTTGTGTCATTCTTGCTTCTTATTGTCAACAGTAAAGCACGCCGGGCCGCTGTGCTGACTCCTCTTCCTCTTAAGCTCATTCGCTTACGCCCACAAGCAGCTAATTAGACCGATGGCCACAAATCCCCTCATTTGTGTCTCTGTCGTCCCTTCTCTCAGTTCATCTCTTGGATCCTTTCTTCCAGACCTTTTTCTCTCATTAATGTTGTTGTCTTTCTCTTCCTCTCCTGCTTTCACTTCTCTCCTCTCTTTGTGTCCTTCAGGATAAAACTGCAGTTTGATCTATTTGTTTGTTTGTCCTCCTGTTAATGACATGCAGCAGCACAAACACCATTGATTGGATTTTAATGAATTCCAATATTTTCAAAATTAGACTCGCCGGAAGCCGTTGAGAAAGTGTCACCTAGCAACGTCGTTTTCTTATGATCATCATTGTTTGTCAGTGCCTTCCTCTGCAGTGTATGCTGTCTTTGATTCAGTTTAAGGAACTAAAATGACCTGGTTGAGGTTTGACAGAGATCGTTGTCATGATTAAAAGAAACCAAAATGTAGGTTTTGTAGTTATTTTTTTGATTGGAGTTACGGTAAGGTAGCTGACTCACCTGGCCATAAAGCAGGGCCAGGTGATCTGTGGAAGGTTGGACTAATTCTAATTCTTGTTTTTCTACAAACTTTCATTTATTATTATTATTATTATTACTATTATCATTTTTATCATTATTATTATCATTAACATTATCATTATTATTATTATTATTATTATTATGTATATATATTTTTTACTGCTTGTTATTTTGATATTTTATTATGTATAGTTTGTTCTTTATAGTTTTATTTCACAATTTTTCACTTATTTCACTGTGTGTAATGCTATGCTATCTATCTGTCTATCTATCTATCTATCTATCTATCTGTCTGTCTGTCTGTCTGTCTATCTATCTATCTATCTATCTATCTATCTATCTATGTAAACATCAAGCTGATTTAAAAAGGTAACATTCAGTTAAAAGCTTGAATCACAACAGCACATAAACGGTCATGGGGATGGTTGGCTCTCGTTACCTCTTAACGAATTTAAGTGAAATCAGCTGTCACATCTAATCTGAGCTCAGTGAAGCCTCAGGAGTCAACAGAACAGCGTGTGGATTCTGCTGTGTTCAGTCTGTCTCTACCTGCTGGGTAACTAATGCGAAAAATGTCAAAAACAAGGAAAAAAGCAGTAAAATTGGGTAAATATGATTTAAAATAAGCACAACAATCTGCTGACAGAGCAGGACTAATTCAATTTGCAAGGTTTTTAAAACAAAAAAAAAATCTACTTTCAAAGAAACCACAGTTACCTAGCAGCCAGACAAAAGCGTCAGATAACAGATAAGAAGAAGCATGTATTAGGTGAGGGATAGTGTATAGTGAGCAGGTTCCTATGGAGAAATAAACCACGGCAGATGAGACAGCAGCCCGACTGCTCGCTCCACATTATCCCTCTTAGAACAGGCTGACCACTGAAGCATTCAATAATGTGACACAAAGCAGTGATTAAAACACGCAGCAATCACAGCATGGAGGGTGGGAGTTTCCAAAATATAAAAGAAAAAACTGATTTGAATAAACAGGAACTCTATAGGTACCAACAACTGAGAGATAACTCTCTGAATGAGATCAGGATGGACCCCCCCGGGGAAGTGAATGGTGTGATCCTGCTCATAATCAATACAAAGAAAACAAACACTCAACTAAATACATAAAAGAAAAATGGGAATCAGAATTTAAGATAACAATCACAGATGAAGAGCGGTACACCACACATCAAGAGTGAACAGCTGAACAAAAATAGACTGTGGGACAATGAACGTGGATCACTCGCACATTTTCTGGAAATGTGATAAAATCAGATGCTTCTGGAAAATGTTACACGATGCGCTGCTGAAGATACTTGGATATAAGATTCCAATGCAGTGTTGTATTTGTGTAACCTCTGTGAAGAAAATATATGGACGAAGGACAGATACCTGGTAAAAATGCTTCTAACAGCAGCTAAGAAAGCTACCACGAAGAAACGGGGAAGGGAAGACCCCCCTACACAAGGACAATGGACTCACCTGGTGGAGGAAATCTACACAATGGAGAAAATGACACACCGCTTAAGACTACAGGAAGCTCAGTTCAAAGAAAAATGGATGAAACAGAGAATATTTATGACTAAACAACGACAAAACAGAAAACCTGATTGAGGAAAAGAAAATGGGACATGGACAGGTTGCTTTGAAAGTGACTCCCATGAGTTTTTTACTTGTTTTAGGATTATTATATATTATTATTATATTAAAAATCAAAGTGAAGCAGCAGCTGATTTCTGCTTCAGCGTCATAATTTAAAAATCTGTCTCCAGTTTTGTCTCCGCTCAGCCGTCTTCAGGTTGATCGTCCATGCTGTGTTTCTCTTGGTGGTTTTTCCTGTCTGTCCCCTTCAGTCTGGTCAGTCTCTGTGTCCTTAAGTCTCTTGTGCCTTAATATCGCCCCTCCTGTTGGTCCAGCTTTACTTTTCTTGTCTTTTTTTGCTGGGGACATGTCATTGTCCTGCCACACGTCTCCAAACAAATTAAAAGTTTTGTCCACTAAATGCTCCATATTTTGCCTCTCAAATCAACTGGCAAAAAAAGGGATCGCCCCTTTAGTCTATGACTGTTGCTATGGCTTCCCTAGCAACAGAATACCTGAGCATCCGCTCGTCTATTGATTGACCAATCAGAATTGAGTATTTTATCTTGGTTTTTGCGTTCTGCATTGGAACAATGATCACATTTGTGTGCACAAAATATTCTGGTTTTGCTCCATTCTGAACAAAATACAGATTAAGACGTGAACATCTGCGGATGAACATTAATATTCCACTAATATTGTGTTTACATGCAGCCGCGCCTTTAACTCCCCCTTTCTTTCATTCTTGAAAAAGTTCCTGTTCTGTTGGATGACCTCGCAGACGTCAGTTCTGCTCATAAAAAACTGCATAAATCACCACATTTCTAAATTCAATCCTTCCATTCACTTGCCATCAAACCCCACACCGGCCCTTACTGTAATGCAAATGAAGCGCTCCCCGGTCAAAAATCAGCCTGGCTCTCCCGCTGTTCAAAATCAAGCGAAAGTCCGGAAGCCTGCCGGTGAAAGACGCGATCGGGGGTAGAAACGGTGCCGTGCTCGCGCCGTGCAGAGGAGAAATTAGCCGTGATGATGTTAAATGGTCTGGCTCTGTTTCGCCATCTGAGGCCCTCATTAAGGGAAATGGCTCGCAGAGGCCCAGAGCAGAGATGATTGCACACACCGTTAACCCCGCCAGTGCTGTGTGAGAGACGAAACCCGCCTCCCAGCTGAAATCTGTTGCTGGTGCGAGGAAATGATGCATCACAGCCAAACCACATGTTGCCAGGTGAAACACTGAAACATCTTCTTACTTTGTAACCAGATATGACACAAATCAACCAAACCAAAAACAGCTGAACTACATTTACACCTCCCGACATCGACACAAAGATATTTCATGAACACATTTGTGCCCGTGCATGACTCAGTGGAGCAGCGTCGGCCTGTCGCTTTAATGAGGATGAGTGCGAATATTAATCTTAGTGTGAGAAAGACTTCAGCTCTCACAGGTGTAAAGACCCTGTAGAGCACGACTGGATGCCAACATTACATGAGGGATTGCCCCTTCAGCCAATGGCAGCTAGGAATTCCTGTGCAGGCGGTCGTCTGTCGAGAAATAAACAGCGCTGAATTTTGGTGATTGACCAATCAGAATTGAGTATTTAAGAGGTCTAAAAAAGTATAGTGCACCTGTAATTGATGAAACTGTGTGTATGACAGGTGATGCTTCTCTTGCAGCATCTTGTGCATTTGACAGCCCACCCGCCAAATTTGACCACCAGCCGCCACTGATTATGGTTAATATTAGAAATCTTCCACTCAAAGCACCTTATAGGTCTAAGTGTGATGTTAAGGCGATGACACTGAGGCACCTGAGTCGGACCTTCATCACCTCGAGTGGTCTGGCTCCAAACTGTGTTCACACATAATGAACCTTTCCTATATATATATGATATAAAGCAGGGGTCTCAAACTCATGGCCCCCATGCCAATTGCGGCCCGCGGAACAATATTTTGCGGCCCCCTGTCTGAAATAAAAGCTTTGTGTTAGTGCGGCCCGCACATTTTTTTTTCACATGCATCTGGGCGTTTTAACTTTTTGACACTTATGGGCTCCCGTAGCTCAGGCTCATGACAAGAGCGCGAATTAACAGTTGAACACTCTGACAGTTTGGATGAGTGAGTGGAGGGAAACCTGTCACTGTCACCGGTGTTTTTTTCCGCCGTCATGTCTTTCTCAAAACCTGCGGTCAAGAGAAAATGTATCGACGAGAAGAGACAATTCCAGGAGAAGTGGGAGACGGAATATTTCTTTGTTGAGCACAGGGGCACACCAACCTGTCTTATATGCATGGGTAAAGTTGCGGTGAACAAAGAGTTTAACATCTGCCGTCACTACTCAACTAAACATGCTGAGGACTACGCGAAATACGTGGGAGATGAGCGAGAGGATCGGGTTGCCAAACTGAAAACATCTCTACTGAGGCAACAAGATTTCTTCAAGAAAGCGCGCAAAGACAGTGAAGCGGCCGTCAAAGCCAGCTACGTGGTGAGTGAGATGATCGCCAAAGCAGGGAAGCCATTCAAAGACGGTGAGTTCGTTAAGCAGTGCATGCTACAGGCTGCAAGTATAGTCTGCCCGGAAAAAAAGGAGCTCTTTAGTAACATCAGTATTTCAGCCAACATAGTGGCAGAGCGTATTTCTGACATGTCAGATAACATCTACGATCAACTGCGTGAGAAAGCTAAACATTTCCATTCCTACTCACTGGCTCTTGATGAGAGCACAGACGTCACTGACACGGCGCAGCTTGCAATATATCTCCGTGGTGTTGACAACAATTTTGAAGTTATGGAGGAGTTGCTCTCAGTGATTCCAATGCATGGCCAGACCACCGGTCAGGAGATATTCTGCCAGCTGTGTGATGCAATCAAGGATGCCGGCTTACAATGGACGCGTCTGGCTGGATTAACTACCGACGGAGCGCCATCAATGACGGGGAGAAAAAACGGACTTGTCGCTCTCGTTAAAAAAAAGATGAAAGATGAGGGTGTGGAGGATGCTATTGCTCTTCACTGCATTATACATCAGCAGGCCCTTTGCAGCAAAATCCTGAGGTTTGATAATGTGATGGCTGACGTTGTGAAAATGATCAACCAAATCAGATCCAGGGCTTTAAAGCACCGGCAGTTCCGCGACTTTTTGTCAGAAATAGAGTCGGAATACCAGGACGTGCTCTACTTCACCGAGGTACATTGGCTCAGCAGGGGGACAGTCTTGAAGAGGTTTTTTGAGTTGAGAGCTGAAGTGAGAGCCTTATTGGAGAAGGATGGGATGCCTGTTCCTGTGCTAAGTGATCCTGAATGGCTGATGGACTTAGCTTTTCTTGTTGACATCACACATGAGCTGAATGTACTGAATAAGAAGTTACAAGGCCACGGCCAGCTTGTCAGTGCTGCATATGACAATGTCAGAGCATTCTCCAAAAAACTTATGTTATGGAAAGCCCAGCTTTTTCAGAAAAACCTCTGCCATTTTCCAGCATGCAAGGGACTCATGGATTCAGGCACAGCATTCAGTGGTGAGAAGTATGCTGATACCATTGGGAAGCTACAAGAAGAATTTGAACACAGGTTTGCAGACTTCAAGACACACAGAGTCACTTTTAACATTTTTGCTGACCCCTTCTCCTTTGATGTTGAGGATGCCCCCCCTGTCCTGCAGATGGAGCTAATTGACCTGCAGTGCAATACTGACCTCAAAGCTAAGTTCAGGGAAGTGAGTGGAAATACAGTGGAGCTTGGACAATTTTTGAGAGAACTGCCCCCCACCTTCCCTGAGCTTTCCAAGATGTTCAAGCGGATCATGTGCCTTTTTGGCAGCACCTACCTGTGTGAAAAGCTCTTCTCCACAATGAACTTCAATAAGTCAAAGTACAGGTCCAGGATTAAAGATGAGCATCTTAAAGCCATACTGAGGGTCTCAGTTGCCTCCTCCCTCAAGCCAAATGTGGCTCAGCTGTGTGAGAGGAAGCACTGCCAAGTCTCTGGCAGCAAGGAGTAGGAGGAAGTAGAAATGAAGCCTATGTTCTGAAGAACTGTTCCTGTTCTTCATGTTCTCCATGTTCTGGATGTTCTGACTGTTAATTTGTTCAAATTGAGAAGATTGGCACAGTTTCCCTTTTTTGTTGTGGAATACTTGAAGCTTTTTTTTGTGGGATATTTGATGCGGCCCAGACTCACCCAATCTCTACCTCCAGCGGCCCCTAGGTAAGTTGAGTTTGAGACCCCTGATATAAAGGTTTTCAGGTCAGGGGGTTGCAACACCCCCACGTTTACAACCAGATGATTTCATCCCCCCCACTTTTTCCTGAGGTTATATATTGCAGCGTCCCACTGGATCCAGGAAACGGACGGAGAGTTGGTCTCACCTGCTTTTTATCGCAGGATAAACGGTTACTGTCGGTCGACCACGCCGAGCAAACAACCATTAAACAAGCTGTTTCTCCAAAAACACACAGGCACACTTCCTCACTCTCGCCCCGCCCCCTTCCTCCTCATCCAACCACACGCACGCATCCGTACCGGAGGCGTTCACTGACGGTAGGAAATGGGAACACTAAACAGCGATAACGTTGCGGGGTCGTTACGGGGCAGGTTTTCATTCTTCTTATTTATTGTGTTTCTGTCAAAGGTTTTTAGTTTGTGAAGCACTTTGTGTTGCATTTTTAATCGTATTTAAGGTGCTATATAAATAAAGACTGAGTTAGATGTTGACAGAAAACTGAAAACTGAAATCCTGCTCCCAAACCACCATCACCTCAGTGGTATTGTTTCATATGATTGACATGTTTTGGAGTTGTTTCTGAAAGAGGTTTTGTTCTTCTTGGAATAAATGTTTCATTGAGGAAAAACACATTTTTGTTGTTATTTTCGGCCATATATTACTTTTTTAATATAAAAATTAACATTAATGGATAATTGTTGGTTAATTTTCCCGATGATAGATTCAGAAACCTAGAACACCCCCACATTTTAGATGGCTGTGACGCCCCTGTCCGGCAGATGTCTGTACCCCTGTGTCGGTTCATAAAGAGAACAGTTCTCATTAACTTGCAGTGCAAGGAAAGTCGAACCGAAGAGAGGAGACAGAGAACTGCACAGATGGAAAATAAAGATGACAATGAAGATCAAAGCATGAAAATGGATAATGAGGGATGGAAGAACTCCCCGTATTTTACTCTCCAACATCTTTCCCTGTGTGTCACAGCTCCTCCGGTCAGGTCTTAATGCGAAACAAATGAAAGTGTTGTGCTCTTCTCTTCCACTTCAAGGTGAACATTGTTGGTATTTGGTCTGCAGTCTCAAACCTGTGCAGAGAAAATGTATTTAGACTGAACTAAAAGGTTTGTGCAAGAGCTGTGCAATATATCTCCAAAAATAAATACTTTAACACTCACAAATTATTCATGTCGTGTCTTTTGAGTATTTGAAGATGTAGATATTTATGCCTCAACTCTGTTCTCATAACAAGACTTTAGACCAGCCAGTCTTTAATAAAGGCTTTTAGATTAAAGCAGAGCAGCACAAACACTCCTCAATTATACTTGATTAAAGATTTTTAATAATGTTCACACAGCTGGTTCAATGGAAAAAGACTGCGGCTCCTCGTCCGTGAACCTGCTGTTTTCTTTCCTCACCCTGAAACCTTCGCAGAATTGTACAAATTGAAATGCATTGATTTGTGATGTTATTAACTGGAACTCTAAAAGGAGCCTCAAAAAGCACAGACTCGTCTTCAGACAACATGAAGTGGACGTTCAAGTCGAGAAAATCCTGCCAGGCTGCGACAAACGCTGTTTTCTTACAATGATTGTTTGAAACGCCAAATATGTTTTAAAAAGAAACATAATACATAATTCATGCTCACTGACGGCGTATCAGTCTCCAGTAGGATCTCCTTGTGGCAACAAAAGCATGATCACTTGTTTTGTGGGTATGTTAGGGCTCACCCTGCTTTCGGTTGTAGGGAAAAAGAGTCAACATGGAACGGCAGCTGAAAAAGCTGCCTCTTAGGTTGGATCTTTGTTTTTCTGTCATTTTTAAATGGGGAAGATTGCATGGATTCATCACACACTCAGACTAAAAACACGATGAGACATTTGTTTTGGATCGTGTGGAACCACTTAAGTCAAATCCACGCAGTCAAAATCCTCTTCAACATCACTTGATTTCAGTCCGTATGTCCATTATAAAACTTAAATATCATCATGCACAAGAAGAAAAGGAAAAAAGATGAATATAGACCCTCACAGTACTCCTCCTCACATCTGGCTCCTCGTTAGTATGAGAGTTATAGTTTAATTCTCATTAACTGCACCCACACTGACGATGAGCAAATGTGTTATTTAATGGAGGCTTTTTATCACATTTCAACAAGTCACTCAATGACCTTTAAAACTCAGCAGGTCCCACAGACATACTCACACGTCAGCAGCAAAAAAGAAAAGAAACCCACACATTGGGCTTCACATTCTTCTCTGCACTCAGCAACCCCCCCAAAAAAATAAAATAAAATAAAAAATCCATAAATGGGAAGTTCCAGTGAACAGGAACTGGAAAATCAGCTCAGAAGAAACAATGCAAGAGCTTCCAGCCATGCTCTGCTCATGCTCTGCTCATGTTCTCATGGAAGCCTGAATGGTAACATCAGCATGCTAACATGCTGATGTTGAGAGGGTGTAATGTTAACAGGCTCACCATCTTATTTTAGTCTTATTTTAGCCTGTTAGCATGCTAACATTTGCTAATTAGCACTTAACACAAAGTATAGCTAACCCAAAACACTGGACAAAACACCAGCATGCTAACATGCTAACAGTGACAATGAGCAGCACGCTGATGTTGAGAGGGTGTAATGTTCACAGGCTCATCTTATTTTAGCCTGTTAGCATGCTAACTTTGCTAATTAGTATAGCTAACTCAGAGACTCAGATTTCGGTAAATTTAGTCTTTGCTGTCTCACTGTTGGGAAAATTGAAATCAGTTTGCTCCTTGAGGAATTTAACTCATTGTGGAAAATGTAAATTAAAAATCTGTCACTGGTGACAAACCCAAACTTTCTAGAGATGACAAACTAAATCAGGGGAGTTTCCCTTTAATCCTGTCATCTGCAGGCAAACGAGGAAGGACGTAAAGAGCGAGTCCTGAAAATATGTCAATGACAATCTGTGTTTGTGTCACAGAGACACAGACATCATGTGACAAGCAGCTATATTTGGTGTCTATTACACACATGCTGTGTGTGTGTGTGCACATGCAAACACACACACACACACACACACTTGCTCTCAGTTTGAAGGATTCATTTGCAGTACAGAGTCAATGGCCTCATAATTCACCACGGTCATTAGCAGGGAGGAAGGCACAGTCATTAGGCTGTGGCACACACACACACACACACACACACACACACACACAGGTGTACACAACAGGTACAGACACTTACACAGATGGTGGACAGTTCTTTTTTTGATTTTGATCACCACTGTTTTCGGTTAAAACAGATCGGCGACGCTGTTTGTCCTCTTTGTCCTCTGTGAAGTTTGCTGGTGTGTTTTATGAGGAGGGGCCGCTGCACCAGACTCTGCTTAAAAAAAAGCTTTTTAAAAGCTACAGTGCTCGTCAGCAACCGGTCACACGGCAGCTTGGAAGGCGATTTGGCCTCGTGTGCTCTGATTAATTTGGCATGCAGTTGACACCACAGTCATGCTTTTGTTGTAATGGAAACTGGCATTCACTCCTGGCGTTCTTCACCGCTGCTTCAGAGGGAGGGAAACGGGCGGACCGGCTTTGAAGGTGACATATTGTCTTTTTATGCCGACTTGAATAACGTTTCGTGTCGTCTTCAAAAATAACTGATGAATAGTCTTTGGCAGGTCAACACTGGCAACATGTTTTTAAGTGATGAGAATGTAATGTGGGCTGGTGGTCGGAGGTAGAATGAGAATGTTCAACAGGACGATGTTCGACATGTGTTGATCCAGCTGAATCTGTCGCTCTGATCTTCTCGCTGCTACAGAAGATTTTAGACATCTGACAGGCCTTCAGGAGAACTTCTGCCTCTGTAAAGGAGGCTTTTCTGGGTCCAAAGGGAGCTGCATGAAATCTGATAGACGCTCTGAAGACTATGAGTTTGAAGGTCAGAGGGTGTGGAGCCCACGGCTCATCTCTGCTTGAGGTTAGCAGCTCGAGGCTACATTAGCATTAGCAGTAGCTACGAGCGAAACACACTGGAACCTGTGCAGTTGAGTGAATCGAACCAACGTCTAAACTTTATTTCCAGTATAAGGTGAATTGTGGGTGATGTTGGTGAAATATTTCTAATTCTGCTGTGTTGAGTTTTTATATTTTTAACTGCGTATGGGTGTGTATATATTCAGTTATGATTTGGTGCTGTATAAATAAAACAGATTTGATTTGTTACTGTATGAAAGACTTCGGATAAATGTGGATAAAGTATAAATATAACACTGATCACAACATATGAGAATATTTTTAATATTATAGAATCGTTGTACTGCATACAATTACTATTACCATTAAAGAAATTACATACAAGAATGCAAATGGCTTTAAACTCGCTGGCAAATATGTTCTAAGAGGTTGGATTAAATATGTGCAGAACAAACTGCTCATCTGTCAAACGAAGGGGAATAATTCCAGCATGTAACTCCCCTCAAACCACAAACTGTCATATTTCCTTTTCTGTGTATATTCAGATTAAATGCCACCAATGAACACGATCCATCTCCTTTCTTTAAAGTGTTTTTGGAAAAAAAAACAGGCTAGCTGTTTCCCGCTGCTTCCAGTCTGGATGCTAAGCTAATAACCAAACACTGAACTGGTAAATAAGTCTATTTTCCAAAAAGTGAAATATAAGATGATGAGATGAAAGCCCATCACCACCAGTCTGTGTCAGGTTGCAGATAAACCTGCACGAAGGAACGAACCAATGAATGCACAGATTTCATCAGGAGGATCATAATGGCTCGGTGAATGCAGACCACACACACACACACACACACACACACACACACACACACACACCTCTTTTGGTCTGATTGTGATTTTTCTTAATGATGCTGCTGTGAATGAAAACACAGAAGTGAGATTTGACCTTTGTAATGGTGCTGAATGACAGGGACACACACACAATAAATGTAATTAGTTTGAAGAGGTGACTAATGATGGGTCACAATCGAAACTGTGGTTTTTGTTGTTTTTGTGATTCACACTCAGACCATCTGTGCGTGATTAGCTATTCAGTCGGCTTCAAGTCTCTGAGCCAAAGCATGAATCTTTAATGTGTCTGTCTATTCAGAAAAACACTTTTGGCTACCGGCACCACAGAAACCGCACAGTGGACTGAGAGACCATGACGCTGCAGGTTTGAGCCACACCAACATCGAAGAAATTCACACCAGCAGCCACAGCACGCACACACTTAACCTCCATGCATCAGTGAAGAACATCTATACATGCCGAAGAGCAGTGATTCCTAACACGTCTCTGCGGGGTGGACACCTCCCTTCAACGGTGTTTCGCCTACTTAGTCCCACTACACCTCCAGGAGGCTAGGCGGTGAGCTCCGGCGTCCCAGAGTCACCCCCCCTAGTGCCAGTTCACACTGCTCCTACACAATCCAAACAGCACTGCCACGTTCAACTGACCCAGAGATGCTCCAGGTAGTGGCCAGTACCGATGCTAATATTAAGCTAATGCTAATGCTAACTGCTAAGAAGAACAGAAGAAGACAATACAGTTCAGATGCTACCATTTAGCTAATGCTAATGCTAAATGCTAACCGCTACCTGCTAAGAGGAACAGAAGAAGACAATACAGTTCCGATGCTACCATTTAGCTAATGCTAATGCTAAATGCTAACCACTACCTGCTAAGAGGAACAGAAGAAGACAATACAGCTAGATTCACCTATACTATAGAGATAAACTGCTGAAAGACTTTCACGTTGTTTCATTTTCTTACACAACAAAATAGGAAATACATTGACGAGAAGTCACAAACTAAACAGCTTCGTATAAACTGTGGATCAAACTGAATCCATAACTGTGAGAATATTTTCTGATCATGACAAAACCAGAAGAAAACCAAAGCTGTACAGAGAAAAACGAGTCTAACAGAAGAAACACTTCCTCTGTGGCTAATTCCAGCTCAGGTGTGTCACACGCTGCTCTCCAGGTAGACGGCAAAGATTCACCTGACATCCCTCTTGTGAACCCGTTGCCCTTCTCTCTCTGTAGATTCTTTTCAATCCTCGCTTCACTCCTCCGCCTCCTCCAATTTAAAAATCCTTGCTCCATCAGCTCAGCCCAGAAGCAGCAGGAAATCGCTATCGCACAGCTCCGTCACCTCTGCTCTCGATTGTTTCATCGTTTTAGCATTTTTTTTAAAAAGACGTTAAATATGACATCTACTCTCCCTGATTTGTGTTTCGTCTTCACTCCCACTTCATTAAAGCCCCCACAAAAATGCTTAAAACACTTCAACGTGTTATTTTTTAGTCAGCAGACAAAAATCAGCCATTCATAGTGCTGTCATACTTACGCACTGTACATGTCATTTTTAATTGTAAAAGAACGAGATACATGTCAAAACACTCCTCCAGAGCTGTGCTTGAGAGGCAAACTAACATTTAAACACCCGCAGATTAAACCGGATCGATCAGGGATTGATTGAAAGGCTGACGGACTCTCAGCGTCAGTCAAAGTGGAAATCAGGTTTGAAAAATTAAATTAGAGTAAATGCCCAAGATAGATTTCTTATTATATTAATATGTATACATATCTACACTCACCGGCCACTTTATTAGGTACACCTTGCTAGTACCGGGTTGGACCCCCTTTCGCCTTCAGAACTGCCTTAATCCTTCGTGGCATAGATTCAACAAGGTCCTGGAAACATTCCTCAGAGAGTTTGGTCCATATTGACATGATCGCATCACGCTGCTGCAGATTTGTCGGCTGCACATCCATGCTGTGAATCTCCCGTTCCACCACATCCCAAAGGTGCTCTGTTGGACTGATATCTGGTGACTGTGGGGGCCGTTTGAGTTCAGTGAACTCATTGTCATGTTCAAGAAACCGATCTGAGATGATTTGAGCTTTATGACACGGTGCGTATTCCTGCTGGAAGTGGCCATCAGAAGATGGAACACTGTGGTCATAAAGGGATGGACATGGTCAGCAACAATACTCAGGTAGGCTGTGGCATTGAAACGATGCTCAGTTGGTACTAAGGGGCCCAAAGTGTGCCAAGAAAATATCCCCCACACCATTACACCACCAGCACTAGCCTGAACCGTTGATACAAGGCAGGATGGATCCATGCTTTCATGTTGTTGACCCTACCATCTGACTGTCGCAGCAGAAATCGATGCTCATCAGACCAGGCAAAGTTTTTCCAATCGTCAGTTGTCCAGTTTTGGTGAGCCTGTGCTAATTGTAGCCACAGTTTCCTGTTCTTAGCTGACAGGAGGGGCACGCGGTGTGGTCTGCTGCTGCTGTAGCCTATTTGCCTCATGGTTCGACGTGTTGTGTGTTCAGAGATGCTCCTCTGCAGACCTCGGCTGTAACGAGTGGTTGTTTGAGTTACTGTTACCTTTCTATCAGCTGGAGCCAGTCTGGCCATTCTCCTCTGACCTCTGGCATCAACAAGGCATTTTCACCCACAGAACTGCCGCTCACTAGATATTTCCTCTTTTTCGGACCGTTCTCTGTAAACTCTGAAGATGGTTGTGCGTGAAAATCCCAGTAGATCAGCAGTTTCTGAAATACTCAGACCAGCCTGTCTAGCACCAACAACCACGCCACGTTCACAGTCACTTAAATCACCTTTCTTCTCCATTCTGATGCTCGGTTTGAACTGCAGCAGATCGCCTTAACCATGTCTACATGCCTAAATGCATTGAGTTGCTGCCATGTGATTGGCTGATTAGAAATTTGTGTTAACGAGCAGTTGGACAGGTATACCTAATAAAGTGGCCAGTGAGTGTATATTACACATACACACATAGAAAGAAAGTCTAACATCCCAGACAAGAACAAAACAATTCTGCAGCTTGATTCCATTCAACATACATGTTGTTAGTAATACAAATGTAAAGTTCTTGCTTTGTACAATACGGGTCAATGGAAACTGGTAAGATCAACATTATGGCAAATAAATAATATCCGACTTCCACATCCACATTTTCTACCGTGCAACATAAAGGGCGCTATACCTCCAACACTGATATTTAAAATTGACATAGGATTTGCTTGCTAACAGATTTGTTCATCTCATCATCTATTTGCAGCAGGGACTGTGTCACCTCCATCCGAGCTCCTGAGCCTGGACCACTGCAGCTTCACCTGAGAGCTGAAGACTCACCTGATAACTCCTGAGTCTGTTAAGTGACACCTCAGATCTGACAATGTGTTTTTGTTTTGTTTTTTTTCATGTTGTGTTGTCTTTCGCTCCAAAGAACGATGGCATCTTGTCTCAGAACTAGTGCAAAGGTCTGATTGTGTCCGACAATGTACAACGTGGACTGGCCTGTTGTTATGGAAACAGAAACCCTTCCTTTACAAAATTCTCTCCAGGCGGCACTTTCTCCATCATAAGCCCCGCTCCATGTGAACACAGCTTCAGCCTGCCATCCTCAGGATGATGTTTTTTTCTTTCCCTGTCTCTCTCCCATCTTCTCTCTTTTGGGGGGGGGGGGCTGTAGCCTTAAACAGATGCTGGTAGGAATCCCTGCTCGTGGCTCCTGTTGTTGCTATGAGCCAACAACACATCTGCAGTGCGGCGCTCTGCTGCTGAAAGTCAAAACTGTTTTTCTCCGCTGTTCTCTGACAGAACATGAGAGCTGAAAACACGCTAAGCTTGCAGCGCTGTCAGGAAAAACAAAAAGCAGAAAGACGCAGAGAGAAGGCACGCAACCTCAACTAATGCTGCTAGATGGCTTTTCCTCCCTTCCTTTTATCACTGCAGTTTACAAGGGAGAGGTGGATTGGATGCTGCTTATTAACTCTGGCATTTAAATGATGATTTATGGCTGCTCCATCGAGAACAAAACCTTTTCATTCTTCTCCTTCCCTCAAAAGCCAACTTTAGGTGTTAGAGTGTACTGCGTTTCTGTTGGCTAACCAGATCTTATGTAAGAAGTAAGAACAGGACAACTTATCCCATTCATGTAGACAAAGACAAAAGAATTAATAACTACAAAGACACACACATCAAAAAGTGGCTGCTGCCAGAGGACAACGTTCAGCTCATTTTACAGTCAACAGGATCCTCTGAAGTTACGGGAGGACAGCTCAGAGTACATTTTGTTTCCATGGATGGAAAGTGAAGAGAAAAAATGGAGTGAAGCTTCACAATGGCTGCAGATGAAGCTGTATACATGAGCTTCACACAACAGCAGTAAATGTTTAAAGGATAGGCTTGGCTTTCTCCAGTCCAGTAGGTGATTTGAGGGGGGATGCTATCCCCCTTGTTTGTAAAATGACCAGAATGCATCCCTTATTAACCTGCATCTCCATCCTCTAGCAGCAGAGACAGTGCAAGGCCAGGGGGCTTGTTTAGCCTGGTCTGTCTGACTCATTGATCCGTCATCTGACTGAGGTTCGTCAGGATCTATGACCCCGACCACGGCTCTGAAGTATCAGGTCTGACTGTGCTGAGTACTGATGAATCCACGAAGCTGTCTGTGGTGCTGAAGGAGCAGAACGATTTCTTCTTGGATTTATAATAATACATATAATACTATAAATACTCAATTCTATATTCAATTATAGCCTTCATACTCTATAGAGTGGTGACTCCTTCATGATCAAAGTACATGTAGCAACCTGTAGTCACAGAACAGCGAGAGGATCATATAGACACACCGTGCCTGTAGCATTCCTATAATATTCCTATATTTCTATGATTATTCAGTAGCATCAGACCAAGTTTGGGAGGTGTACATAGGTGTGTGTGGGCCAATACTGGCCTCCCACTGTCCCTGCCTCCCTACATCATATCGACATGACGGCAGCACAAGCTCCTCCATCGGACGTAGCTACGCCATCAGAGAAGCATTTTACAGTAAATAATAGTAGCAGATGAGATAAAAACTGAAAACGAAGTTTCTGCTACTGAAAAGCTAACAGAGCCTTCAGAGCTAAATCACCTCTAACACAGAAATTCAAGGACCCGGAAGTCGGACGAGAACGTCAGCTGGATGAAAATGTTGATCAGAGTCGTTGACTCTCCGGATTATTACTCTGCATCCACGTTGTTTCAGTCTCAAAGACAAGAGTTTTAACTTTAACTTCAACAAATGCTCTTATTAGACTATTTTCATGAATAAGCATCAAGCTGAAAAGAGGAGTGGGATGCAGAGGCCTTGCAGGCTCACTACTGTGTAATTCCCTGCAGATTTTTTACATTTTCATGCAATATTAAAAGCCCCAACTAACACTGCATCAAATGACATCGCTTGGGGCAATTTATCAGACTTTGCTCAGCTCCCTCTGGAGCCACGAAAGGCTTTGTTTTCTCCCAAAGTCGTTGTTGTTGTGTTATTTAGGCAGACTACCTCCAAAAAGAGGGGTTAAAGTTTCAAAATGATGAAGAAGACATGAATGCTTAAGAAGGGCTGCATTAAGCTACATTAGCTGACACGAGTGACATAAACAGAAAACTACAAAACTCCCTTCAGACGCCTGTGAGTGGTGTCAAAGATACTTCAGCGATACTTCTCGATGGTCTCTGGGCAGTACGCAGTAACTTTCATTTTCAAAGACGTCTTGTTGTGTGAGATGTTTGTGTGTGGGGGCATGTGTTTGTGTAGGGTAAATGTCACCTCTTCCCATCTGTTTCAAAAGAGTGACTCAGGCTATTTCTAAAAAAACTGAATCCTAATGTCACATCTGGCGTGCAGAGAAAACACCCTTCATTACGTTTGTCTTATTCTTTCTTATGCTCTGTCTCTGCTGTCTCTTCACATGAATAAGTCAGCTGGTCAGGCATTCCGTCACCTGCTACCTGTCCTTCCCAGGTAATTACCCACAATCCATCACCTTAATGCCAAGCCTACCAGAGTCACATTGGGCCCAATTCTTTAAGTAATTTGAAATTGTTAAATTTAAAGCACTGAGTTGATTGAGCCTGACATTATTTAATGGGTTCAAGGTGGTACAATCTATCCGTGGAGCTATGTATACGTAATTTCAGCTGTATTTCAGTATTATGCCATGTCTCCTGCACGGTTTATTCTTGGGATAAGGAAGTTGGTATCACCATATATGTGTGTGTGGCCGCAGCATTTTGCCACATCATATTCAAAAACACTGTAAACAGGAGTTGAAGAGGAAAAAGTCATTTTTTCCAGTCAAGTCATGTGGAGACCTGAAGGTAACGAGGAGTTCATACCTCCAACTTCACATGCAGTAAGTAAGGAGGTAAATGCAACACTTCCAGTTCAAAGGTATCCACAGGGACTGACCTCCCCCCTTTTCTCTTCACCCTGTACACTGCTGGCTTCAGTATGATGACTCTGCAGTTGCATCGTTGGGGGGGGGGGGGGCAGAGTACCAGAGTGTGGTGGCACCACACTACGGCAGTTTTATGAGTCTGTGGAGACCATTTTCTATGTTGTGGTCGACTGGGTCAGGAGGCTGAGGGTGGCTGACACCAAACTGATTCAGAAGGCCTGGGAGTGGAGCTGGTCTCTCTGTTGATACGGCCAAGTATCCCCCCCACACACACACACACGTTCTGTGGCCCATGTGCATCTCGAGTCGTCGATGTCAGCGAAGTCTGAAGAGGCCGCTCGATGCCCTTCACGCTGCAATGACTGATAATCATCATTTCTGATAAGATAAGCTAACGTTTAGTCTGAATCGTTCTGAGACTCACTGTCAATGACGAATGTCTGGAGCCCATCAGATGTTCCCGGAGTATAAACACATTCAGTTTAGAGTGGCAAAATACATATGTTTGGACTGGATTATTTAAATATTTCATCCTTACCGTGTGGATCGCTATAGCAACTGCGGTCATATCATCATTCCTGACTACAAATCCCTCGATTTAGAGGAACGACTGACTGGAAAGTCTGGGCTGTTGCGGTTTCTCAGTTATTTATGTGTTGAGACTTTCGTATCAGCCTCATATAAATCCTTCTGAACAAGAGTGGACTTCAAGTGAAATCGAGGCTTAAAGCAAAAATATCGTCTGTGGAAGTTCAGGGTCCTGAAAGACTTATACCGAGTGACAATGTACTGCAGCAGGTCTGCGTACTTTACACCTGCAGAGACTCTTGCACCTCTTACCTTATGATGACGTACATGACCAGGAAGTTTCCCACCAGGCCGATGACACAGACGATCATGTAGACGACCACGATGGTGACCTTCACCCCTGTCGGCAGTAAGGCGTCGGTCTCGTTGTAGGCACCGCTGAAGTTGTTCTGGAAGAGCGAGTCATTGTACAGCTGCAGGTGACCGAGCTCGGCCAGCAGGAAGTCGTCCGGGAACTCCATCTCTGCTCGAGAGCGAGGGGGGGGGGGGGTTTACGTGCACCTGGAAGAAGGAAGAAGTGTGTTTATCCTACTGTATCTACTGTAGCAGCGTGATAAAGCTACAGGTAACAATGAGCCCATCTGAGTTACTAAAACTGTGCAGAAAGATGTCGGTTCTGCTGAACAGTTTAACGTCATGCTGTGTGGGCTGATTTGAATTTCACATGTTAGTTGTCATGGTAATAATTCTGACTTGTTAGTGCACATGTTTCTCATTGATACAGCAGAAAAAGATCATCTTCACGTCCAGAGAATCCAACATGCACACTCTGATTTTCAGACCGATCGTCACCTTTGCACAATCAATCCAACCCCCCCAAGCCAGCAGCAAGACTTCGTCATCTGTCACACTAATACCTATGTCGCTGAATGTAAACAAAGGTCGCTCGCAGTGGTAGGTGGATATAAAGCAGGGGGGACAGATGGAGAAGAAACTGACTGGAGGGGGTTGGGAGAATAACGGTGAGAAGACTGGGAGAGTTGGGAGATAAAGAGGGGGCTGGGAAAGAAAGGAGGAAATGTATGATGAAGGAGAGTACGAAGAAGAGGAGGATCAAGAGGCCGAAAGAGGCCGAGGAAGAAAGAAGAAGTTTGAGGAGTGAGGGAATATGGGGAATGAGGAAAGAAAAGGAGGAAGGAAAGGAAGACGACACTGAAAGGAAAATTAGGAGGAGAGGAACTGATGGCATCAAGTGTACTATCACATGAATATGAATATAGGGGGGGTAGATTACTATTTAATGAATATTTATGGATGTTAATGCAGTAAAAATAGGAGAAACAGTGATCGTATACTTGGCTTTTTATACAGGAAACAGTGATTCTAAACCACCAATCAAAAACTGTTTGTGCAAAGGATGGGCTGCATTATTCTAGATTTTTCTTATGGGGTTAGGGTTAATATAATTTAATATAATCTGACCTCCGCATGTCAACAATGTCTCATCAACTTTTGTTGGCAGAAGCACTGCGGTTTTTAGTTACAGTCTAATTAACGTTCACAATCTGTAGCTACAACCTGAAAATAAGTGTGTGAAATGTCACGTCCTGTTTTATTTTGAAGGTTCACGTGATGTGTCTTCTTGTGCTTTACTTCCTGTGGTTTTTTTCCCACCTGATTGTCTGATTTGTTTCACCTGTGTGTCATCAGTCGCCCTCCCTGGTGTATTTAAGCCGGAGTCCTCCCCTCACTCTTTGTCAGGTTGTTGTCTTCTTGCCTTGTGAGTGTTTTTCCTGGTGTTGTCTTTATTCTTGTCCACATAAGTGCTATCTAGTCTTGTCTTTGTCTCCTTGCCATGCCACAAACCATGAAGTGTTTGTCCAGCGTCTTCCAGTGTTGTCTGTACTCGTTTGCCATGCCGAGCTCCATGTTCGTGTTTCTTTCGTGCTGTTGAACTATGAAGCTGATCGGATGAAAATATTGATCTGATATAAAGTTTAAGGGTCAGATTCTTAAATGGACATGAGGTGATCAGCTGATTTCTCCAGAGAGCAGTCACCTCTCGCCACGTGGCCACGTGGCTTATTAATTTGAGAATATCCAGACTTTTAATTGTAACAGTTATGGGATTAACGTTTACTAGCTGCAGCTGATTTAATCTGCTGCCGGTGATGTTTGCCATTTAAACCAGCAACACGTTTCCAAGGATTTTGTCCCATTCAGTTTTATTTATAAAGCACCAAATCACAGCTGAGGTTGTCTCAGGACACTTTACAGATGAGCAGAAACAGACCAAACTCTTTATCTACAGAAACCCAACAGATCCCTCACGATTCCCTCATGAGCAGCACAGAGGCGAGAACAGTTAATAAGAAGCGAGGAGAGATACAGGAGCGTCTCACCTACTTAGCTCTGATTGGTTGACTGTTTCTGTGACAGGGGTCACATCCACCAACACCACATCTGTTTCAATCGCAGAACAAAGCTGAGGCTACATTCAGACAGCAGGCAAATCAGCATTGTCTCTCAAATCAAATCTCTTTTTGTCCCTTGGGATCAGATTGGTCGGCGACGTCTGGACACACAAATCCAATCTGCATGAAGAGAATGATGAATGGAGCTCCCTGATCTCGCCGTCCAAACGATCACGCTGCCAAGTCGCCGTGCAGAAGACTGCAGTTCTTCATGATGTCCTCCATATGCTCTGCTTGTAGCAGCGTGGATCCTGCTCAGCTGTTCTAATGCAGCCGTGGCATCCAGTGAGACGTATTTGTTGATATCTGCTTGGAAATCGCATTTCAGACCACCTCCAAATGTGGCGTGCATCTGATTTGTTTTTTTACAGTTCCGTTTTTTTTTTAAATCAGCCTGGATACAATGTGGGTAAACCACAGCCTGGGGACGGATGGAGGGATGGATGGAGGGATGGGTGGAGGTTGCCGTACATGAGACAGACTGAAAATAAACAAATAGAGTACAATACAATAAATACAGTGTCGATGGTGTTCATGAGGAACATACTTATTCAAGCATTTTAATAGTTCATGGACCACAGTGGAGGTCCTCGTCATTGATAGAAGGCGTGTGTTAAATCAAGCTTCAGCTGCAAAGGCAATTCTCTCTTTCTCTGCAACACCCTTCATGTGAGCTGCAGCAGCAACACGTCAAAAGCTGCCATGAACCACGCTCCCTTCCTCCCTCCCTTCCTGCCTGATCATGAATATTCATCAAATCAAAACAGCAAAGTAACTCTGCTGTGCTGCTGAATTTTTAAAACACGTGGATCATACTGTCCATGCACCGATATCGCTCACTCTTTCTCTCTCGTGACATCTTTTTCCTCTCCTCCTTCCCTTTTCACATCCGCCATCCTCATCCAGACACGCTGTGTTGTGTTCAAGGTTCGAGCTCTGTTCCAGCGGCAGTGTGTGAGGGTGCGTACTTTGGCTGCCTAAGCTTTGATGAATAAGCCGTTAAACTTAGAGCCTGAAGTGCATGTCCATGTAAGGCTGCGGTGCCGCTCTGGGTGGGCCACTGAACCACTTCTACTATGTGTGAGAAGACAGCCGAGGACTAATGACACTGATATTTTTATTAGTTACTGTAATAGTGCAAGATGCATCTAGGAAAGTAAAGCTGCAGCAACTGGTTTGTACACTTCAAATGTTGTTTATCCTTTATATATATATATATATATATATTTACATACTTTTTTTCTGACATAAGCCCTTTGTATAGTTGTACATATATATAGTCTACTTTTATTTTGTATTTCTCTATTTCTTTAGCTATCTTTTCTACAACTGCCATTACCTGTTGCTGTAACAACGAATTTGCCCAGCTGTGGATTAATAAAGTGTATCTTATCTTATCTTATCTTATCTTATCTTAAGTAATTGCAGTAATTATGTGTCCATACAAATGTTGTGACATTTATGCAAATTTCCTGAAAAGTCAGAAACCAATGTGGGTCATTACAGTAATGTGAATACATAGAGAAGGCACCAAGATGTCATAATTAATCAAGCACCGGTGTCTGATTCGTCTGATTCATTGCTGGGGGGCTGCACTGGTGGAGGTGTGTTCTTTCAGGTGCTGCTGAGACTTGAAATATGAACCAGGATGTCCAGTTTGAGTAACTGATCCATGACTTTGAAGGCGCTGAAACACTGCAAAGAGTTTCGTACCATTATCAGGTGGGATTTCTGGACAACAAGGCAAACTACTTCAAACACCAGTCTGTAACAAGTGAATGAGGGGGTTGTGTTTTTTTTCGTTTTTTCAAAAAACAGCAGCAAACATCTTCAGAAAATCCACAGAGCGGGACCGTCATGAAGAACGCTTGTTACAAGTGGACATGCGAACATTCAATATTGCTAACTAAACATACACAAAGAGATCAGGGTGTCGCAGAGTTTAATACCTGCAGGTTCAGATAGCACCGCCGCAAAGGAAGCATAATACAAACAGTTATTAATAATTCCATACAGTTCAGGTAAACTATGGGGGGGGGGGTGTAGTCTCTGCTTACTTTCAACCCTTCAGCTTGTTCACAGCTGTCCAAATGGTCACGGTTGCATAAAAAGACACAATCCTGGTTTTTATTATGTCATCAGCACAACATCGACCTGGTTGGGCCTCACTGATAATGTCTGACGCCGCCTCAGTTTCTGCTGTGATAAACAGTGATAAAGAAAATCAGCTAAAAAAGGTGACTATGATGTTCTTCTGAGTGGTCCCTGAAAGCAACACACATTACTAGCTAAACTGAACAAGCTGCAGGACTAACGCTCTTCAATGACGCTAACGCTCTTCAGTGGAGTTTGGATGCTACAAGCAGCTTTTACAGACCACATTCTGACAGAGCTGCGAGCACCAGGCAAAGTCAAACTGTCAGTTTGTCTGGAATAATTTATAGACATGAAGGAAAACCTGATGTGGAAACTCAGTGACAGCAAATGTGTGATTTGGCCTTCATGGTGGACATCACCAAGAACCTCTCAGAGCTGAACCTCGAGCTCCAGCAGCGTCTCAGCTCTCTGCTTTCAAATGTGAAATCACGGGAAGTGAAATTAAAGCTGTGGCAACAGGAAGGAGGACAGGCAGCATTTTTCTACTCTGCAAGAACGAAAGCCGCTGTGACATCTGAGCCTGCTGCCGATGAAAACGCCTTCAGATATTTGGTGAGATTTCAGGACGTGAAAAGTCGACAAAAAGAACTGAACATATTTGTGCTTCCTGAGGAACTAGCTGATGTTTCTGTCGGCCTACAAACATGAAATCACTGAGCTGCAAAGCAACAACCTGCAACTGAGAGCAACTCTCTTCAAAAATGACTCCGTTCTGCACAAAGATAACAGACCCAAACCTGGAAAACCAGCTGTGAGCATCATCATCCTCATCATTACCATCTGACATCAGAAGCCTCGCAAAGAGAAGCAGTTGCAGCCATCGCAGAGGTTAGTGTGATATATGTGTTCAGCAATTTAGTATGGCCACGGGTGCTGTCAAGGCAGGGCCAGGGGAGCCAACGCCCAGTCACCAATGTGGGAACCTAAAAAAACAAGTAGTGGATGCCAGGACCTGGCTTTGCAGCAACAGCAGACGATGAGAGGTAGCAGCAGGTTATTTCCCTGGGTCCTGGTCTGGGTCCTTGACAGAGGCTTACGTCAGCCTAAAGTCACACATACACAGCAGTGTGCCATGTGTTATTAAAGATTATCTACAAGTGCATTTTAACAAGGTTATGATGGGTTCACTGGCTTCTCTAATGTCACAGATTCTTTTTTTTTTTTTTCTAGCACCAGATTTCAGGTCTGTCCTTTGTGTCCTGACGACAAACTTCAAGTCAGAGCTGTTTTCCCTCACAGGGACTGCAAGATCACGGTGTGTTGGAGGTTTCTAGTCATGAGCCTCGATGGAAACAGTTTAAAACGTAGAACCACATCCTGTTTCTAACTTCTAGCTTTGCCCTCTCTCCTGGCTGATCATTTGACTGCTGTGTTGGTAAGACCTTATCTATGTGACCAGCTACTGTGTTTATGGTCTTTTTATATCTGCGATTAGTTACGAGTCATTAGCTGCCACAGTGCTCTTCACAAATAGGCTTGCAGCTTTAATGAGAACTCAGAGATCATTCTGCATGACTTCATTCATCTGCAGCGAGACGATAACACTGGAGACTCTGTCTGAATGGTTGGACAACATCTCTTCTCTATTAAAACTCATTTTTGAAGCCAACACAGACAATAAGTCTTATAGTAGTAATAAGAGAAAGTTTGAATATCACCTCATTGACAGCTGGGCAAACTTCACCTGCTGATGAAGGTCCAGTCAAAAGCTTCTGAATGAGATGGGATTGTTTGGTCAAATAGTCTGCTTTTCACATTAGTTTAAGAAACTCAGTGACGAAAACTGTGAGATTAAGTTCGGACAGATCTGCTGCATTTCTTCATTTCAGGGTTTGGTATCACACTGTAATATTATTGAGAAGTTGCTTCTGATATAGAGATAGATAAAGATATAGCAGATCTATGGAAGAGGGTCACTCCTTCCTCACCACCTTCAAAGCTGCTCAATCTTTATTTACATCCCTCACATGCAAAGTTTACCTGACAGCAAAAGTCCACCTCCTGGATGTGATTCAAACACCTACATCACACCATCGTACATGTGAACTGTGAAATCAGTTCAAGGCTGTCCTGTCCAAACCGCAAACCCAAACTCTCCAAATCTGTCGTAAACAGCGAGACTTCACTGCACTGATCTGTGCGAGAGCTCTAAATCTGGTCCTGAATGTTATCAGCAGATCAGCATGGAGGTGTGTGAGTGCCAAACCTGTGCAGGAAAGTATCACCGTAGCAACACCACGCATTCACACACACACACACACACACACTCTGACAACAGTACAAGCAGTCATTGATGCACCTTAATCAGGTGTTTGAAGTAAACACACTTAAACTTTATGATGGCACCTGCTACACAAACGCACCACGAGGTGAAGCACGTACACTTAAACGCAGCACGCGCACTGCAAACACGCGTCAACGCACCATCAATGCGCAGATCCAACACTTTCGAATAGAAGTGCGACGCGCACGCGCCGCGCCGCGCGCCATCAGTATCTATACCGTGTGTTGTTTCGACCTTTCAGCTGAAGCAGCTCCACATAAACACAGTGACAGACTGCAGGCGAACAGAGGCGCGTTTTCGCATGCGGCGCGCACTGTGCTGGTCCGTGCCGGACGCGTGTACAGGCACACAGACGCGAATGTACGCATATGTTAATGTTCTTGCATTGCGGTTGCAGCCCCGGCAGCATACCTTCCTGGTAGCAACAGCTCCGGAGCTCCCCGCGGACCTCCCCGAGGACACAACCGCTGAAGTTCCTCTGCGTTACTGCGCGCCCCCTCGGCTCCTGCCCGCCCGCTCTCTCTCGGCTTTGGTTTGATTTCTTTAGATTGGCTGTTTCCTCCCGCTGTCATCACCAAGGAGCAGGCGGTGTCAAAAATCCCCAACCTCGCTCAGTCCGTCGGTCCGTCCAGGTTTCCCCGGGATGACGAGGGGGGAGAAAAACCGCTTCACCTCCAGTCAGCATCAGCTGGCAGGTAGAGAGCGAGGGGAGAGAGAGAGGGGGGAGAGAGAGAGAGGGGAGGGGTCTGCTGGGATGAAAATGCAGCCAAGCAATCTGCTTTCTTCCATTCTTTCTTCTCTCTCTCTCTCTCGGACAGATCGATGAAGGCTTGATCAAGCCCCCACCCCCCTCTGTTCCTCCATCTCCACGCTAGTAGCCCATCCCGTATGCGCATTTTAGATCAGTAATATATCACGCGGCGATGTATAGAGCACGTGCAGCCAGCTGTATATATGTCATCTGTGTTTTGGCTGATCCTGAGGAATGTAGTGTAATCAAACCTGTTAGTGTAATCACATTACCTTTTTAGTCACGAGGTGTTCAGTGAAACCCTTTGGACAAAAAGGTGATGTCACGGTTCAGACAACCTGTGAACACACCGTGTGATGCTGCATCACTGGAATAATAATGTCTTTATTTCTTATTCTTAGTCTGAGCTGAAGGCTCACACACATCATGCTGGAATATCTGCACAAGTGCAACATGACTGTTCATTAATGCACGTGTGCTATAGGACGCGACTGTTTCAGCAGCTGATAAAAAGATAACAGCAGCAGGAATCAGCTCTGTGATGAAGGTCACCACAGCCAAACTTCCAGCTGATCACACAAACGTCGGCCAACAAGCGGCTGTTGTGAATATGTCCTGCGATGATGGAGACAAAATCTGTGTTGGTATCCGTCAAACTAAATTAGTTCGCCTCGTCCCATTGGTCCATGAATAAAGTGCTAATTGGCAGATGAGGCTGTAGCTGTGAGACATTATTTTTCGTGTCTTTTGAATATCTCATGTGTAAAGGTAAGAAAATCAATCTCAAATATAATTTGTGTCCCAACAACATGCTGCACGATGCAATCATTTCCTCTGCTCTTAACTCTGATACGTTTCACTCTTCAAAACAAATGTAATTAAAGCCGCAAGCGGCGATAAAGGGCCCTCGCACCTATGGCTCGAAGCGTGGCATACTGCCCCCCCCCCCCCAAGCCCAGCATCTTTTCCTATATGGCCAGATCATCGTATTGACCTTCTTTGTTACTGGGCAAACAGATCAGAAGGGATATGAGCTACGAAAGTCTTTGCACAGTGCAGAGACACGAGTGAAGAAAGCTATAGAATAAGTCAATTTGCAAACTTTCCAACATTTTAATTGGCTGCGGAGGCTGTTGTTGAAGAAGAAGGAGAAGAACTGTGCATCAGTTCATGCAGTGGCAATACTGCACATTTTTTAAATTTTTTTTTTTTCTATTTTAGAAAGATAAATAGGCTTGTCGGATGTAGGGTGTAGGACAAGTACATCATCTTCCATTGTATGTAAATTTGAAAAAAGTCCAATTATCTCACTTCCTGTTGGGCGTGGCCATGACATCGTACGACCTTTTTTGTTCGTCTTGGTATGAAACACACCCCCATAGAAGGATCAGTCCGTAACTTGTACAGTATGCCGGCCCCGCCCCTTTATCACGTTATCGCTATCTTGCACCTAGGCTCCGTTATGGGCGGGGCTTTTTTGTGTACGTACCTGCAACCCTACCGAACACCGGTGCAAATTCCTTCGAATTCGCGCATAGCAACCCCCGTCAATTGCCCCCAAAAATAATAATAATAAAGAACATGACTAAAACAATCGGGCCTCCCACCTTTGGGGCTCAGGCCCTAATAAGAACTGACCCACAACAAATGACATCATTTGTGACACGTGACCGTTTGACATCTGCATTCAAGCGAAGTTCACCGGTCGAGTTTGTGAAATGGGCTCCGGCATCGGAAATATATTTTCATGACAGCAAACTCCCGAGGAAAGCTGCCGCAGCATGAACCGAGCTCAACCTCCCCCCGTCGCGGGTCACGGTGGGAATCAGTCCTTAACTCCTGAGAAACAGGAGCTCAGAGTCGGAGAAGCTGCAACGTGGCGAGCAACATGGTGAGAACAGCGTCTCACTTCAAACTGTCTTCGTGCTGCATTGCAGTCCGTCTGTCTTCTTTTTCTCTCTTTTCAGTTTATTATAGAAATTAAATGTGAACAAAGTGTTAAATCCTTAACCATCCCGACTTCACCTTCAGGGCCACTGAAGATGAGATGAATCATTTCAAAGAGTTTAGCCTGATGGAATAATCAGGACGAGGACAACACACTCAACCAGATACTGTAGGAGCAGAACCAGGTTAGCTATCTGACCGATACACATACAGTAAACACAGTCACTTATTGTACCAAAGAAACAGCAGGACAAACAGATTGATGAACATTTATAAAATAAAACTATATAAAAAAATACAAAAAGTTATTCACAGGAAACAGAAAAATAACCAAACAAGAGCATGAAGCCAGAATCAGGTCGGACGCTGTCACAGCGGTTTACAGCAGCGGTAAGTCATGTGTTGTTTTTGTGACCTCAGCTGATCCGATCAGCCAAATAGCTGGTAATGAACTGTGTGTGTGTGTGTGTGTGTGTGTGTGTGTGTGTGTGTGTGATTTTCTGGCTGTAAATGAAGCCTGGTCCAGCAGTAATATCAGGACTCTGCATGTCTCTGCTGTGTTTTGGCATCAGATTCATTTCTTTGAATCCTTCCATTCATAAAAGAAACAATAAGACAATAAAGCGTCTTCTCACTCCCAGCCGTCTCTTTTCAGGGCGCTGTATGCCCCTTTAGCTCATATAGACAACCCGTTCTCACATCAGCGCCTCAGAAAGTGACGCCAAGGCGTCCTGACAGAGCGTCCGTTTGTGACAAGTTGAGTGTGGGAATGTGTTGGACGATCTTGTTATTTTGTTCAATAAATTCTCCAAACGTAATCTGTTTGGTTCGGTTCATTTCAGCTGCTGAAAAAAGCTTTAAAAGTTTTATATAAAGCAAGGAACCATCTGCTGCCAAGAAACATTCAGAGAATGTTTCATGAAAGACAGCAAGGTTATGATTTAAGAGGGAAATCAAATCTAAAGGTTGGCAGAGCTCGCACAACAAAGAAAAGTTTCTGTGTCACCGTTTGTGGAGTAAAACTGTGGAATAATTTGAGCACTGAAATCAAAAACAGGTCGAGTATTTTTTTATTTAATTTTAATTTTATTTTATTCACTTTATTGATCCCAAACTGGGAAATTATTCTCTGCATTTCACCCATCACTGATTCACTGAAACACACACACACATGCAGTGAACACACAGGAGCAGTGGGCTGCCGCATCAGGCGCCCGGGGAGCCTTAAGTGCCTTGCTCAAGGGCACATCAGCCGGCTAATGGAGGGGGGGAGTGAATACTCCACCACACCCAAGTTTCTCTGCCAGTCCGGTGGGGGGAATCGAACCGCCGACCCTCTGGTCGACTGTGGACACAGATTCTCCAGGTAATGACCCAAAAATCCTAAATCTTGTGTGATGGCACCAAAGTAGAAAGTGACATCCATAAATATGGATAGATAAAAAAATGTAAGTATAAAAGGAGGGCTTACAAGAGGGCACTTTAGCACGCGTTTTTCAACAATTGGGCCGTAAAGTGCCCGGTTGCCCCCCCTGTTGCCCCCCACTGGTTTTCAGTCTAGGGCTTCAAGAGAATTCATATTTTTCATATAATCAAAACATGACACAGATTGTGTTGTAGCACAAAATACTAAATTAAACATTACAGATATGAACCAACCATCCTGTAAAAGCTGTGTTTCTTGACAGCGGGCCGTGTCTGTCAGACAAACACGCTAAAACACTGATTAGAGTTTGGTTGGAGAACCAATTCTGCACCGAGCGCTTCACCTACCTCACCCACTGAACGCGGGACCCAATTAGCAACACAACATAACCCCCACAGAGGATGCATCAGTCGCTGCTGTACGATCATGAAATAAGTGGCCAGGAAAGGAAAGGAGCTCATACACTCCAGACGAAGATGATGAAGAAGTAGCAGAAAAGCCCGTGGGAATTGTTTTCATGTTCGAGAGCGTCGTTTATTTATCGACGCTTTCTAAAGCCTCCGGAGGCCGGAGGAACCCGGAGACCACGGAGGACTCATTAAACACACCTCACAGACGGACCCCTGTTGACCTGAGCTCAAACTTCATCCCAGATCTCCTCTGAGACTCTTATATTGTCATCCTGAAAATGAATAATGTAAGTAATAGCTTACCGGCTACAGTGGGTACACATCAGCGGAAGAGGTCCTGTGAATCTGACTGTGTTATCACGTAAACTGTAATTAAACGACAGACGTGTGCTTGAGGTCTGTTAAACAAAGAGAAAACACAGATTTCTGATCTGAACTCACAGATTAACTACTGAGGCAATCTGTCGTCGTTATAGTCGGTGAAATCAACTGTTACCGTCTTAAATTTTCACTTGATCCAGTTTTTTAGGTTTGTTAATAAAGTGAAATTTACACTTTCAACATGTGATTTCAATAAAAACGATTCGTCTTTCACACATTTTATGAATACGTGAGTTCACGATGTGAATGTAATTCTTGGTAGAGCATCCCTCTGGGAGATTCTGTGTCCGTGTCACACGATAGTCACTCTGTGGGAAAAGAACGGTGGCCCAGAGGGCTCAACATACGTCAATTTGAAAAAAAAAAAGACATGAAAACAGACAAACACATGTCCACTAATTTAGCAGCAATGCGGCACAGTAAGTTGCAGCGCACTGGAAATCCAGAACCAACAGTTTCTCCCGAAATGACGCACTATTCGTACATTTAAGTGACGCAGCCCTCTAGTGGCTGTAGTGGTTATGACGGGAGTAAAGGGAGGGGGTTGGATGGGTGGATGAACATTTTGTCGAGTCATTTTAACCCCACGATCGCTCCTGAACCCCCCAGGCCTTTTGTGCCTAAATCCAACCAAACCTGGACCGCAGTGTGGTCACATCATAAAACAGACGTGGTGGAAGGCGCAGACACGTTCGCCTGCCTCCGCCTACAGGCGTCAGATCACGAAGTGGACAATCAGTATGTTCTGTGGTTTAATTGGAGGCCGTATGTGGTGAACTTTGACTCTTCATTGTTAAATTTGTAGAGATTTCAGTCATATTCTGAACTTCTTCTGCCTATAATCTGTTCCACATCAACACAAAGCAGATTAATTAATAATTTAGCTAACTCCCCCTCAGTGACTAAGACAAAAATTGGTAAATCTTCTATTTAGTTATTGATTTATTTTTCACATGAAGATTTATCATACTGTTTACTTTCTGACATTTATATTTGGCTTGTTTTACCTTTTCTTGATTTATTAATTATAAAAGTGATTTTGGATTGTTTGAAAAAAACTTTTGAGCAGTAAAAAAATAATGATCATCTTTATTATTTTTCCAAACAACAGCACGCTAAATGCTAAAATCAGTCCTCAGAGTTTCACAGTGGGAGCGCAGTCACTCTGTCCTCTGAGTTAGAGGTGGCAGTGAGGAAGAGGAGGACGGTCCTCCTGGTGTATGCCGACCCAGCCATGGGGGGCGCTAATGTTCAGCCTGGGTGAAAGGTAGAGGAGGAGTGGGGCAGGAGTACAGAGGAGTACAGAGGAAGCTTGTGTTTAAGTAACCTGAGCGGAGCGTCGCAGACAGATGGTTTAACAGCATGACGGGAAAATTAGGCCGTAAAGTCGGAGAAGCAGCGAGAGCAGCTGGAGCCTGCTGCTTATGTTTTTATATGTTCGTCAGCCGCGGGGCGTGATTACAGACTCTCTGGAGATGAAGACAGCATGTAGACAAACGTAAATTCAGAGGCAAGAAGTCGGGAACCCTGTGTGCACTTTATTTCAGTTACTTCCTTTATTCTTTCATGCACAGAGCTGGTTTCTGTTCCACCAGCCACAGCTGTGTTTTCCCATGGAGTGTTTCTGGAAAGGGTTTGCTGTATGAAGAGGGCTGGATGTGGCGAGGCCGGTCAGCCTCGCTGCATATTTCTCCCCGTGGTCGACTACATTACAGCTGCTACCACATTCCATATTCTACAATAAGGTACATGCATGTTAAATGCATTTCAGGGCATTTAAGGGGGTAGAAAAAGGTGAAGAGAAGAAACTATCCCATAGACCTTTAGCACTATTTGAAATTATAATATGATGACAGGAATCAAACCACACAGTCCCGATGAAGCTGAGGGTTTAATACACTACATTAATAAATGATAACTAATATTTCCCTACATTTTTTCTTCACTGTTGGGATCCAAATGACTTGGAGTGCTGAATAACAAGACAACAGTAAAAGAGTGTTTTCACCTGGCCTGTTATATTATAATCCCAGAATTACAAGTAATCAAGTCAAATCAAATTAAGTAAAGTCTAAATCGTTGTGTCACAGGTTTTCTATGTTGAAAAGCTTGTTAGCGTCCCCCCCTTCTCTGAAGAAGGTGACCTGCCTGCAGGCTCACCTGGACTGAAACCATACAGTGAGGACCCATTAGCAGCCGTGAAAAACGAGCTGCTTAATAAACGTGAAGCTTCCTGTCCTTCTAACATCGAACAGCAGAAAACAGATGTGATCCACAACAAAAAAAGATTATTTCACCCCAAAACATAGTTTGTCGCCTTGAGATGATGAGATAATAAACTCCTGATCGAGTCGACGACCGCTCTTCTCAACATACAATAACACATATATCCACATCTACACAATGCATGCCTCCTCCGAGTACTGTGACACACAAAGCATAATTAAGCTGTGCTCATAATTAGGATTCACATGGTGCAGTTATAGGTCGCTGCTCAGCGCCGAACACAAAGTGCTTTTGTAGCCGGTGGACGCTGCATCATTTCATGGGCAAATTAAGTCGACTAATTGCAGCGGGATGAATGAATTCCTGCTTCTTAATGCTCTTGAGTTGGGGCAGTGTGAAGTGATGCCCGCGGGGACCGGCTGGAGATGTGGAATTTAAATTGAGGTGAATAATAAAGCGAGAGGAAGACGGATGAAGCCCGAAAGGCCGAGAACCGCTGCGCTGAATTTTCTGCATCGTTGTGGTCGAGCTTTCTTTAACGAAGCTGTGTGTGTGAAGCAGGCTGACGCTGGAAGGAAGTGGCCCACGGTGTGAAAGCTGATAACAATGCAGCCGTCTGGTTCAAATTTGACCATTTTTAGGTTTTATTTTTCTGAGTAAAACTTCATTTCATCTTTTGCATAAACAACAAATAAGACAGAAGCAGATAAGCAGCAGCAGTGGAGGATCATGGGTAATGTGGTCTTCTCCTCCTGGATGCTCCTTGTGCTCCTCCCACCTGGTCGGGGACACCTGTGCTCAATCAGGGAAGAGGCTGGACTGACCTGTTGGCCCCGCCCTATAAATACTGGCAAGGATCACTGTGTTACCTTGGGACGGGGGTCATCCTGTGATGAATCGGGGGCTTGAGCTGTGATTCCATTTCATGCTGCTTAACTTCAGCACAGAGTTATATTTAGAGCTTCATCTGGGACTATTGCAGACAGTCATACAGATAAAATTACACAACAGAATGTACAGTAAGTCAAAATGTCTCCACCCCAACACGCTCCAACATCTGAATCCTGCCTTTATATTAATGTGCTGTAATTATCCAAT
This sequence comes from Chelmon rostratus, assembly GCF_017976325.1. Classification (NCBI taxonomy): domain Eukaryota; kingdom Metazoa; phylum Chordata; class Actinopteri; order Chaetodontiformes; family Chaetodontidae; genus Chelmon; species Chelmon rostratus. The sequence goes on along the minus strand of NC_055667.1, from coordinate 28,662,890 downwards.
AATAAGCACATTCACTGAATACTGCCTGAAAGGGTTTTTTAACAGATGAGTCATCTCATGACATTTTAAAAGTTAAAACTTCTACATTTACTGCGGCTTTGTCGCAGCACAGTTCATCTCAGGTAAGGCTGAACTCAGATCAGCTGTGCACCACGCATTGAGATTTGCATCAAAATTAATTTCCCAGATTGTGTCGAAACAGGTCGAATAGACCTAAAACCATCAGCGTGAGTTCATCATCGTCACATACGTCTGCATTTATAGAGCAGAATGATATTTGTTGTGAAGACACAAACAATGGTTACCATGGTGACCCTGATCCTTTTCTGGTTTTCTACCACTAAAACAGTGGAGTGGTGCAGGCCCCAGCTGGCCGACGCACATGTTAACTCCTCGTGTTTTCAGTATGAAGGTACACCTGTTCAGCTGCAGTGGGGGAGGTTTACACGGCACTTTTTCAACCTGTTCACGGGTTCAGCAGCACTTTAAATAAACAGGAGAAAACAGGATCAACTGACTCCTGGAGGACAAAAGAGATCCTGATCCTGGCAGAAGTGTGTAAAATGTAAAAGCTTGTCATGATCCGTGCTCTGCACGCAAGTTTTTTGTTAAGTTTCCCATTCTGTGTTGTCTTTGCCTGTTTTTTGTCACATCCTGTTTTATTTTGAAGGTTCATGATGTGTGTCTTTGGTTCCTTTACTTCCTGTGATTGTCTGATTGTGTCCACCTGTGTGTCATTAGTATTTCCTCCTTGTGTATTTAAGTCTGTGTCTTCCCCCCCGTCTTTGTTGGGTCGTTGTCTGCGCTAGCTTGTTGTCTTGTCACCTTGCCGTATACCTTAGCCATAGCCACAGCCACAGTCATATTGAAGAATTAGTCAAATCTATTCTTATCTAATAAATCTGTGTCAGCCTAAAACTCCCATTTTGCAGAAATTGTCTTTTTTTGTTGTCCTCTGTGAACATCGACAGCATCTTTATGTGCTGCAGATGGGATGCTTCCTGAAAGTCCGCAGAGGCTTTCAGAACGGCGGCTCAGTGCGAGGCTGTCAGGACGGGAACCAGAATACGTTTCCTGCCACAGGTCGACACGATGCAAAGTGTAAAGAGAGCGTACTTCATGAAAATCACACGTCATGACCTTTAAACCATGAGTGTGTTGAAAAAAATGTAAATCCTGAGATTGTCAGCACGTATGTCAGTTTATAGAGTAAGAAGATTAAAACTAAAGACATGTATAATATGAACAAAACAACAGTGAACATTAAAAGCAACCATGCAGCTCTGCAGGCTGCAGGCAGGATGATGCACTGGACTGATTTTACTTTTATCCACCATCAGCTCAAATTCCAGCTATTTATTAACCCCGTTCAGCTGCCAGTTAAACTGCTGCTGAGACTCCATTTTTAATGTATTGCACTGCAGTGACTTATGTTTGGTTCAATGCGTAAATTATTCATGAGACAGAGAAGAAGCATGAACCGAGAGGAGAGAGGGGGAGAGAGACTTCAGTGAATGGTCTGATAACCGGTTTGCAGAAAAATGTTGGTTTTAAACCATCTTATTCTGCTCCTGTGGTCAATGAGGAAGAAGCTGAATGTTCATTCACTGAAACAGGGCTTGAAACAGATTATGTCATTGGTTTAAGTGCTTATGAGACACTTTTAATGAAACCGGCTCGATTCACATCAGCGGCGGTGCTAACCAGGATTGCATTAATGAGATTCAGAGCTGAATGAAACCTGATATAGATCCAGAAAAAAAAAAAAAAAAAAAACCATCAGCAATCTGGATGTGCTGACGCTGAATCAGGAGAGCAGTTTAGGTGATGGGTGTATTTATGGAGGCAAAGGCTGTTTCTATTGTCAACAGGTTGTCTGAACAAAAGTCGGAACAACAAGAGGTGATACTGATGGGAAGGTTTGGTACAAGATGTAATTATTGAGGTCTATGATCAGATCAATCAAATATCAAATATACGTCAGATTAGGCATGATCAGGGGCAAACTGATGTTCCGAAGGTAGACCACCATCACGGAGGGCCACGTAGGGTCGGATCAGGAAAAGATAAACCAGAGGTGGTAATGTTTGAGGGACTAAATCTTCTATAGATGAAGACATAGATTGTCACAAAGGAAAACTTTCCTCAGTGGTAGAGATGGGATTTATGGCTCTCTGAGGGGAGCCGGATCTCGGTGAGCCGTTCCTTTCAAAGAGCCGTTCAAAAAACTGGCTCATTTTTATATTTATTACGTTTCAAGAAGGCAGTCTGAACTTAACTTGTTTTATCTTGGAAATAACCACTGAGAGGAATGAATTTAGATATCCCACCAATATGAGTTTGAATTATTCTGAAATATTGATTATAACCTTATTTGACATGTGTGGATTAGATTTTAAACTCTGATCTGGATTAATCGTAAATATTCCACAGGGTGGCGCCACATCACTCTGCTTTGACAGTGCTTTGCTTTTTTTTTTTCGTTACTGACGCACTCACGTGAAGGCAGCGTGCACAAGGTGGCGTGATGCTATTAGCATATCTAATAAGTCCCAGCTGCGACTCGGTTCCCATCGTTCATGTTAACGAGCCGTTCAAAAGAACCAGTTCGTTCATGAACGGCACAACACGACATTAAAATGAAAGAGTGTTGAGTGTTTTTGATTCGGGATCAGATAACAGTTGAGTCTTCTGTATAACCGTATGTGTTGACATCACAGGAGACATTTTTGTCACTTTGGCGTGTGATGTCACTCTGACTTTAGCTGACATTATTGTGGGTGAACGACCCAAAACACAGACAGACAGATGCATTTACACCTTTTCAACATCTGGCTAGAATGCATCTCAGGGGTTTGACAGCCAAACGATGTGACAGAGATAGTAAGGTGAGGCGTGTCAAAGGGGTTCATTATCTCCAGTGTGATGCCTGCAGATATTAGTCTCTCTGTGTCTTTGCTGTTTTTCCCTCTGCAACAGAATCATGTCTGGGTTTAGCTGCATGAAACCATTTTCCAACATATTTTATTTCATCGGCACTTTGAGTCTGGAGACACTTGAGAGGAAGAAAACACGCCGGCCTCTCTCTCCTTTCAAAATAACCCCATTTGAGTTGCAATAACAATAAAATGCTCTCCTATTGTCCTCTCCTTCTACCGTCCTCTTTCAGTAAAACACTCATCATTGGCCTTGCCTGAATTGTTGCAGCAATAAAACGGTCTCCTAGCTTTCTCTCTCTCTCTCTCTGTCTCTGACAAATGCTCTCTCGACCCGTCCTTTACTGCACCGCTAAAAGGTACAAATAGCTAATATTTTTGTCAACAGTGCCACAAGACTTGTCACGTTTTCTGCTGAGCGTTCTTGTTCCCATCACCTGTCGGGTTAGTGAAGTCATAAAAGCCACTCTTTTCTTCTCCTCGTCTTCTTCGTCTTTTTCTCTTCATCTTTTTCCCCAGAACTGAACAAAGCTCTCCTTTTTCTCTCTAAAATACAACAGATGGAAATAAACAAACACACGTTTGCTCGTCACAGATTCTTGTGTGAGAATTTGCTGCTTTTCCTGCTTGAATTTAAGGACTAAAAAAAAATAATAATCAATTCATCAAAAAACCATCAGAAGCAATCCCTCATTAACAGTGTTGTGACGTTCACGAACGAACTGGTTCTTTTGAATGGCTCGTTAACATGAATGATGGGAACCGAGTCGCAGCTGGGAACCGTTCTTTTGTTTTTTCTGGGTTACATGGGGAGGAGCGCTGCCCAGCTGCGCGCTGCTTATTAGATATGCAAATAGCATCACGCCACCTTGTGCACGCTGCCTTCACGTAAGTGCGCCTTTGAAAGGAGCGTTTCATCTCTTAAACTTAATGTACATTGCCAGCTAAGGAGCTAATGAGTATGTTGGCTATGAGCCACTAGCAGTTTTGAATTAGTATGATAAAACAATGTACATACACACAAACACACAAACACACACACATTCTGCTGGAGCTGTTGGAGGCAGGTATAACTTGGTACTTTTAACAATATAAGGCGTCCAAATCTCCAGTTATGTTTAGCATAGCTATAAAAACTGTTCCGCTCTGTTAGCTGTTGATTCCAGCACATCAGAGAAAGAAACGGTGAAATGTGGACAGAAACAATTTGGACGAAATGACAATGTGCATTCGTACAGAGAGACGGACGTGATGAGGTGAAAGCTGACCTGGGACAGTTTGGTGGGGGTTTTGGACAGATCCCAGACAGCTGTAAACAGGCTCTTGGTTCCCTCTGTCTTCCTGTCGCTTTTCATTCGGTCTGATGAGATTTGGACTGATTCTGACAAGCAGGGTTATTAAAACACAACACCACCATATCCCCAAATGTCCATGACGCTCCTGGAAATAGACACCACCGACTGTTCATCTGTGAGAGTTGGAGATAAGAGAGAGCCCTCCTCTCTCTCTTATGTAGATGATAAAAGACGAAAAAGAAAATACATTTTCCAATTACACTGTACGAAATGCATCCCAATTTTAGAATGATCCTCCAGAGATAACAACTATGAGCTGATACACTGGAGAAGATGAGGATGCACAATGAGGGGAGTAACAGTGAGGAAGAAAATTACATCCTTAACTGCCTTTAACGTAACTGAGGTGAGGGTAATCACAGAGAGGGTGTGAAGGCAGACGTCTGAAGGAGGACATAAAGAAAAACAAAAGAAAGTGGATAAAATTAACTCACTTTATATGAAAACCAGCCCGTGTGCAGCCATGTTTTTACATCCAAATGCAACATAGTCACCAATAATGACCTGAGCTTTTCCTGCTTTCAATGTCAAAATGTTAACTACAGCACATTTTAAACCTTTGATGAACATCGCTGCTAATTAATCCAACGAACGCTGCTCAGTGGAAATGAAGGGAAAATGTTTGCATGCATACTAAACAGAGCAAAAGGGAAAAGTGTAAAAAGTCAGCATTAATCACTGTGATCCCAATAAATGTTCAGCTACAGCTCTAACTTGAACTTCAGATCTAATATTTGAGAGCTCACCTGGTTAACGAAAAGGTTCAGGTCGTTTTCTCAGGCAGACAGTTTCACCTGTAAAACAGGTACAACTGGTTGATGATATTGGACGCTTTCCATTTATAGTTCTGTTGTTCCCGGGTCCTGGTGCTGCGCATGCTGGATCATTGGTATGGCGGACTGGGACACTGGAAGCAAACAAGGTATTAGCATCACATGCTATAACAAAAGCCCTGGCAGGCGTGCTAAATTAATTCAGTCAGGTGTGACAGGTAGTATCACCATTAGCTGAACGTGTGCTCGTTTTATCCTGTCTTCATAAGCAGTTTTTAAAGATTTGGAAAATGCTAATATCATGCACAAGAAATGCTAGAAATTAGCCGATTTAATCATTTAGTTTTTCTTAATTTGTGATGTGATACTGGACCTGCTAGACCCCGAATTCAAAAAGCTTTATTCTCAGGTAAATCTGTCTGTAGGCAAGAAGATCTCTGCAACAGTGAAGCACATTGATATAAAATGATCTTGTTTATCTGGCACATGATGGCACTACTAATTGCTTAATTAAATTGCATTTATAGTCTTTTTTTTTATTTGGATGCTCGGAAACCTTCATTTATGTGGAGCCAGTTCTTGAGCACATTGAGGTGTGTTACCATGGCCGGATGTATTTCACACACGTGACACCAGCACAGGAAGAACTTCATGAGCTCGTCACAGACCAAAATAATACGAACATTTTTTCAATAGAAGAAATGAGTTTTCCAGCTTTCCCATCAGCTCTCTGATGTCTTCAGTTAACAAAGAGTTTTGATTTCAGTGTGTCAGACACTCTCAGCTTTTGTTTTTAGGAAGCGACACACTGTCGACCTCACATAAGCACATAAACAACACAAAGGTTATTCATTTCATTTTTCCTCTCAGTCGTTTCACACTGAAAAGCTACAAACAACACCTGCAGGGTAATTTGGCACTTTCACTCAAGTCAGGGTCACTGTGGGCTTAAAAGCTCACGATGAATGTACGCAGGTTAACACGGGTTCAGGGCTCAAAAGAGCGAGTGGCTGACTGCGTAGCAATTTATGGGCCAAGCGCCGGTTCATGGCCGCATGAGCCAACCTGGGCTTCCTCTGTCGTTTCACCGACACAAACCTTGACGGTTTGCACAGCAGCGCTATTTTCAGTCTGGAAGAAAGAGATCATCTTCAGACATTTGCAAAGGAACCTTGGTTGATTACTGAGCTCCTGTTCCTGCAGACTTGAGGACTCAAACTTGGAGGCGGAGATTGAACTCTCATGAATTCAGACTTGTGGTCGCTGTCGGCAGGTGCTGACTTTTAAAGTTTATGTCTCACTTTGGGGGAGCTTTTAGGCACCATGCCTCCCCAGCAGTGTTTTTCATTATTGTCAGTCTCCAGTTTTAAGCTAAGAAAAGTCAAATCAAGCCCGCCCTCATCAGTGAGAGAGCTGGATGATCGTCAGCAGCTGGGCGCGGCGGCAGGCAGCAGGTGCAGGCAATTAGAACGAGTCAAACATTGAGATCAAAAACTCACAAAGAGTTTAAACTCTGCTAACAGGCCGTCTCTGTTCTGAGTCTATTACCAGTATTTTATTGAGACTGACAGCAGCAGTATCTGAGCTGACACACGGGGAGATTCAAGCAGGGGTTGACCCGCTGCCAGCTGGGGGGCTGATTGGGCCTAGTGAGTGGTGAGGGGACCTTAATTCATTAATTGGATGAGCGATTTTAATCTTCCAATAAGATGCCTCAAGTTCTGGAACCTGCCTTTGAAAAGTATTGCAATAATCCCTCTTGTGCACCCCCCCTGACTTCATCCTCCTCTGTGTCTCTATTAGAGTCCTCTTCAATCTGAAACACTGTGAGGACAGTGTGGAGGTTGTAGCGTCTCCCCAGGGCTGCCCTCTCCCCTCCTACATTGCACTATCAACCTTTGGGGCGAGAAGCTTCAAAGACCGAGATTGAATGACGCCGTTGTCTGTAAATCGATTTGATACAGTTAGCTGATCATTCCCAGAGCTAAACAAAGTGAGGAAGTTCAGTCTGACGATGAAGCAGAAAGGTGGTGACGCTGTGTGGATCACTTTCAAAGTTAGTCAGAAGGCGCTCATTTTCTGACACAGAGATCAGGTCTCAGAGGAAGTTTAATATATTACCAAGCTTTGCAGGAGCCTCAACAGGAAAGTTTCTACTTTATCTTCTCTGCACCTTGTCTTTGTATTTCTTTGACTTCAATAACGAGCAGTTCCCTCTGCTTTTACACAACACACCGTCTTTGTTGACCTGAATAAACTGGTTTCAATGGGGAGGTGAGTGTTTCCCAGACACTCATCTGAATGATTTCACATTTGTATTCAGGACTGGCCCGGCCTTGATCCTGATACTGATCCTGATCCTGATCCTGATGAAGAAGCATTGTTTATCTTCCAGTTTAGATCACAGGTTGCTGGTCGGAAGCCCACGGGCCACATCGACCCGCCACAGCTTCCCAACGAGGCCCGCTAAATATGAATGTGTTCCGGCACCAGACCTCAGGGAAATCTGGAGCGGCACCAAAGGTTACACAGGCAAGGGTGCACTGTGCAGCCAATAAAACACGAGTCTGGACTGTGGATTAATGAGACAGAGGACCAAAAGTTAGCGTCCTGCTCCAGCCAGTGCTCGTTTAATAATAATTCATTTTAATCCTGCTAAACTGCATAAAAGTCATTACATCACAATCATGTCACTTAAAGTTCATTTTTCACATTCACACTAAAATAAGTTACATGAAGAAAATCAATGTAAAAATCTAACTGTCAATAAACCGTATAAAACACGAGGTCTAAAGCAAAATGTGTGCACATGAACTCAAAAGAATTAAAATTATATTTCACATAAATAAGAACTGGCTCAACTAAAACATGAAACTGTACAAAAATAATATCACCCAAAACACACATTTACTTAACTCGCTCATTCTTCAACACGTACAATAACACTCAGACAACATTGATATCACGGCTACAGAACCTCTGTGCAACATTTACATGACACTGTCTCAGCGTTGCACTTAACTGTCTGACAAAATGGCGCGTCGACGACTCGTTAAGACTAATTTGCATATGGCGACTCTCTAATTTACTCTCAGCTAACTGGCTTTAACACATAAACAATGTTTGCAACACGTTTTCTCACGTTACTTCAAGTTAATGTCTGTAACTTACACTGTGGAAAACAGAAACTCACAGAGGTGATTAAAAAAACAACCCGTTTGTCTTCAAAATACATCAAACCCATATCAAAACTCTACCGAACGTGTTGCAGAGGTTCACTCTGTCCTCAGAGGGATCGTTCATTAGCTCGCCGACCGCTGGCAACGAGCCAAAAGTCTGTTTCATTCATCCAACTCACAGTTTTACTCTCCACAGAACTGGACTTTTCTCCAGGTCCGGGGGGAGTTGAGGCGACAAAATCGAAAAAAGTAAAGTTTATGTGGAAGAAAAAGAGTTTTTCTTTTTGGGTTATGTTGATGCCAAATTGACAAGAAGACCGTCGACGTCTGACGCCTTTTGTTTCCAGGATTCTGTGTTTTCAGACACATGAGGAAGCGTTAATGTGTTTCTTGAAGGGAGCTTCAGTTTAACTCAAATGCTGCATGTATATTTTAAACACTTTGTCACAACCACAGAAACACAGTTGTTGTTATTTATTGGTTTGATTAACGGTTTAATAATATGGGTATTGATCACTGGCGGTGGCTGATCAGGCTAATTATCAGATAAGTAAGGGATAATGCCAGACGAGGTGTCCATTATCAGAAATCTGGGGCGTCTGGGGAGACAGCGCAGATGAACATCTGATTATCTCCAGGTCCGACTCAGGGATACGAGGATGATGGAAGCTGGTGTCTTTCCTTCTCTTTCTGTAACGCTTCAGTTAAAAACAGCATTTCTGTCCTTGAACACAGCGTCGCTAATGATGTTGACGTTTCTTAAGTGTCGATTAATGCTGGCTCTCAAACTCCTGAAACTGGCAGCACTGTATTCTCCTCCTTCCTGAGTCGACTGGACAGACGCATTAAACAGTCTGTAGCAGTGGCAGTGCAGCTCTCGAAGTTGATGTCCATGTTAACGTATGCTCTGAGTTTCTGTTGCCACGGTTACCAACTAGCGTTTGAGCCAGCGCAATAATTTAGAACAATCAGGCTATTTGACCGGAACTTCTTTTACAGGTGTCCTATAACACTTTTTAACGGACACCAATCAGCCAATCAGAATCGAGTATTCACCCAGACCATGGTATAAAGGTGAGATAATTGTGCTCGGCAGGGCAGCACAGTTATTAATGACTCCTGATGAAACCTGAAAGGTCGGCTCTCTCACTGCTGTTTACCTTAACAACATTCACCCAGAGAAGCGAATATTTCTCCGTATGATTTGGATTCGTCTTTCCTCGGCTGCCGTGTGTCTGCAGTGCTGGTTTTCACACATGATTTCAGGTCAGTTGGAGGAGTTATGACTTATTTATTCACAGCGGTTCATAATTCAGATCGGTTCAGGGTGTAAGTGTGTAGCTCTTCTCAATGTAGAATGAAGTGTCAGTGCAGACTCGGGGAGGGCAGAAAGAGATCAGAGAGCTTTTATAATTTGCTGATTTTCTTCTATCAGTGTACACTGAGTGTCACTTTGAGTTCTGATTTCCCAACATTTTAAAGACAGAACAATTAATCAAATAATAAAAAATGATAACAGTGAACCCTCGCTATAACGCGGCTCACCTTTCACAGCTTCACTGTTTCGCATATTTTTTTAATGCAGTTTTTTTTATGCTTTGGCGCATTGTGTTCTGCATCCTGATTGGCTAAGGGACTGACCAACGTGAACAGTCTCCCTGCCTCTTCTCCATACGGCTTGCCAAATTTGCAAATTTTCTCCATGACAAACCCCACAATGTCAACGAAACGTTCTGCAGGATGGGCTAACACTTGGTCGCTTGGCAACCATGGTAAGAATGGCCTCCCAGGAATGGTCATTGCAGCGGAGCGCAGTGACGAAGAGGCAAAGTTAGAGGAACGGTGAAATACACGTGACTCACAATGTGTCCAACCTTGTACGGACTATTGGAAATATATTTTTACAGTATTTCCAAAAACTCATAGTTATTTATTTTATTTTTTTTCAATGCTTGGGCCTGAAAACAGGTTTTGGTCGTTGGTTCATTGTATACGTGGTTCAGTATTGTATAATAAATGTAAAAAATAAAGCTGACTACTTCACGGATTTCGCCTATCACAGGTTCCTTTTGGAACGTAACCCCCGCGATAAATGAGGGTTCACTGTAATCAGTGATAAAAGTAATAACTACCTTCAGTCCATTTGTCTTGTCTTATATAATAAATGTGTTTCCCAGCATGCAACTGCACTCCCCGGTGTGTGGAGCAGGAAGCTACATTCGTGTTCTTCATCATGTAATTTAATATTCACAGTAGCATCAGCTATTCAATATCAGCATTCTTTATTGTGATAAACTGTGAGATTGGTTTTAGTGTGGTTAATGGCTCGAAACATTCTGGGATTAAAAGACGTCTTGAATGTTTTTTTTCAAACTTAAACAACAAACACGTCCATGTTATTAAAAATATCGTGGAAAAATGATTTTCACATGAGCGTTCACACCACAGAGACTGCAGCATACGGTCAGCAGCGACACCAAATGCACAATCTATTTTCACAGCAGCTGATGTCAGAGTTTTGGCAGGTGTGAGGGGCGAACTGTCAGCTGATGGCGCCGTTTGTGAGCTCACGCCAGCTTCATCGCAGAAACGAAGAGTTTTCAAGCTGCAGGGCGCCGGCCGGAGCTCTCGTCGTTGTTGTGTCGGCGGTTTCCGGGAGAAGCAGCCGTGACTCCCTTGAGACAAAACACCAAGAAAATAAGGCTGCCATTAAGTACCCAGACCCGCCAACGCAACGAACCTCTGCACACTGAGGAAATGAGTTGAAGAGGAGGGGTCAGGCAGGAAACGTATGAAACCAGAAGAGGTGAAGGACTGGACAGGTGAAGGTTGTGAAGCACGACGGAGACTAAAGGGATGTTAAGGAGGGGAGGATGAGACGGGAGGAGGTAATGTAGAGAGGAAATGAAACAAAGGCGAAATGCTTTGAAGTTTGGAGAGGATGAAAAAAAAGGAAAGTAGCTGCTTTCCAGGAATCCCCGCCTCGGTGCAGGAGGTCGCTCGGGTTAATTTGTGTGTCTGCGTTCTGATTAAAAGAAGCTGAGTCTTACTGTAATTATCAAAGGTTGAACGTGCTTCCTGAGGAATTGGGTGAGCACTAACAGTGTCTTTCACGGCATCGGTGCGGATTACAACCTGGAAGCCTTTTTACTTTTGTGACATTAACTTCCTGTGGGTGACTCGTGCATTCAAGCGCGATCCTGCAAAATATCCAGATTCAAGGTCACCTTCCCGACAGAACAGGCCCAGAGAAAACCTTCCTGAGGACATGAAAGCCCCACCTCCACCTGGGCTGTACAGTGATAAAACCGATCCAAAAAATATGTTAGCTACAGGCGTCTGTGTGGAAACAAAAAGATCCCTTTGACTCCCACTGACACAGCGTGCATCAGAATCCAGAAATTTATCAAACCAGAACGTGCAGACAAACCCATTCAGGATCTGTGAATCTGCTCTGAAATCGTAGGAAATAACTTGAATTATTGCCTCACAGTCATCAACTTTGGATGCATGACTGCCACGTCTGAATGCGTGTAAACAGGAGGTATTTTAAGATAAGGCGGCGTCACATTCAGTGAAGGAGATGTGACATAATAACAAATATCAATAAATCAGTCCAACTGGTTTCATGAAAACACACACTCGTGACCACATCTGGCGAGAGTAGTATTCTCTACAAAAGTCTGGGGCACATTGTGGTGCTGGTGGAGACGGCCGCCATCATCTTCAGATGGAGATGAGGAGGGAGGAGAGAGGAGGCTCCAGGCAGAGGTTTAAAACCTGCTTCATGTAGCCGTTGCTCATGTTGCACCTGTAATATTTTCCACAGGTGATAAATATGAACACAGAAACTCAGAGAAATGAAGACGACTGTGAGCAGCTTCGCTCAGATCAACGCCGTGTTCATTTCCAACCAGCTGTGTTTCCAAGAGGCAGCTGACATGAGTTGTTTCACATCAGGATTAATGAGCCGCATGTGGAGGACGTGGGCAGACAAATAAGATCACTGAGCTCCCCCGAGCCTTCAAAGGTTGACCCGGGTTCGAAGTGATCAGGATCGAGAGGGGAGGAGGGAGAATCAAAGAGAAGAAAGGATATAAAGAGAAACTGATGAGGGCAAAATCAGCAAGAGGACTTTAGGAGGAGGGAATAAGGATAACACGCAGGAATCACAGGACACATTGTCACAATAAAATGTCAAAGAAGCTCTGTTGTAGAATCACTGCTACTTTCTACACAACCACTCTCCATCGCTCGTTGGGGAACGTGAAGTGTTTTCAGTAATTGCATGAATGTCTGTGCTTGTTGCTACTCCCATAATGAAAGTCTTCAAACATTTTCAACGTGCATCTCTGAGTATTCAGGAACTGTGTTTCTAGGTTTTTCCAGCTCATCTGTTCTGCATGCAGCTGCTGTGCTTTGAATTGGAACAACTTGAGGCAGGTTTTTTGCTGGTGAGATGACTTCTAACCGATTTTCAACTCGACAGAACTCTGAATGCACATTCAGTATTTTCTGGGGGGTGCAGAGAGGTAATGCCATCTGGTCTGGACTCTGGTGGTTGGGGAAGGGACTGGGGGGAAGAGTCTAACCTGGTTCAGACCTCCAGACTCTGGGCCCCTGCTGCTGTGGCCTGAGATGGTTTTCAGGCCCCTCTGAACCTCTCTGGCGTTGTCCCCCTCCAGCTTCCTCCTGTAGCTCTCCTTGCCTTTCCTTTTCAGCTCCCTCTGCCTCCTCTTCAACTCAGTTCTGTCCCCAGACTTGAAACCCTTTTCTTCTCGTTCAGTTCAGGGGACACCCAGGGTTTGTGGTTTGGGAAACACCGCACCTTCCTGGTCGGACCGGTGTTGCCCACGCAGAAGTTTCCACTGGGAGTACGTTGTGTTGTGTGTTGGGAGAGAGGATCAGAGGCAGCCTCCTGAGGTTTCCCGACTCACCTGAAAACACAGGAACCCCTCCCAGTGCTGCTAACAAGCTAACGGAGCGCAGCTGCACGGCTATGTAAACAAAGAAATCAGCCTGCTCCTCCTCGCTAACAAGGCGGGCTACCAAGTCCCTGTACAGCAGGCGTGTCAAACTGTTCCATGAAGGGTCTGCAGTGGCCCTGCAGTGGGGCTGCAGGTTTTCATTCCAACCAAGGAGGACCACACCAGGCTGGACTCCTTTAACCAGCTGATCTCAGTCTTCAGTTGGTAGTTTGGACATGGCTGCTCTACACCTTTACAACTCCAGAACTAAACAGAATTGTCTGGGGGGGGGGGGGGGGGGGGGGGGGGGACACAGAGGATGAGAAGCCAAAAGAAATGGAGAAAGAATGATGTGAATGATTAAATGAGAAAACTGGCAAGAAACAGAATAAAGAGACAGAAAAGTCAAGATAGATGAGGAAATAATAGAGCAGAGAAGAGATGGAGGCAAAGTTTAGCGCTGTGATCTCCATCAGACTCACATTTCCTTTTGTCCCCATGGAAGGCCAAGCTCAATTAGAAAATGCAGAGACTGAGCACAAATAAATAGGGTTCAAATGCAAAGTTGGCCACATTTAGCTCCACTGGAATTAATGTCTCTTCAGTTAATGCAGAGAAGATCAGGGTGTGGCGGTCGAGGTTCACATTTTAATGACTTAATGTGTCCTGTATCCTGTAGACCTCAGTGTCTCCTCGAGCTTAATATGTGTATATATATATATATATAATTATTCATATGCTTATTGCTACAAGTGGATATTTTTGGGAAAACAAAGGAGAAAAAATCAAATGAAAATACACCATCAGCATTTCGACAACGATGTGAGACGAATTCAAAGGTTGAATAAGAGCATAAAATGTTCAGTGTGGCTACGTCCACAGGCTTGCCACTAGGGAGCGCCCTTTCACCCTTACTCTTCATTGCGTACACTGAAGGATGCAGGAGCACTCAGCTCCCCTGCAGCAGCGTGCGAAGCGTTCTCCAAGTTCAGAATCAGAACATGTGCAAACAGGTCATCGAGATCCATATTTACATTTATTGCTCGGTGGCGACCTCTAACGGCTGCAGCAACGATGACGGGAGTGTCCTTTTGCACATTTTTTTTTTTTCGTTGATAATTAAAACACTTCATACTGGTAAAGTCATTCCAGTTGAACTGGATAAGGTCTGAGAGTCTCCGCTTGCTTTAAAAGGGGGATATAAAAATGTGGAAATGATCAAATATATGAAAGCAATGCACGAAGTACACACAGTGGGTCTCGGAGGGAATTGATCAGCCTCTGCAGCCACCAGTCAGCCGAAAAGACTGGGAAATCCTTGTTAAATGAAGCCTTTGATTGCACTCTGCATTTCTCTGGGAAATGGAGATTTCAGGCGATGTCGAGGTCATGAGGTCGATCAGTTCTTTGGCTCTTCTTTGGTCACAGCGATATTTTAATTAATCCTTAATCAGGGTGTTTGGATGCCTGACGCCTTGATTCACTCATTTATTTATTGCTGTAATATTTGTTAGGTACAACGGCTGTGACACTGACGCGTCTTTAAGATGCTGTAAAACTTTATATGTTGATTCAGGTATGTAACGAATGACGACATGAGCCATATAATTCACACCGATGAGCTCATTTTAACCCCTCTTCCCACTGCACAGTGAAGCCACAGTCTGCTCGGCCCGCTGGTCACGTTGAATATGATAATGATACCTCTGCATCATGCATTTATGCATATGAACTCCACGTAATGTGGAAATGTATTCACACCCTCTGGGACGCACTAATTACAAGTGAACAAAGCTTCATATAACTTACTGGCGCCTGACAGGACCTGAGTGGGTCGGTCTCAGGTCCACACTATGATTATGACCATTAATATTCAGTGTAATAATTATGGCTTTAAATATTTCATGACATGAAAATACAGTGGTGGGTCTCCTAACAATGCATGCTGGCAACACCCCTGTGGTATAATTACTATAATAATTATTAAATGCACAATTCTGGATCTTTGCTGACATACAGGAAGATGTCTTCAGCAGGATGTCTCCAGGTGAAACGACGAGCTTGGAACTGGCCGAGGATTGTGATGGACAGCATGGAGGAGGGTTCTGCTGCCGAAGTCCTTCGACGTTTTGATATTTTTCTTTCCAGCCTGAAAACTTCCGTCCAGCTTCTCTCTCACTCGGCTCCCGGTAGCTTTAACATTTCTTCATGTTTGAAATGTATGTTTGCACGTATATTCAGAGGCTGTAGTCTTCAAATATCTTCAGACTCATCAATTATTTTTAGTTGGGAATGAAGGCCTGTCAGACGACAGTTTAACGTGTTGGTCTCGTGTCTTTACTCAAAAGACTCGAAGCAATGTGACTCGTCCGAGCGAGGTTTTCAACACGGCTGTGGATTGAACAGCATCACAGTGACAAGAGACTGATTGTCTTCGGGCATGAAATGACAAATGACAGAGTGATGAACCAAAAAGTTGAATGAATGAGCCCATTTTCAGATGGAGAGGAGATTCTTCTCAGAGGCAGATCAGGCTACAAGAACATTTTAACTACTCTTCACGCCGACTGCTAACTGTATGACTATCCAGCCAGAAGCTGTACGTACATTACGTGGTCACGATCGAACACATCATTTTTAATCTATTTGATTTATTATTGAATTTCTCAGGTGGATGGTCCAATGGTCACGAAACTCTGCTCATCAATCCCATCGCTCCTCTGTATTTACAGTTAGCTGGCTAGTTACTCAAGCTAATTTTGAGAGAAGACTGGGTTTCTAAAAGTTTAGAAGTGGTTGTCCTGTTGTGCTCTGTGTTCAGATTAACCCGGAGGACGCTGTAGATGGAATAACACAGCAACAAACAAAACACTCTCCTCTTACTTTGAATGTCAGTCAAGCGAGCTGCTCTCAGCAGTCGTGTTTCCATCAAGGTGTTTTCATGCACATTTTTTATATTTCACATGGAAACTTTTTAAAACTATTCAAAGAGTGTTAATGTGATAAATGAGAGACAGACATATGTTTGCTAAATACGACACAGTGAACGTAACTCACGTGACTGATCAGCAAACCAAAGAAGAAGAAGAGGAAGAAGAGGAAGAAGCTGTTTCCACTGTCGTCCTCCCAGATATTCCCACAGAGCTCTTCGTCTTCGTCTTCGTCCCTGGACGGTATGAAACATGGCCAATAACAGCTGAACATTCACAGCTCGCTCCGTTTGTCTTCTTCTACTCTGTTTATTAAAGCCGTGCGTTACGTAGATTATACACACACACACACACACACACATGCACGTTCACACAGGCAGAATTAACCGTGGACTAATAAATTTGCTCTCTCGGGTCATTTTACACCCACAGATCTTATAAACACACACAGATACTGGCAGTGTCAGACAGGCAGCTGAGCTGAATCCCTGAACACAACATTAACTGTGGTCCATGAAGAAACGCCTCCAGACTCAAACTCAGACCGACAGCTCCGCTCTTTGCTTCTGAAACGCACTAAAAGTCTTTTCATTATCAATTCATTTGTCGACTCTTTTAGACTGAAATATCACAAGTTCCCAAAGCTCAAGGTGATTTCTCTTCACTTCCTGTTTGTTTTGTCGGCAGAAATGTTTAAATTTTCAATCATAGAAAACAGAGAAGAGCAAAAACATTTTCCTCTCTCCAACATTAGAGGAGGTAACTGGTTTCACACTGACTACCTCCTGACAGATTCCTCCTGTTGGACAGGATGAGCTCCCCCCGCATGGATCTTGATTGAAGGTCCCAAAAGGATCGTAGCGTTGGTCGTGATTATTAATTAATTTCTCTTGTCTCCATCTCACATCTGCCAACTTTGCTTTGAGCTCACAGTACAACTTCACTGTCACTTATTTCTGGACACTTCTTTCACTTCATTGGCGGCGTTGCACCACACGCATGTAACTGTGGCCCAAAACATTTTCTTCCATTTTACGCCCGTACATGCAGTCAGTGAACGCATCCTGTGAGCACTCAGACCTTCAGACCTTCATCTGTTTCCACCTCCAGCTGAAGCAATGACAGAAAAGCATCCGTGCTTCATAAATGACTCCAACAGCTGATCGATTATGAAAACTGTTGTCACCTCATCGAATGAATGAAACGCCTGTTTTAACACTGATCCAAAACCAAACCAGGAACCTTGTTTGGTCATCGGTCCTGTTTAACTGTAATTCCCTCTCAGATCCGTTTAAAAATAAACAGAAATGGTTTTGTTTGAATTTTGAGACTTGGTGGCCACAGTTGGTGCACATTAAGACATCAAAAGCCTTTTTCTCCACATATTTACGACTTCAAAGCACAAAACCAAGCAGGCGAACATGTGCTGCTTCATTGTGATGAGACACACACTCACTCGGGAATACTGCGTTGCCAGGTAACAGATGACAGAGCAGACTAACCACCATTAGAACTGAGCGTTATGCTCTTAGGTAATTATGGTGCACAAACATCCACTCATACAGTCAAAGTTAACAGAGGTCTGTTAATAACAGTTGAGCAGAGGTGTGCGTGTGTGTGTGTGTGTGTGTGTGTGTGTGTGTGTGTGCATATGGAAGGAGTATTAGAACATGTGAACTGATTAATATGTGGAAAAAATGTGAGACTGGAATAATCATCCTGCGTCACCAGGATCCTCATAGTGCTCCAAAACTAAGGCAGCAACAAAGAAGGTTGCCATAAATCCATGAAGACGTGTAGAAGTCGTCTTCTGTGAGGTCCGTCCTTCCTCGTGCGCATCAGCTTCTCTTTCTTTCTGAAATTTGAAATTCAGAATCAGCTTTGTTGGGCAAGTACGCGTGCACATACGGGGAACCTGACTCCGGTTTAAACACCCATGAAAACACAAATTTATTTTTGACTTAACACAGTGATATAACTTGCTCACTATAAGACGCACCGGATTCTTTGGAGATGAATAAAGTATCTATCTATCTATCTATCTATCTTATAAAGCGCACCTTCAATGCACGGCCTATTTTAAAACTTTTTTCATATACAGGGCGCACCGCATTATAAGGCTCACAGACAGAAACTACCGTCCTGTGGTGTCTGGGGTTACGTTATGCATCCACTAGATCAGGGGTCGGCAACCCGCGGCTCTTTCATCCCTCTGATGCGGCTCCTGAAAATAATTAATAAGCATTTATTTAAAATGTTTTAGTTTATTTTAGTTCGTTCGTTTGAAACAAACAGCGCGCGCTCACAGATGACAGCTGATCCTGCGTAAAGATGCAGGTGACGGCAGACATGAGTGTTGTCCATCTTCTCATCTGACTTCCTGAAACACAGCAAACGAAGTGTATTCCACAAAGCACTATAGCAATCAACCTATCCAGTCGTTCAGGTGTGAGGGTGTGTTGATGTCCTCCACAAGTAAATAAGCATATTTCCCAAAATGTCAGTGATCTGTCTGTCTGTCCTAAAATCCTGAAACAGTTGAGAGGAAGTCAGTATTTATCACACACTGAACCTTTGAGCAAAAAGTAACTCAAACAGGACCACCCACACCGACTGACAGGTGACCTCGGGGAGAGGCGGGAACACGTTGGGGGGGGGCTCTTATTCAACACACTGTACAATACATGTGTTTATCCGGTCATGTGACTGAGCAGGCTCACGTGCTTCACTTTGTGTGTGTGTGTGTGTGTGTGTGTGTGTGTGTGATATAGTGTGTCTATGTGGAGAGTCAATTTACTGGTAACTGGCACCGTCTCGTGGGACTCGTGTGTCACCATGGCAACAGCTGGAGACAAAGATCAGGGCGGGAGAGAGATAAGACAGAGAGGACGAGGGTGAGGGCTGCCACGTTTCCCTCCATCTTTTTCAGCCTCTCTGTAGTGAAAAGACTGAGACTGTGGCCCCCGCTCGTAGAGGTTTAATATGTGTTTCTATAGATTCCATTTCTGTAAAATATTTCTACTTTAACCTATAAAATGTCAAGTATTATTACAATATAAGTCTTACAACATTTGTATGAGCTGCCAGGTCACACCAGGCTTTCCGTTTGTTTTATGCATCATTCAAAATAAAAGCATCTGCAGTTTGCACCAGTCGACCTCACCTGCTGCATCCCTTCATGTCACAGCAACCAGTCGTGCCTGCAACATGAGGGGTTTTATTTTTATTGTTGTTTGCAGTTTCATCACTAAATTCACAGAATTTAAATCAACTGTGTAGATTTCAAATATTGGCCTTTTTTATGAAGATCGACAGCAAATAGAAAAATATGCTCTAACACATCTGCTCTTGTTAGCCAGCCTGCTAATCGCAGTCACCCCACAGACCACAGAAGCTAACACAGCGGACTGAAGCAACAGAGGAACTGACAGATATTTAACATTTTTCTACCGCTGTTGTTCTGTCATCATACAACATTTCTGAAGTAGTTTGTGGAAATTCTGCAGCTTCTGTCGAGGAGGAAAAGTTAACACCAAGATAAATACCGTTAACCGGCAAGTTTACTGAAAAGGCCTCCAGTGTGATTAAAGCAAGGGTAAGAAAGAAACAGAATCACCAGGAGGAGGCGCTCCAACTCACCTCACATGAAGCAATGCAACAAAACACTGGTGAAATGCTTTCTTCCAGTCGTCAGGTAGGCTTTACCTGTCTCTCAGGTAAGTGTTCATCTTTCAGAAAATCATAGAAATACAAATAATTCGGTTCTGTCAAATGCTAACAAAACCTGCAAAGCTCACTAATCAATATGCTTCATCAGTTTGACAACCCAAAGTGTAAAGACAACAGTTTACCAGGGAGCTATGGGTCAGACCATCTCTCGGCTCTGAGGAGACTACAGGAGGTTATTGGTCAGAGACAAAATCGTCCCGCATTTGGAGAAAATATGATAATTCAGCACAATCCACACGACTTGCACTACAAAGAGTTGGACCGGACATATTCTCGTCACGGCTGCTTGAGGTAAAGAGACGCAGGGATGGAGGGAAGAAAAGAGGTGGAGGAGAGGTGGAGGGAGAAACAGAAGGAGTGACGGAGGAGTTTTGTCGGGTGCGAGTCACACAGAAATGAAATCCAATCTGATCTTGAACGAAATGAAATCTGCACTCAAATGAGTTTTTCTACATTCAACGTGTGTCGGCTGGCAGAGCGGGAGGGGGAGGAGGGGAGTCAAAGGAATGGAGGGAGGATGGGATGAAGAAGGTGTGAAAAGAAAAAGGCAGAGAGGAGGAGAAAAGGAGAGAGTGGAGGAGGGGGAGGCAGAGGAGGAGGGGGCAGGTGGGAGGACGGAGAAAAAGATTATAGGAGGTAAACTGAAGATAACGGCCAGGTTCATCTGTCACACCTTTGTGACACTACGTGTGTGTGTGCATGTGTGAGTGCGTGTGAGTGTGTGTGTGTGTGCGTGCGTGCATGTGTGTGTGCGTGTGAGTGAGTGTGTGTGTATGCACGTGTGTGTGTGTGCACATGTGTGAGTGTGTAAGTGTGTGTGTGTGTGCATGTGTGCATGCGTGTGTTTGTGTATGCGTGTGTGTTTTTGTATGTGTGTGTGAGTGTGTGTGCGTGTGTGTGTGTGTTTGTGTATGTGTGTGTGTGAGAGTGTCTGCGTGCGTGTGTGTGTGTGTTTGCGTGTGTGTTTGTGTATGTGTGTATTTGTGTGTGCGTGTGTGTTTGTATATGTGTGTGTGTGTGTGCGTGTGTGTGTGTGTTTGTATATGTGTGTGTGTGCGTGTGTGTGTGTGTGTGTTTGTATATGTGTGTGTGTGTGTGTGTGTGTGTGTGTGTTTGTATATGTGTGTGTGTGTGCGTGCGTGCGTGCGTGTGTGTGTGTGTGTGTTTGTATGTGTGTGTGTGTGTGAGTGTCTGCGTGCGTGCGTGCTTGCGTGTGTGTGTGTGTGCGATGTGAGTGTTTACGTGTGTGCGTGCATGTGCGTGTGGGTGTGTATTTGTGTGTGTGTGCGTGCGTGCGTGTGTGTGTGTGTTTGTATATGTGTGTGTGTGTGTTTGTATATGTGTGTGTGTGTGTGTTTGTATATGTGTGTGTGTGTGCGTGTGTGTGTGTGTGTTTGTATATGTGTGTGTGTGTGTGCGTGCGTGCATGCGTGTGTGTGTGTGTTTGTATGTGTGTGTGTGTGTGAGTGTCTGCGTGCGTGCTTGCGTGTGTGTGTGTGTGCGATGTGAGTGTTTACGTGTGTGCGTGCATGTGCGTGTGTGTTTGTATTTGTGTGTGTGTGCGTGTGTGTGTGTGTGCAGACATACAGTACGTGTCAGCTCAAGGACACCGCTCACGTCTCTCTCTCTCTTCCATTAAACAGAGTAAACACACGGTGACACATGTTGACTCAAAGACTTCCAAAATGGACTGATGGAGGAGGGGGGGGGGGGTGTCTGGGTGGGCGGCGGGGAGGGTGAGGGGTCACAGATTTATCTTTTCTGCTGCACTTCCTGTTTCTCTCAGGAAATGTAGAGAGACAAACATGCACCTGGCGTGGAAACACTAGTGGTCAGCTGATCGCAGTTTAGATGATCTAACGAATTTATTTCAAGTTAAACCTGAAAGTGAGCATATGTGCCGTAATAACCCCTCACTGTGTCACAGTCACACAAAAATAACGCCCTAGAGTCATGTTGTCTTGCACTTCCTGTTTTATTGTGGAACCTAACTTCCCTCTCGTTTCAGGCCCTTGACTTCCTGGTGTGTTTCCCACCTGTCTGATTGTCTGCCCCCCCGATTGTCTCCACCTGTCGCTCGTTACCTCGTGTATATATTGTCTGCGTTTCCCCTGTCCTGTGATCCTGAAATCAATAATCAGTCTGGACTTCACCATCCAGGAAGCACGTCGACATTCAAGTCTTCCTCCACCTTCCTCCTCCTCCTCACATACACCGCCATCTTCGTCTGTCCTAAAACAAAGTTCAGCAGCTGTCCTTTGTTTTTCTGTTGGCGAGTGAAACCAAAGATAAAAACCTGCTTCGTGAAAACTTCTCCACATCGACTGAAGATGGTTTCCAGCAGCAGAAACAGAGCTGTGAGACGCAGTGAGACACCGTCTCTCTGTGGCTGCAGGGGGGACATCTGTCCTCTACAGCAGCGTTGATCACAGAGAGGAAGGAGTTCACTGCTACAGCGCCATGTAGGATCCTCCACTGCAGGTCTCCATGTTTCCCTGCTAGAGGAGGTTTGTACAAGGACCTCCATGCAGGCCTGAATGCAGGGTTTAAGGACCAGTAAGTCCTCCACGGGGTGTCACTGCGCCCGTTCAGTTTATTCTGGTAAAGAGTCTTAACCAACAGTTTGTACAGCGTCTTCCCTGAGGCGTCCTCCATAGAAACACCTACAGGGTCGACAGGCTCGAGTAAAGGACCAGAACCGTTTTTAAAACCAGGAAACAGTCTGATGACAGGATACGGGTCTGCACAGTTTCGTAGCAGTGCTGTCTCGGTGTCCCGTCAGCTGATGTCTCCAGTGCTGCAGCAGCTGGTTGATGACTCTTGTTGATCTCACTCCCAGCCGAGCAGCCAGTCCAGCAGGGTCGTCCAACCCAACCCTAAAAAGATTTATGTCCCCACTACATCAGTATCGGTTTCATGCAACCAAGGTGCCAAAGAGCCAGATGCAGACATGCAGACACCAAAGACAAACATGTACATGACCTGCTTCTCCTCACTGAACCCAGGAGAAAAAAAGAGAGAAGAAGAAGAGCGCTGAATCATACATGTGAGTGTCAGAAGAGGACGTGGACCGATGCATGAATATGGACTATACAGGACTTCTCAGGGTTTACTACGAGACCTAATCCAGAAAAGAAAGAGAAAGCACTCTCCTTGCAAAGAGAAGACCAAGGCTACGGTTTGTAATTCCCACAACAGCCACCTAGTGTTACAGGTGGGTAAAAAGCTGATCTGAGAACACATACCCAACCCCCAGAACAGGACCATTACTATGTCAAAGGCTTTTGACATAATAAAGGACGTAAAGTAATGTTGCTAATGCATCACTACACAGAGAAACCAGGAGCTGTGGATGCTAACGACAGGCTGGAGTTCAGTTCACCTTCTCTCTTCTGACGAGCCTGGAGGGTTGACGGCTCGTTGACTCGTTGGACCGGTTACTTTGGTAAATACTCTTCCTGCAACTGATAGTATCAATGTGGCTTCAAAGCCATTACAAATCACTGTGGACAAGGTAAACCGGTCTAATGACATGGGGGTTAAAGCCAGGTTCAGGCACAAACAGGGCTTAGATTGGACTGCTGGCAGGAAAGACGTTGGAGGGCATCTCAGCTTTACAAACATTATGAGCCATTAAGAAAGGAGACCTTTGCAGTCAAGGACCAGTCAGATCAGAAGAGAAATCATGTCAACCTTTTCGAAAAGACCACTATCTCAGTCTTTTGAACACTCGGTCTGGCTGGTCGTCCGCGGTGACGGGAAATTATCAGAGCATTAAAGCTCTGACGCTTGACATTTTAAGGAATGGCTGCCTGTAATGTTGGCAGTCGAAGTGCAGCTCTCCCTTCACCCAGATAAAAGCATCATCGGACAAATCCAGAGCCATGTCACAGAGTTTGAGCCTGTTTGTGTCCGTGTGAAACAAAATCATATCCCACTCAGCACTGAGTGACGTCTCCCAATGACACCAATCATCCTGTGAATGTACACAACGCACTTTTTACACTTACTGGGGTTTTGGAAAATAATATGACTGTTATTTAATTATGAAATGAAGTGGACCTACTTCAATTCCAGTCTGCATTCAGGTACATTTCTAGGCAGGCTAGAAGGGTTTTGGGGTTAATTCAATTCAATTCAGTTCAATTCAGTTTTATTCATATAGCACCAAATCACAACTGAAGTTGTCTCAGAACACTTTCTATATAGAGCAGGTACGGACCAAACTCTTCATCTACAGAGACCCAACAATTCCCTCATGAGCGAGCACTTGACAACAGTGGGAGGAAAAACTTCCTTTTAGGAGGCAAAAACCTCGAGCAGAACCAGGATCAGGGTGGACGAGAGAGACAGAGAGAGAGAGAGAGAGAGAGAGAGACAGAGAGAGAGAGAGAGAGAGAGAGACAGAGAGAGAGAGAGAGAGAGAGACACAGAGAGAGAGAGAGAGAGAGAGACAGAGAGAGAGAGAGAGAGAGAGATTTTGAGATTTAACCAGACGTTTATTTGTCTTTTTGTTCACTGTATAAAATCAATAATCAGGACATTCACACAAACAGACTAACTGACAGATGTTACAGTTACATCAGCACATGTCCAAAGTGTAGCAGTCCCTCTGCTACAGAGCAGAGCCCCCCCTCATAACCCCACCTCACCTGGAAACTGTCCAGGTCCTGAACAGCCCTGTAAAAACTGAAATCAATAATCAGTCTGGACTTCACCATTTTCACAAAAACCGGAAGCACGTCAACATTCAAGTCTTCCTCCACCTTCCTCCTCCGGCTCACATACACCGCCATCTTTGCCTGTCCTAAAACAAAGTTCAGCAGCTGTCCTTTGTTTTTCTGTTGGCGAGTGTATTTAAAACCAAAGATAAAAACCTGCTTCGTGAAAACTTCTCCACATCGACTGAAGATGGTTTCCAGCAGCAGAAACAGAGCTGTGAGACGCAGTGAGACACCGTCTCTCTGTGGCTGCAGGGGGGACATCTGTCCTCTACAGCAGCGTTGATCACAGAGAGGAAGGAGTTCACTGCTACAGCGCCATGTAGGATCCTCCACTGCAGGTCTCCATGTTTCCCTGCTAGAGGAGGTTTGTACAAGGACCTCCATGCAGGCCTGAATGGAGGGTTTAAGGACCAGTAAGTCCTCCATGGGGTGTCACTGCGTCCGTTCAGTTTATTCTGGTTCAGAGTCTTTACCAACAGTTTGTACAGCGTCTTCCCTGAGGCGTCCTCCATAGAAACACCTACAGGGTCGACAGGCTCGAGTAAAGGACCAGAACAGTTTTTAAAACCAGGAAACAGTCTGATGACAGGATACGGGTCTGCACAGTTTGGTAGTAGTGCACCACCACAAAAGTCTTTCAACAAAGTACATTCATGTCCTGTCAGCTGATGTCTCCAGTGCTGCAGCAGCTGGTTGATGACTCTTGTTGACCTCACTCTCAGCCGAGCCGCAAGTCCAGCAGGGTCGCCCAACCCAGGTCCGGTTAGCTCCACCACCTGTCCCAGAGTGGAAATTCCAGCAGTCCGAAGCAGTCTGGACAGAGTGGGTCCACCCCAGCTCGGACTGGTTAAATGTCCTCCAAACAGTACTGGTTCTTGCAGAAGCCAGTAAAGAGAGTCCGCCTGCTGCTGCCTCTGCTTTCTCAGCAAAGTCCACACTGAAAAGACACTCCTGTAAAAGGCTGGCAGAGATGAAATGTTCAGCTTACTGGGGTCCATTAAAAACAGAGACAGACCCAGTCCTAGACCACCACACTGCCTGAGGATGCAGCAGGATGTGGGTCTCCACACCAGGTCTGTCGGTCCAGTGATCAGTCTCTGAATAAACTGGATCCGGAAGGCAGCACCCCTACTGGCCAGATGGATCAGGCCCTGCCCACCTTCCTCCTTAGGGAGAAACAGGACGCTCTGTGGTACCCAGTGCAACCTGTCCCAAAAGAAGTCCACTAACAGTCGTTGGATGTTTGACATAAGTGAAGCTGGGGGATCGATGCAGGCCAACCGGTGCCACAGAGCAGAAGAAACCAGGTTATTGGCGACTAAAACGCGACCTCTGTATGATGTTTTTTTTAGAATCCACTTCCATTTTGTGAGACGACCTTTGACCTTTTCTAAAACATGATCCCAGTTTTTCTGTAAAAATGTGTCGTTACCCAGAAAGACTCCCAGATATTTCAGTCCTCCTTTCTTCCAGACCAAGCCCCCGGGTAGCCTGAGCCGATCCCCCAGCCTATCCCCCACCATGACCGCCTCACTCTTTCCCCAGTTCACTTTGGCAGAGGATATGGAACTGAACAGGTTAGCGTTGTTCACCAACAGATCAATATCTTTTTGTGTGTTGACCAGGATGATGACGTCATCAGCGTAGGCTGACAGTTTGAAAGAGACGTCACAGTCAGGGAAACGAACGCCACTCAGATCACGTCTCAGTTTGTGCAGAAGGGGCTCGATGGCTAATGAGTAGAGCATGCCGGACATAGAGCAGCCCTGTCTGACCCCCCTCCCAACACTAAAAGGAGCACTCAGACCTCCATTAATTTTCAGAACACTCGCAATGTCACTGTACAGAACCTGGATCTTGGCTATGAAACCTGGGCTGAACCCAAAGGCAGCTAGAGTTTGCCATAGATACTGGTGTTCAACCCGGTCAAAAGCCTTTTCCTGGTCTATGGAAATAAGACCAGTGTCTACAACCAATGAGCCAGAGACCTCCAAAACGTCCCGAATTAAAGTGACATTGTCACTTATGAGCCTGCCGGGAACACAGTAGGTCTGGTCAGGGTGGATGACAGAGGCCATCACCTCTCTGAGTCTGGTGGCCAGGGCCTTGGACAGTATCTTATAGTCCGTGCAGAGCAGAGAAACCGGTCTCCAGTTCTTGATTTCCTGCAGGTCTCCTTTCTTGGGCAGTAAGGTGATGACCGCCCTCCTGCAGCTCAGAGGCAGCCGTCCACTCTCCAGGCTGCTTGAGACCACCTCCAACAGGTCTTCCCCCAACACAGACCAGAAAGATTTATAAAAATCGACAGGGAGACCGTCCAGACCAGGAGCTCTGCCACTCTGCAATCCCATCAGAGCAGTGTACAGCTCACTGAGGGATAAAGGGGCCTCCAGTTCTTCGTTGGCCTCAGCGTCCACCTGAGGAAGACCAGAGAAGAAGCTGCTGCACACCTCAGGGTTTTCAGTCCTCAGTTCACTCTTGAACAGGTCTTTGTAGAACCCTACTGCGAACTTCCTGATCTCAGAGGAACCTGAGATTGCAGAGCCGTTGTTGGATTGCAGAGAGTAGATGATCTTTCTCTGGCCGTTTTTCCTTTCCAGAGCAAAGAAGAACCGAGAGGGGGCATCCATCTGTGAGATGTTGAGAAACCGTGACCTGACCAGAGCCCCCTGTGCTGCCACACCCAGCAGGTTGGCAAGAGCCGACTTTTTAGATTTGAGGGAACTTAAGAGCCCTCGATCTCCTGTAGAATCAGCTAAACTCTGCAGTTCTACCAGCTGAGTCTCCAGGTCCCTCATAGATCTGGTTATGTCTCTAGTGACATTACGAGTGAACTGTTGACACAGCTGCTTGATCTGGACTTTGCCAAAATCCCACCACTGTTGGATGCTGGCAAAGTCAGATTTACATGATTTGTGGGCGAACCAGAAACACTCAAAGGCTGCTCTAAAAGCCTTGTCCTGAAGCAGGGCGGTGTTAAAGTGCCAATATGCACTCTGCAACCGGACATTTTTTATAAAAACAGAGCAAAAGACAAGAGAGTGATCTGAGAGGCCCACTGGGGTTATGTGACAACTGCTAAAAATGTTCACCTGATGTTTAAAAGAGTAGAGGCGGTCCAGCCTGGCCAGGGATATCACATTGTCTTTACAGTGACTCCAGGTGTACTGCCTGTGGTGGTGATAAAAACCCCTCCACACGTCTGAGAGCTTGTGAGCTGCAGTCAGCTGTTTAAACCTGCGTGATGAAGCAGGATGAGGCTCCTGGTGGTTTCTGTCCACCTCTGGATTCTCAGTACAGTTAAAATCACCCCCTAAAAACAAATAGTCGTCACTGCTGCAGCTCCTGATGGTGTCACTTAGCACATCCAACACAGCCAGTCTGTCCAGTCTGTTGGTTGGCGCATAGACGTTCAGAAAAACCAAATGAACATTTTCAAACTGAGCCCTGATTTTTAACAAACAGCCCTGAATAATTTCCTCCACTTCACAGGAAGTGGGCAGGAAACTCCTGGAGAATAAGATGCCCACTCCTCCACTACAGCTGGACTTATGGCTCAGAAACACCTCCCCATCACACCCCCTCCTCCATTCACTCTCATTGTCTGTGGTGCTGTGTTTCTTGAATCAGCATGACATCCAGCTTCTTCAGCTCCATCAGTTTAAACAGAGCAGATCTTTTAACATCATCTCTGCCTCCGTTAATGTTTAGAGTGCCCAATTTAAACTCACACATGGAGAGAAGGATGTTAAAAAAATCACAGAGCAACAGGAGAGAGAAAAACAAGACTGTTGTTTTAAACATCGTCATCATCAGCAGCGGTTTGTGTTTTTACTCTCAGAATCAGTTTCTTCAGACGATAGATCTCCTGCTCTGTCAGGACCTCCTCTCCACTGTTTGCTGATCTTTTAGTCAGAGGTCTGGCTGATTCAATGAACACTTTCAGATCTGAAAAATAATCCTCTACCTTCACCAGCCTGAAACCCTTCGTTTCCTGGAGGAACTTTTTGATTTTAACAGCAGAGTACTGGCTCTGCTGGTCCTCCTGGGTCAGAGGGGTCAGGGGGGGTCAGGGACAGATCACTTTCAGGCTCTAATGGTTTCCTTGCTTTTGTGACTTTATTTGTTTTTAATGCTTTTGCATTACTCTGGACGGGTTCTGGGTTTTTTCTTTTCTGTGACAGTTTGAACAGCTCATCATCGGACATTTCTTCATCCTCAGTGAACTCCTCACACACTGCCAGACTCTGCTGGACTTCATGTGGAGGATTATCACTTACAGCAGTACAGTCACGTTTATTCTGTTCGTCCTGCTCCTGTCTGGACTCTCTGACTGTCTCAGCCTGCTCGCTGTCTTGTCCCTGTCTATCACTGCTCTTGTCCCCTCCCACGGGTCGGTGTTACATCGCCGGCGGCGGCCGCCGGCCGCTGCCCCCCGCTCCTCTCCGGACAGGAGCGGATCAGATGCCCCTCCACACCGCATCCGAAACACTTCATGGTTTCCGACGTAGCGAAAACCATGTAATTAAAACCCTCCACCCTGAAGCTAAAGGACAGGTTGAGCTCATCACTGTTGTCTTTTAGTACCATGAAAACCTGCCGACGGTGACACACGACATGTTTGAGCAGGGGGGACTTGCAGCCCAGAGACACCATTTTAATGGGTGACACTATCTGTCCGTACCGGACCAGCTCTTTAGCCAGCGCTTCGTTTTTAATGAACGGGGGGGCGTTAGAGATGGTGATCTTTTTGGCCGGATTAACCAGCGGGAGAACAGGAGTGAAGGTGTCCTGGATCACCACCCCTGACTTCACCACCTCACTAACTTTGTCGGTGCTATCGAGGAAGATCACGACGGCGCCATTCATGCGGGAGGCAGACTTCACGCTGCCGCAGCCCCCCACCTGTCCCACCGCTAAACTGGCCTCCTCCACCGAGCAGCTCACTGTGGGCAAAAGTTTGACAGCATGACGGCGAGTCAGCTTCTCAAACTCCGCACCACCCTCCACGACGGGCATACTGCCCAACAGAGCAGGAAGCCTCGCTACCAAACACCACACACCTGATCTACAGTCAGATACACCTGAGATAAACCGTGTAAACCAATAATCAAGGTGAATAAACACCGAAAGCACAGAGAAAAAGGTAGAAAACTCACTCTCAGCGAAGCACACGCCACAACTCCACACTCGACTCACTCCACCATCCACTCAGAGAGAGAGAGAGAGAGAGAGAGAGAGAGAGACAGAGAGAGAGAGAGAGAGAGAGAGAGAGAGAGAGACAGAGAGAGAGAGAGAGAGACAGAGAGAGAGAGGCAGAGAGAATTTTTGAATTTTTAACAATACTTTATTTAAAATTCAAAGTGTTACAAAACAACAAATATAAACAACATCAAAACCAACACAGTCAGTAAAAAACCAGGATTCACAGAATCCAGATCATCCCAGTACTCGGCCAAAGATCAGCTCCTCATCCACAACACAGCAAAGCACGTCTTTATAACACCACACACTGTTAAACCTGTCCACATCCTTCATCATCCGGTAATAGTTAAAATCTATTTTTAAACGAGCTTTCAACATTTTCACAAATACAAGAGCAGCATCATCGTCCACAGCTTTCTCCATTCTGTTCCTTCTGCTCAGGTACACGGCCATCTTTGACATCCCCAGGATGAAATTGAAAAGCTGGCATTTCTCTTTGTTTTTGTGCGAGTACCTGTAACCCAGAATGAACATGTGTTTAGAGAAAACCTCCCCGAACAGACCGAACATTTCTTCCAGCATCGTGAACAGCGGCAGCAGTCGACGACACTCCATAAAACAGTGAAACACAGTCTCACGCTGAGCGCAGAACGGACAGTCGTAGCTAACATCAGAGTTAATGACAGAGACGAACGCGTTAACAGCCACAATCCCATGTAAAACCCTCCACTGCAGGTCAGCAGCTCTTTTCAACAGTGGTGGTTTATACAGCGCTCTCCATTCAGGTCCAGCACCGTCACTCAGACCTAAGTGAGCTCTCCATGGGGTGTCAGTTTTACCATTTAATTTGTCCCTGTGCAAGACCTTGACAAACATGTTGTACACCAGTTTTCTGTGTCTGTGTGACAACGAGATCTCAGAAGTGTTCCCGCTTTTTAAAAGAGGCCCTGAACAGTCTTTAAAATCTGGGGAAATGTTTACAAATGGGAAAACATCGCTCTCATCGGGTTTAACAGAACCATCACAATACTGAACCAGCAGAGTCCGTTCACTGTCTGTCAGAGCAGCTCTCCATTTACTGAGCAGCAGACCGATGACACGGGTCGATCCCACCTCCAGACGGGACGCCACAGCAGCTGCATTGTCCATGTTTGCACCTGCAAGCCGAACCACCTGTTTCAGTGTCACCACTTCAGACCTGCAGAAACGCCCGAGCAGAGTCGGCCCCACTTGACAGGCTGTGCTGAACCGGGTACCATGTAAGACCGGTTCCTGGAGCAGCCAGAACAAAGAGTTGTGGGACCCCCGTCTCTCTTTTTTCAAAAAGTCCCACACCTTAAACAATCCTCGGTAGAATTCCGGTAGTCCAGTGTATTTAGTGTGCTTTACATCCATCAGGAACAACGATCTGTCCAGTCCCAGTCCTCCTAGCTGGCTCAAAACGGTGCAAGCCAGTGGTCTCCACACTAAATCAGCAGGACCCCACAGAAACCTTTGTAAAAACAGGAGATGGAAGGTGGCTCCTCTGCTGCCCAGGTGGATCAGACCCTGTCCTCCTTCGTCCCTTGGCAGATAGAGCACACTCTGAGGCACCCAGTGCAGTCTGTCCCAGAAGAAATCCACAAGAAGAGCCTGGATTTTTGACAGCAGGTCTGGCGGGGGGTCGACACATGAAAGGCGGTGCCATAAAGTGGATGATACCAAGTTGTTGGTAATGAGGACTCTACCTCTGTACGACATTTTTTTAAGAATCCAGCTCCACCTTGCCAGGTGACCTTTGACCTTATCAAACACATTTTCCCAGTTTTTAAGGACAAAAGTTGGCTCACCTAAAAACACTCCAAGATATTTTAGCCCCCCCGTTTTCCAGATCAACCCCCCAGGCAAACTGAGCTTGTTCTCCTTTTCACCTCCAACACTGAGAGCTTCACTTTTGTCCCAGTTAACTTTTGCAGATGAAATTGACCCAAACTGGGTGACGACCTTTACCAGGACATCAACATCCTGCTGACTGTCCACCAGAACGACCAAATCATCTGCATAAGCTGACAGTTTTAACAGGACATTACAACCTGGAACAGTCAGGCCCTGAAGATCAGATCTAAGTCTGTGCAACAAAGGCTCAAAGGCTAAAGAATATAACATACCAGAGAGGGCGCAGCCTTGTCTGACTCCCCTTTGGATCTGAAAAGGAGCGCTGAGACCACCATTAATTTTTAGCACACTCTGAATGTCACAATATAAGACCCTAATTTTTTCAATAAAAGCAGGAGTAAAACCAAAGGCACTCAGAGTTTGCCATAAATAATCATGTTCGACACGGTCAAAAGCTTTTTCTTGATCGATCGAGATGACACCAGCTTTGAGGCCAAACAGCTGACAGATCTCTAAAAAGTCTCGAATAAGAATGATGTTGTCAGAAACCAAACTGCCAGGTACACAGTAGGTCTGGTCACAGTGAATAACTTGTTCCATCACTTTGCTCAGCCTGGTCGCGAGCACTTTGGAGAGGAGCTTATAGTCTGTACAGAGCAGTGACACCGGCCTCCAGTTCTTAATGAGCCGCAGGTCACCTTTCTTAGGCAGCAACGTAAGGACTGCTCTCCTGCAGCTCAGTGGCAGATGCCCTCCAGCGAGACTGTCGCTCAGGACTGCCAGCAGATCCCCCCCAACCACTGACCAGAAGGACTTGTAAAAGTCAACAGGTAGACCGTCTATTCCTGGAGCCTTTCCACTCTGCATGCTCTGCAGGGCAGTATAGAGTTCATCAGATGAGAGAGCTGCTTCCAGCTCTACCTGACTCTGCTGGTCTACCTGAGGAAGACCAGTATAAAAACTGTTGGACACTGCCTGGTCCCCTCAGTGCTCACACTGAAACAACTTTCTGTAAAAACTGACTGCATGTTGACAGACTGCAGCGTGGTCAGTCAGCACCTGGCCAGTGTCAGACTTCAGGCTGTGGATGAACCTCTTCTGTCCATTCTTACGCTCCAGACCAAAAAAGAAGTGCGATGGAACATCCATGAGAGTGATATGTTGAAACCGGGACCTAACCAGAGCCCCCTGAGCTGAAGTACCCAGCAGGTTGGTTAAAGCGGACTTTTTTACTTCGAGAGTCTCGATGTGGCATCTGTCTCCTGTGGCCTCAGCTAAACTCTGGAGTTCCTCTACTTCAGACTCCAGAGCCTTCACCGAACTCATCAAGGTCTTTGTGACATTCCCAGTGTATTGCTGACACAGCTGTTTAATTTGAGTTTTTCCAAAATCCCACCACTGTTGTAGAGACGCAAACTCAGATTTCAAACTTTGGTGTTTTTTCCAAAAAAAGACAAATGTGTCTTTGAAGTTTTTGTCCTCCAGTAAAATCGTGTTAAAATGCCAGTAAGCACTGCTGGGTTTTACATGCTTTATAAAAACTGAGGCTGTTACAAGTGAGTGATCAGAAAAACCAACAGGACCAATAAAACAATTTTTAAATACATTAAAATGATGTTTAAAACAATAAATACGATCAAGCCGGGCCATAGACAACAGGTTGTCTTTCACATGTGTCCAAGTGTACTGTCTGTGTTTGTCATGAAATCTCCTCCACACGTCACACAACTCATGAGCCTCGACAAGACGAAGCAGACGACCGCGAGAGGCGGCGTGAGGTTCTGCGTGGTTCCTGTCCAACCGACTGTCCACAGTGCAGTTAAAATCTCCACCGAGAAATAAATACTCTTCACTGTTGCATTTCCCAATCACTTCATTTAAAACATCCAGAAAGACGAGTCTCTCCACTCCTACGACTGGCGCATAGATATTAACAAAAACCATGTTTATGTTCTCAAACACTGCTCTCACTGTTAACAGACGACCTTTGATGACTTCTTCAGTTTCTACTGACTGAGGAACAAAATCTCTGGAGACGAGAATTCCAACCCCACAGCTGCTGCTGGTTTTATGACTTAGAAAGGTTTGACCAGTCCATTCTGTCCTCCAGTCAGCCTCATTATCAGATGTGCTGTGTGTCTCTTGTACCAAAAGAACATCAAGTTTTTTTAGAGAACAAAGCTTGAAAAGAGAAGCTCTTTTCCCATCATCCCTTGCTCCATTTAAGTTCAAGCTTCCTATTTTTATTTCCCTCATAGAGCAGAAAAGAAGCTGAAAACAAAAAACAAAAAAACAGAGAAGGGATGAGTTGGCAAATCTACTAGACGTCTTCATTGTCCTCTAACTGTTTTTTGACCTTCTGGACTAGTTTTTTTAGACAATATGTCTCCTGGTCAGTGAAGGATTTCTCCCCCAAACCACCAGGACTTCTCAGAAAAGTCCTCACTGAATCAATAAAGAGTTGTAGATCTGGAAACACTTTGCCCACTTTCACATTTCTGGCTCCCTTAGTGTCCTGCAGGAACTTCTTAATACTCGTTAAAGAGTAGTCGCTCTGCTTGTGAGGCCACATCTGAGAGGACGCCAGAGAGTCCAGATCACTGTCCTCATCACCTCCACTACCATCTGACTGCAGACTCTGACTCTGAAGGGAAACGATCTTCACTTTACTGGATGACTGACAGGTGTCCTCGGTTTTCCTCTTCTTCTCATTTTCTTTGGAAAACTCTTCAACAACCAGCATCTCACTTCCTTCCTGCACAACACACTCTTCTGCTTCCTTGATGGCAGTCTGTGTGACCCCTGTGTCACACTGAGGACTGTCAGTGTGAAACTGATCCACAAGATCCACCACAGCTCCACCACCAGAATCCAGACCAGTAGCACCACCAGAATCCAGACTAGAAACACCATCAGAAGCCAGACCAGCATCGCCACCCGAACTCAGACCGGCAGCCCCGCCCAAACCCAGACCATGAGCGCCAACAGAACCCAGACCAGCACCACCACCAGGACACCGAGCAGCACCACCTTCACCACCAGAACCATGACCAAAACCATCTTTTTTACCAGAGCCCAGAGCAGCAGGCCCTTTCCCACCAGACAGCAGATTTGCAGCACTTTTCCCAGCAGAATCCTGACTAGCAGCACTTTTATCCACACCACGCACAACAGCAGAATCTGGACCTGGAGATACCAGACCAGCAGTATTCAAACCAGGAGAAAACTGACCAGTGGCAGCCAGCTCAGTGGCTTGAGACTCAGTTTCAGACTGTAGTGAAATCTTTGAATTCTCCTTGGTTAAACTCTGTGGACCCTCCTGTACTGAACTCTGTGGACCCTCCTGTACTGAACTCTGTGGACCCTCCTGTACTGGACTCTGTGGACCTTGCTGTTCGGGGGTCGGTGGTGCAGTCTCATTAGCCTCAGCAGATAATTTCTCAGGACAGGAACGGATGAGGTGTCCGTCCATCCCACAGCCAAAACATTTCATTTTCTCTGAACTTGCATAAACTGTGTAATCAAAGTCATCCACTCTAAACTTCAGCATCAGGTTTAACTCCTCAGTGTTGTTCTTCAGGACCATGAAAACCTGCCTCCTGAAGGAAACCACATGTTTCAGGAGTGGAGACTTACAGCCCAGAGGGATCAATTTTATGGGGGACATTAACTGTCCATGTCTGGACAGTTCTTTCTTAAGCACGTCGTTACTTATGAAGGGAGGGACTTTGGACAAAATGATCTTTTTTGCCGGATTAACCAGCGGCACCACCTGAACGAAAGTGTCCTGAATCACTAAGCCCTGCTCGACAACCAGGTGGACTTTGTCGATGCTGTCCAGAAAAATAACGACACCATTGTTCATCCTGGATGCGGACTTGACGCTGTCGTAACCGACAATTTCACCGACCGCCAAACTGCACTCCTCCACAGAACAGCTGACGGTCGGACAGAGTTTCACTCCATGCCGGCGCGTGAGCTTCTCCAGCCCCGCGCCGCCGACTCCGGGAGTCGGCATGACTCCCAGCCGGACCGCCAAAAACCAGAAATGAACCACTAAACACCACAACTATGAAACTATATCAATACAAACCAACAATAATCAATAGAAAGATAGAAAAGGTAGAAAACACACTCACTACTTCTTCCGCTCACTTCCACGCTCACTCCACGCT
Organism: Chelmon rostratus; assembly: GCF_017976325.1. Lineage (NCBI taxonomy): Eukaryota > Metazoa > Chordata > Actinopteri > Chaetodontiformes > Chaetodontidae > Chelmon > Chelmon rostratus. Next base: position 28,627,042 of record NC_055667.1, on the reverse strand, counting down.
CACGCATGCGCTCAGACAGAGAGAGAGAGAGAGAGAGAGAGAGAGAGACAGAGAGAGAGAGACAGAGAGAGAGAGAGAGAGAGAGAGAGAGAGAACAGAACAGGTTTATAGGTATACAAAGTACATGTGGCATGGTATGTGCCTGTGTGATATATTTATGTCTCTGATGTATTAACATATTAACAGCAGATAGTACATGAACACAGTCCACAGAGGAGTCATCAATAACCTGTACGAACTGAAATGGTTCTGAAAAGTAGGATTTAAACCAGTTTAATGCAGTTCCCTTGATGCCAACGAAGTGTTCCAGTCTCTGTAGCAGGATACCATGGTCAATGGTGTCAAAGATCGGCACTAAGATCTAGCAAGACCAGTACAGAGACGAGTCCTTTGTCTGATGCAACTAGAAGGTAGTTTGTGACTTTAACCAATGCTGTCTCTGTGCTATGATGTGCTCTAAACCCTGACTGGAAATCCTGAAACAAACTATTGTTATGTAGAAAGTCGCACAGCTGACTAGAAACTGCTTTCTCAAGACTTTTAGAGAGAAAGGGGGGGTTAGATAAAGGTCTGTAGTTGGCTAAAACCCCTGGATCAAGAGTCGGCTTTTTGAGGAGAGGTTTTATTACAGCTACTTAAACAAACTGTGGTACATGCCTGTTGACAGAGACAGGCTGATCATGTCTAATACAGGAGATCCAGTTAAGGGTAAAACTGCTTTAAACAGCTCGGTCGGGATGCGATCTAAGATACAGGTTGATGATTGCTGGGTTAGCAGTGTCAGTCTGTTAGTCTACCACTTTAACTCAGCAACACTGGATTCATTATCCGGATAACGTATCCAGACACAGGTCCCACTTTAATACTTGGCTTCTTCCCCGGAGTCTTTATGCCGTCTCGCCTCGCTGGTCTGCATGGAGTCTGGTTGAACCTGGATTATGGACTATAGCAGCATCTCCTGCGGTGACCCTGCTGCCATCCACTGCGACTTTAACGTCTATTAATATCAGTATACTACCGTTATTATTAGATCCATAGTGTTGTATTTGTACATATATCACAGACATAAATACGTCACATATGTATATACTATGCTATATATACTTCATACAGCCACGAGTCTATACTGTGATTGTCCCACAGCAGGCGGGCTGAGACAGTCAGAGAGTCCAGACAGGAGCAGGACAATAGAATAAACATGGCTGTACTGCTGTAACTGATAATCCTCCACATGAAGAAGTCCAGCAGAGTCTGTCAGTGTGTGAGGAGTTCACTGAGGATGAAAAGTCCAATGATGAGCTGTTCAAACTGTCACAGAAAAGAAAAACCCAGAACCCATCCCGAGTCATGCAAAGGCATTAAAAACCAATAAAGTCACAACAGCAAGGACACAAATAGAGTCTGAGAGTGATCTGTCCCTGACCCCCCCGACCCAGGTGACCAGTAGAGCCAGTACTCTGCTGCAGGGAACGAAGGTTTCAGGCTGGTGAAGGTAGATTACTTTCTCTAAAAACCACATCAACCTTTTCTGATGTGATACTTTAAAACGCACTGATGGAAACACAGCTCATGTTTTTATAGGCCGCTTCACGAAAGCAGAACATTAGAAGACCAGCAGCAGCAGTTTCAGTCTGTCTTTGGCTACACGATGCATTCATGCACAGTACTGAATGTAGGTTATCACGTTGGCCGTGCTCAGTGCCAACAGACAATCACTATGTTATGTGCACGAAACAACAAAAAAACAGACCTCGTCCATGAAAATGTGCTGACATCTGCACTGAAAAACACGACTGAAACACCTCCTGTGTAGAAAAGGTCTGTAATTGATGACAACTAACACTCGCAACACATTTTCTGACGACTGCACCACTTCCACCTCAACTGGCTGAAGGCGCGACGTAGTAGAACGGACCACCGGTGTGGTTTTGTCTGCATCCGTGAATGCATTCACACGTTTATCGTCATGCAGAAACTGCTTCGAGATTCGCTGAAGTCTGAGTGTGACTCCACTCTCTATGTTGTCTTTAGCAAAGAGCAACGCGCAAAACATTCAGGTTGCAAAACAGTTCAATCAGTTTTGTCGGCTGAAATGAAAGTGAGATTAAGGGAAGTCAATGGCTGCATCACCTGCGGCTGATTCACATTTATTCTGTAATTTTGTCCAAAGGCCGAACTGAAACTCTGTTCTGGCCTGCTTGCATCTTTGTATCTGCAGGTTTTTAAAGACTGTTTGTTAGAGCAGTGCTTCTCAATTATTTTCTGTTATGCCCCCCCAGGAAGAAGGAAACATTTCACGCCCCCCCACTCTCTGCCGCGATTATAAATAGTATCATTTGTCTATAAAACTGTTATAAGTAAACCTCTGCATAACATAGTATCCTTATTAATTTTAAAGAAAACAAAAAAGAAAGAAATATAGATCAACTTATAACAAATAATAACTTTATTAACATTGCTTTTTAGTCTGTAACAGAAAAGATTTAAAGTCTTTCTGACATATTTACAGAAAAGTAGATCCTCACACATCGTAATGCAAAACGTTTGTCTTTGAGTTTATCTACCAGCTGTTCTTGAAGACCGTTAGCAATGTCGTTTATCCGTCTGGCGACAGTATCATTGGACAGAGGGACAGTTTTTATTTTTGCAGCACTTGCATCATCCAGCATGACAGAGAACATGTCTAATGCTGCAGGCAGTATCAGCTCCTCTGCTATGGTGGGGGTGTGGGGTAACAGCACTCACTGGTTTACTGAAGCAGCATTCACAAACCGGGATGACTGCTTGTAATATTCGGCACATTTTCGCTGAAAAAACTCAAGAGGTTTATCAGCATGATTAGGGTGTGACGTCTTTAAGTGACGCCTTTATTTATTTGGCTTCGTGCTGTCCGCGGCCAACAGACACACCGGTCTTTCCTCGTCTCCCACCGTAGTCACAGTGAAGCCAAGCGCTAAATACGCTTCGTCATATCGCATCGTAGCTTTAAGGTGACATTCGTGTCTCTCATTGTCTCCGTCTTTCTTTTCATCCCTTTTCCATGGTGTCTCTCTCTGTTCTCTGCACTTCGTATCTCCCGCTCTGATCTGTGTGTGCGCATATCCGTGCAAAAAACAAAACAAAACGTACACAATAGAGCTAATACTCCTTGCGCACACTCTGACAATGAGTGCGCCACTGCCACCTACTATAGTGGATGTGCAATTACACTTTATTCTTGTACAAAAAAGCATGTTACCTGAGGTCACACGCACCCCCCCTGGCATTGCACCAGGGGGACGCGCCCCACTATTTGAGAAGTGTTAGAGAAAGAATCAGCACTCTAATGCTGGTCTAGAGTCAGGAGAAGCTGTTTACTTCAACACAGTCTGCAGAACGGCGAGTCTTCTGCTGAAATGATGTCATCATGCTCATTTCAGTTAAATTTGGATATTTTAGGCTGAAAAGTTGAATTACTCTGAATCAGGGCCAGTATTTGGAGAAAGTAGCCTGTGGGGGAAAAAGGCTTAAAAGAATATTTAGAAACACACCTTTACTCTATTAACACAGCAGCCGAGTGTCTGAGGGACAAGGGCACTCGAGGAGAATGGATCTGAAAATGGAAGAAACAGGTTGAAGAAGTGTAATCAGAGCAGCAATGAGAATGACTCACACTCCATCAGCTAACCTTTATCTCCTCACTGAATCATCCGACTTGTTCTCGGTTTTCCTTATGATTTCATTTTCTTCCACTTGTCTTTCCTTTCTCTGTGTGTCGCCAGATCTGAGGATTAAACTGTCATTTTCTTCTCCGCTGAAGAGCTGCGCGAGGAGCACGGCATGCCAGATCAGAGATGAAAGACGCTGAAAGGTTGCTTCTCCGTTCTCACAACCAGATGGAGGGAATGATGAGAGAGGAAGGGAGGAGCAGAGGTCAGGAGTAACCACAGGGGGGAGAAGCTCAGGATGTGGAAACGATGCTCTGAATCCAACCTGAAAGGCCCTCCTCTTCCAAAACCAGAAACCAGAAATCAAAAGGCTGTGTTTCAAGGTGCTAACAGTTTAAATAAAGACACAGTGAACATAAACATCTCTTTTGTTGTCTTATTATCGCCATCGTCAGTGTCAACCACGTCATTCACATGTGTAGATCCGTGGGGGCCGGGGGTTATGAATGAGGTAAACTTGCCCCTCCACCTCTGAATGAATGTGTAAAAAACAGGACTGTCAGGGCTATGAATGGACTGTACTCATGTGTGTGCTTGTGAATGTCATTTTGAAATGTGTATTTTGTAATTGTATTTTTATGTCATGTGTACTTCCATGTTTTTAATGTGTACTTTCATGTTTTTTATGTGTACTTCCATGTTTTTAATGTGCACTTCCATGTTTTTAATGTGTACTTCCATGTTTTTTATGTGTACTTCCATGTTTTTAATGTGTACTTTCATGTTTTTTATGTGTACTTCCATGTTTTTAATGTGCACTTCCTTGTTGTTTTATTAGGCAATTAACATTCTGCCCAAGGACTACAGTTGAAAATGAGCTAATCAGCTATAAACTGGCACATTTACAGCAATGTTCATCAATGTGCACTGTCCTAAATAAATAAAATAAATAAAAAACTTTGACTCTTTCATTATTAAAACTAGCTAGCATTAGCTAACTTCATGTCACTTTACTTGAGTATTTCTATTTTCCGCTACTTCAGAATATTCAGCTAATCTCATTGAAATATAGTCCTTTGCACTACATTTATCTGACAGCTTGTTTATTACTTCGCTGATTCAGAATTAACAATAGAAATTAAATATATTGTGATATTATGGTGTCAGTGACGCTTTATTGGTCCCCATGGGGAAATTCACATGCTACCCAGCAGTATGTGAAGTAATAGAAAATTACCAGCTGCAACATTAAAGTGATGAACACATGAATGCATCAACACTTTTCTACTCACTCTGCATAATGAGTACTTTTCGCACTTCGAGTTTATTTTGATGCTCATAGTTTTGTTGTGAGTGTCACTGTGGTAAGAAAGAGCCGTTCAGCCAATTACTATTGCAGTAACTGGAATTTCCGGGATGTCAGTGAACATAACATAAGGTTAGAGGCTTTCAGTATTGACACGTTGCAACTATTGCACAAACTTTAACATACAGTATTTTCCTCACGTTAATAAAAATGGCGTCCAGACTGCATTACGCTCCCCTTTCAGAATATAGCTGCTCTTTTTTCGGATTAGGATTATAAACGAAGCTACACAGCTTCTAGTACAGTTGTCCTGTAGCAATATGAAAACAGGCTGATGTGCTCAGCAACACTCAGCCTGAGCCAGTGAAGCTGATAATGATGCTTGCTGTACACGATTATATGTATGTATATAAGGAGATTGTACTCTTGAATACTAAAGTTTCTGACTTTTGAATCAAGTGATTTTATTGCTTTTATTGTGAAGAGGTTTTTTTGACAAATGTTTGTGTGAATGCCTCCTAACTTTAGGAGGACTTTTGTCTCCTAAAGTCTGTTGACTTTCGCTTCCATTGAGGCATGAATTAGAGGAAAGCCGGCTTGATTTTCAGAGCTGCCAAAGGTTGAACTTTGTTTTTTACAAGTAGGTCGACTCTACAACGCAGAGACATTAGTTGGAAATTAAATCAAGCGAACCTGCCGCTTTCCCGCAGTTCTGCCTCTCTGACGGTCAGCGTCATGTCCCGGCAGCAGCAATTTCCATAATTGTCGAGGAGAAGGGTTCTGAGTCCAGAGCTCACAGCAGAGCGAGCTAACGGCGAGCTCCGGCTTTTAGCTTATCAGGAAAGGTCACAGCTGATTTTCAATGTGCTTCGTCTATCTGGAGGTCTATGCATCATTCATAGGATGAAAGAGGGAGAGGAAGATAGAGGAGGAAGGTCGACAGAAAGACGACAGACGAGCGCAAAGACGCAGCTGAGGTCTAAACAAACAGTCTGCTGTCGGTCCGTCAGTCCCTCTGCCGTCTGTTGACATGAGCGTGCTGCTGTCAAGGTGGGAGGACAGACAGGGGGGCACTGACTCCACTTTGTTTGTCCTGGTTCCAGTTTTGGATGCTGATCCAAAATCCACTTTCTGTTAGATCCAACCTGGTTCTGTGTTCAACCCAGAGCATCGTTCTGCATCATAAATCACACCCCTTCCCCAGATGTTATACAGCTGGAATCAGCCTTTAACTTTCCAGTGGCAGCAGGAAAAGACGATAAATGTGCTTTACAGCGTTAGATTAAAAAAAATCACATTTAGTTAATTTAGACAGAAGATCCTTGTGCTCAAAAAGAGGATTCATCCTCAGTGAAGAACCTTGGAGCTCTAATCTGCCTCTAGATTCCAGTCCAGTGACTCCTAACACATCTCTGGGGGTCATCAGGTGGAAACCTCCCTTCAACGGTGTTTCGCCTACTTAGTCCCACGACACCTCCAGGAGGTTAGGCAGTGAACTCCGGCGTCCCAGAGTCACCCCCCCTAGTGCCAGTTCACACTGCTACTACACAATCCAAACAGCACCGCCACGTTCAACTAACCTAGGCCTGTTTAGGAGATGCTACCATTTAGCTAATGCTAATGCTAACCGCTAAGAAGAACAGAAGAAGACAGTACAGTTCCGATGCTACCATTTAGCTAATGCTTATGCTAATGGTAATGGTAATGCTATATGCTAACCGCTACCTGCTAAGAGAAACAGAAGAAGACAATACAGCTAGATTCACCTACACTGTTAATGTTAACTGTTAAATGCCAATGCTAACTGCTAAGATACTATCATACTACCACCACTTTAGCTATTGTTAGCTGCTACAATGCTAGCACAGGCCTAGAAGCCACATGTAACTGCCAATTGCCACACTACCATCATCTACCCCTGCCTCTCATCAACTGCAATAATAAAAGCGGGGTGTGGGGATGCAGACCCTGGTTCGGGTAGGGGGTACTTCTGCTGATGTTGTGTGCATATATCATGGCTAACAGGAACTGTTAGCACTGTCATAGTTGTCAAATCAGCATACTTTACCGTTTTACACCAAATGATGCACTACATGCAAAGCTGGATGTCAGCGGCCGACAATAAAACTTCAGATAAAAGCTAAATCTTTCCCACAATTTATTGATGATGACTTTTCCTGAAAATAAATAATTCATTTACTGCCATAAGCCTGTAAACAAAAGCAAAGCAAATAATAAATAAATAAGTAAGAAATCTGGTGTAAAATAGTTCAGAAGTGGTGTGAGGATACTTTTACTGTAGTAGAGGGGTGCATATTTTAATGCATTGTCCTGGAAGCTGCTCTTCTGTTGCCGAGACCAGAAACAACATTTCTCGTCCAGCTGAGACTTGTGTTGACGTCCGTCCAGCCTATCAGACCGGTCCATCACTGCCAGCTCGCTCACTCTTCGTCCTTCTTGTCCTCCCATCATTCTCTCTCTCTCCTCTCCCTCCCTCTCTCTGTCTGCCTCTCTCTTCCTGGCTCGCTCATTAGCTGATTACTCATCCATCATCATGAATTACGGAGCCGCAGAAGCTAAAGGATAAACGTGCATTTGCTCCGCTCATCATTCAACCTGTGCAGAACGAGTGTGTGTGTGTGTGTAGTCCTAACTCCTGTCAGACAACGTTCAGGTCTCAAGGCTGGCAATAACACACACACACACACACACACACACACACACACACACACACACACACAAGCACACAGTCTCATTTTACTACATGCTTCATTCTGTGATGGATCACCTCTCACCCAAATTAGCAATAAAAGCCAAGGCAGCCGAAAGAAGTGCACACACACACACACACACACACAAACAAACACACACCATCTCTCTCTCTCACACACACACACACACACAAACAAACACACACACACAAACAAACACACCTCTCTGTCTCACACACAAACACACACCCTCTACACACACACACACACAAACACAAACCCACCTCTCTCTCTCTCTCTCTCTCTCTCTCTCTGAGCTGACACAGCCTGTCCTCTCTGGGCACCTGTGTCTCGATGTGGACAAGTGGACTTTGCCTCTGTGTCTCTATATTTTGAGAAGTAAAGCCAATAAGACCACACTGTCTGTCTGTCACCTGGTTTCATTCACAGGCTGGTTGGAGCACAGAGGCCACGAATCATAACCTAATTACTCCTCATTTAAATAATTAAAGAGAGAAATTTCTATTCTGATGAATATTTCATATTCTTCCTCCACCTGGAGCCTGAGCTCCTCGTCTTCCTGCTGCTCTTCGTCTCTCTTCTCTCTCACTGTGTGAAAGAACAGGCATTAATTCATCTCCTTTTATGTCTTAGCACCTCATTTTTATATTCAACAATGCAAATATTCAAATGATCCACTTCTGCTGTGTTTCAACCTTCTGTCTGTATGAATATTGATTCCCTGAGTCTGCAACCATTGCTGAGTGTTCTCATGAACATGCAGATTTTGCACTGCATGTATTTGTGTACTGTATTTGTATTTTTTTATTTTTGTATTTGCATGTTTTCACCGAGGATCAGGAACTAGGCTCAGACTAAGAAGTGCAAGTTTAAAAGCCCTGTGAAGGCCCCCCCCTTTCAAACCAGGCAGGAGAACCTACGGTGGCCTTCAGGGCTCTCTGTAGAGCCTGTGTTTGGTTTGTCCATTCTGGGCTCCTGTAGACACATGGCAGACCCGGTGGAGGAGGACCTGCTCTCTCTGTGGACATAAAAAGTCGTTCTCAGATGACATTGTGTGACGCTTCTCCTCATTACCTGTTACCTTCATTCACGACACACCTTGTTTTTGAACAGACTTTTATTTTGAAGTAAAGATTGTTAGAAATGTGTCTTAATGATGGAAATCAACCTGGACGGCCCGTTATTCTCCCTCTGTCTTTGGTTGTCTCCTCCTTGTCCTCTCCTGTCACTCAGGCTTCACTCTGCTGTTTTACTACGTTGGTCTGTTCTGTACAGTGTCTGTCCTTCCTGGGGGAGGGATTCTCCTCTGTTGCTCTTCCTGGCATTTCTTTCATTTTTCTGCATTAAAAGGTTTTTCTGGGAAGTTTTTCCTGATCTGAATCGGGGGGGTGTCGCATGGTGAACAGACGAAGACTTCAAATCTGTTTAAAACAGTCAGAACAATGAGTTCTGATGCTGAAACCTGCAAAAGTGCTGCAGGTTTATTCATATTAGCAGCTGCAATTTAGTTAATTTGTCTTACTTAATGTACAACATTTGTCCTCTAAAGTTCAGTTTGCCTCTATGGGGAGTGGGGGCGCTATTCTATAAGATTAGATTAGATAAGATAAGACTTTATTAATCACAATAGGAACAATAAGGTGCAAAATAAGAGCAAGAGGAAGAACAAGAACAATAATAAGAACAAACGGAGCAATAAATTACAACTGTGCAAACCACAAAAAGAATTGGTGCGTATGGTGCATGGTGGGGGCTCAGCCCCATCTCCATCAATGAAACTGACCGCCAGCATTTTTCTGTTTGCAATTTTATTTAAAAATAAAGTCAGAACAAATGTGAACGGTGAACTCTCCCTGGATTGTTTTTTTAATCGGAAGAAGGCTTCGAGTCTGACGTACTGCACTCGTTCTCTCCATGTGGTAAAAACGAGAGGCCAATGAAAGAGGGGTGACATGAAAAACCCAGAAAAAAATATATATTGCCACAAAAGAACAACATAGAATTGTAGAATTTGCTTTGTGCTTGTTGATGCTGAACTTTTCGCTCTGACATACAGTCAGTTCATATGCAGTGGCGTGCACAGGGGGTGCAAACCCCCCCCCTCATGGCCCAGTTTGCTAAATTGCCCCCTGGGAGCCAAAATGCACGCTAAAGTGCCCTCTTCAGTGGCGAGGACACGCTATAAGTGCCCTTTTTTTTCCTTTTCGCCCCTGCCCCCAAAAAATTCTGTGCACGCCACTGTTCATATGTTCTGTTCCTCAGCTTTAAATCAATGATCATGAGAGCTGCTGCACAGCTGCAGTAAAAATGTGTTATCTGGAGCCATGGTGCCATTTGAGCAAATTATGGTATCAATGATGAGCCGGTTGTAAGCTCCCCTGCTAAAACATCAGCACTTGACTGTAAAGCCTCTATTTTGCAACAACAGTGATGATAATCAGACGCCGTGTTTCCTGTTAACACTCCTTTTCTATGTTCTTGTCCAGATCGCTGTCTGGCTTCGTGTATCCAGCAGCTGAACAGCGCATCAAGCACCATCCTGGGAAATAACCCAGAGGTTGCTCTTCTTACCAAAATAGCTGCAAGGTTCTGGATTAGCTCACAGATATGAAGGTGCTAACAGTTAGCAGAGGTTAACCAGCTCTGTTGGACTACACCTCACTGCTGTAACACATGATGGCGACAGAACAATCCTGCATGTTGGCGTAATCGACTGGAAATGTCTGCTACGCTCTTCCTCTCTCTCTTTGTGGAAATTGCATGATTTGTTATTAATGCCAGGGGGTCAATCACTTTGACTGAGTTTGTGCTTTCTTTCACATCCTGTTTTTGGAATGAACCCAGCTATGTAAGAGCACGTCTCACTCCACCTCAGTCTCTTCATCATTTTTCAGTGCTTGACGTCGTGCATGTAACAGGTCAAAGATCTGAAATCAGACATCCTCAACAGCTAAACCTCGAACTCTCACCAGATCACTTTCAATTCTAAATGTTCCCACTCATCTCAAAACGCCTTTCTTTAAATCTGGGGCTTTATCTCCAGCCCTCCATGTTTTTCAAACAGGCCTCATCACAGCTGTCATCACCTCCAAGAGCAAAGCATTTCAGAGCATCCAGTGTGGATTTAGAAGTAATCATCCTACAGATGTGGCTGTTGTTTGACTGATTGATGGAATTCATGCTGCTTTAAACAATAAGAAATATGCTTTGAGTGTATTTTTGGATTCTTCAGTCGCTTTCACATCATATTTTGTGTCCTTATTGTGTCCCATGAAGGTTCATTCTCAGACCCCTTTTATTTCTTTTCAACATTAATGCTGCATCTTTTTCTGCTTCTTACTTTTTCCTGATCATACAAACTTGTTTCCTCCACATTTTTATCTCTGAGTTAGATCAAATTTCCAAATGGTTTAAATTGTTCAAATTTTATTTAACCCCCTGACGCCTGAATTTATTCAGAATTATATTTAAAAAAATAATTCTTTGTGTTTTTGCTTTCAAATGGATCCTCAATTAAGAGGAGTTTGGTAAATCTTCTGTAGCACATGCAACAGATATAAATTTAGGTTTGGTGCAACAGGTGTTAAAGGGATAGTTCGGCATTTTACACATTAATCTGTATGGCATCAACATCTACAGTCTCGTGCTCTCACACTGACTTCGCCCCCAAAGTGTCCTCTGAGCCGAGATCTGGCCAGTTGTGGTCAGTGCGGAAGTAGTTCCGGTAGGTTTCCTAGGGCCAGATAAGGCACACGTTTTTCCTCTCAAAACAGCACTCATTCGAATCAGTGATTTATTTGCATAACAAAAGACGTCAACCACAAAACGTCACACCTCGTAATCGTTTGGGTCTAACTTTATCCCAATTGCGATCAATGCGCGCTGTCAGTGCTAACCGTTGTGTGCGAGCCAACTGATCTCTCGTCAGTGTTCGATGGTGTTTACAGAGTGCAGACGACGCAACGCAAACGAGCTAGTTTTAGAGCTAGGAGAAGGAGAGAGAGAAGAAGTCCACCGGCTATTCTTTATTTGGAAAAACGAGATAGAGACATGGTGCGCACTTGTGCCTATCCAGGCTGTACCAACAAAGATGAGAGTGGGTCTCCTCAAACATTCCACCGATTCCCTTTGACGAATGTAGCTTTGAGGAGACTTTGGCTACTTTCTCTGGGCTTGAACGTGGAGCACACCCAACTACCGAAGATGAGAAAGCTTCGCGTGTGCAGTGACCACTTCAGCGAGGACGACTATCTTCCAGAAGGACAGACAAAGAGACGTATTTTGAAGAGCACTGCTGTACCTGCACCCCAGGTAAACAAAATTGTACCACATATTTTCTATAGCATCCGTGTATAGTCTTCTGGTGATGCACCGCGGGCTATGCGAGTGCAAGCACTGAGATATATTCTATCTCAGTGAGTGAAACATATTCATCTATCGGTGTCATGTCACCAATGATGTTTCACATACATAATATGTTGGCTACACTGTTATTACAATGGTCAGAAACTAATTACTACGTGGAATGTGCATGGTTTCTATGCGTGTACGAGAAGTCCATGACGGCGTTGGCTAGCATAATGAAGATAAAGCTACCCTTGTCAGATTCTAGACTGGAGAAATAACGGCAGCACCCAGCATATGTTTGAGCTAAAAATTCCACAGATTTTATTTTCAGATTGTCACATTTTAAAATTTGGTAGGCTACTAGAAGAATTTCTGACATTGGGACAAATGATGCACCCTGCCCTGTAATTTGGAAATCCGTCCAAAAAAATGACATGAGAAGTCGAAGCAGGCACTTTCTGAAATCAGACTGTAGTCCAGCTGCTAGACATTGCCTGCTAACAGATAATGTTTCTTGATTACTTATCTGAGTAAAAAGTAGACCAAGACCATTTTGAAAACTCTATATAACTGTTTTTTTCCCAGGAAATGTAAAAAATGTTATACAAATGAATTACATCTTAGTTTGCCTTTCTATTTTAGAGATACCTATTTGTAAGCTCATAAATAGCATTCGCACAGCATCACAGGACACACATTACCATATTGAGTTTCATATATAATGATCATACACCATCCTATCTTGTGTGTCCCCCCCCATTTCCTTTTTCCTAGGACAAGAGAGATATAATGTCTTCCATTCACGGCAGTCAAATCAGTGGGTTGCAAGAAGACTGTATGAGCCAACAACACAGGAGTTCCCGAAAGATTTGGTGGAGAAGGTCATCCAATGACGGCTTGACACCAATGTGAAGCTCGGAGACCCAGCTTTCCACATACATCCTCCAGTCATCATACCAGCCAACATTGCCCCAACACCAAAGCCAAACAAGGCTGAATTGGTTTCAGCACACAAATCACGCTTTCATGAGACACCTGCCACTGAGAAAGATGACTGAGACTGTATATACATATATTGTCATAGAAGTGTGTTTATTTACATTTGTGTCTTTACATTCGTTTTGTATTTTTAGAAAATTGCACGTCAAAAAGAAATTCACAGTAAAGCTTTTGATTTTTAAAATTCTAAAACAATTGCAGTGCATCATTTGACTCTTTGAAACCAGCATATTGTCCACTTGGTGATGGATATGTTCTTCTTATTAGCGCCACCACGCAGGAGGGAAGAACTCTTCTGTTGCCAGGACCAAGCGTCTGTCCTTTCAGAGCCCATTCCATTATGATGCGATAGGCGACCAGCCTGTACTGTCTGAAATGCAAACAGAAAATAAGTTTATGCACATTAGATATATGAAGTGTGTCAACATTGAGTAAACTGCATAGTTATTATGGTTGTATAGAAACACATTTTGTTTAATTGACAACACAGCAGTTTGTCAGGAAGGTATCTTTATTTATGCACCAGCATTTCAGGCTACTGTGAAATAGGTATCCTTATGTGTTTTTATACATCTCAGAGAAAATGTCCTTTATGAGTACACTTTGGGCCACGGCGACATAACCCTTAGAGCTCTCTTGACATAATATGCATAAGGTAGGCCTTGCTTTATGATTGAAGGGCATTCATGAGTAGGCTGATATTGAGACACAGTGATGCTCAGAAGTAAATTTTGCTTCAAGTATGATGATGAAATGAACATAAATTACTTTAGGGATGCACTACATTATGTATTTATATTTATAAGTGCCACCCATGACATGGTATGTATAAAACTATAATTAGATTCATTCGATGTTGGATGTGATGACTGTAGGTCGCACTAGCCTACTGCATGGCTCAGACTAATACAATATAACGCCATAGAAGCAAGCAGCTTTGTAAAAAGTAGAAGTTATCTTACTATTTTATTGACAACACCCATACTATCACGTTGTTACAACTACAATACCAAGCTGCTGGTGTTGTAATAACATTTGTAAGAGTACTTCTACTTTATACAACTCGGTATAGGCTACAATTGAGCACTTGTAGGCCTACTGTAGGGTATAAGGCAATAGCATCATAATAACAGCATGTAGACAAAAACTCACTCTGCAGACAACTGGCCATCGGGTCCAGCAGGTTTGGGGCGCTTTTTCCAGTTTATTTTCGGGATGTGGAAAAAAGTCTCGAGGACACCAGCATTCAGGATTGCAGGCAAGTCGTTGTTATTGGTGATGCAGACAGCTGCTGATGCGCCAGCCTCCTCGTCAATGGAAAGGTCCTGCATGCGAGGCATTACGAGGTCCCATTCATGGCAACAGTAGCACTCAACCTCGGTCTGCATAACTTCGCACTTGTTGCACGTACACCACCTTGTATCAGTCACTCGAGGTCTCGCAGCTGCGGCCCCGATTTCACGTTCCACATCTCTGCTCGCCATCTCTCTCTCTCTCTCTGCCCGTTCTACCTCCATCTGATAGAGTTCTGCATCCGTATATTCGGGTTCATACAGATATCCTTCTGGTTGTGTGCTGAAATCATATTCTTCGTCGCTGCTGTAGTCAGACATGGTGTAACTAGCTTTCCAAACGCTAAACTGTGAATGAAACACCTGGCTTAGCTACCTGTCACTTATAGTGGCTCCTGCGCGCATTGATCGCAATTGGGATAAAGTTAGACCCAAACGATTACGAGGTGTGACGTTTTGTGGTTGACGTCTTTTGTTATGCAAATAAATCACTGATTCGAATGAGTGCTGTTTTGAGAGGAAAAACGTGTGCCTTATCTGGCCCTAGGAAACCTACCGGAACTACTTTCGCACTGACCACAACTGGCCACATCTCGGCTCAGAGGACACTTTGGGGGCGAAGTCAGTGTGAGAGCACGAGACTGTAGATGTTGATGCCATACAGATTAATGTGTAAAATGCCGAACTATCCCTTTAATGCTGCATTTGAGCATTAACGCCTGTTGTCGCTAATTTGCTTTTTTTTTTTCAAAAATCATAAATGTGCATCATAAAAGCCACTAAATTGCCTCACAACCATTACGTTGTAACAACAACACAACGGATGTAGTTTTCACTTTGACCGGTCCGATGAGAAACCAGTGCTTGCAAAAGGTTCCTAGGTACGACAATTCACGACAATCTGCGTTCAGGGGTTAAATGCTAATAAATTGGATAGGAAATAACTTTCTCTGGAATAGGATAGCCAGGAATGTGCTTGCTAATTAGCAACAACGTTAGCTAAGGTTAGCTTAATGTTAGCCTACACCGTGTGGTGAAATCCTGCTGTGACTTGGCAAAACTTGGCAACAATGTTCAGCCAACGAGACTCGTGGTTTTGGACCCCCGTTCAAGAGTTTTCCCCCTAAATTTAGCATTATAAATATAACTTAATAATTTTAAACACAGTAATTATATGCATTCAAAGCACTTGTGCTATTTGTAGACCCCAAACACCATTTTTAACACAATGTGTTAGATTATTAAGTGTTATAATTATTATCATAGAATTAATTCTAGAAAATTAGTTAGCAGTTCAGTTATCACAAAGCTTAAGTGCTATAAACATAAAAACATTATTTTTGCACCACTTCATTAAGTTACTGTAACTCACAATCTCAATTTTAATGTCCTTGTTTTTTCTCAGTC
This sequence comes from Chelmon rostratus, assembly GCF_017976325.1. Taxonomy (NCBI): domain Eukaryota; kingdom Metazoa; phylum Chordata; class Actinopteri; order Chaetodontiformes; family Chaetodontidae; genus Chelmon; species Chelmon rostratus. The sequence goes on along the minus strand of NC_055667.1, from coordinate 28,611,312 downwards.
TACTTTTTTTTTTACCAAAGCAAACTTATTATATTTTACAGTGTATTATGTCAGTTCTGCAATTCAAGTGCAGTTTTTTAGTCAACTTTTCTAATCAGTGAACTTATTATTATGAATTAATCATAAATAATCTTTTTCTTTTTCTTTTATTCTGTATCCGCAGGTATAACACCGTCTACGTCTCTGAGGTATCTGTGATTGGTCAATATCTGAATGAATTATCGTTCCTCTCTGCGTCACTCGTCTCTCTCCTCGTCTTCAGGGCAGCATTGTTGTGGACTCTTCCTCTGTCTTCCTCCGATCCTTCTATCTCTCCTCTCTGCTCTTTGCTCTCTTAGTATTCCTTTCATTTACCGCTGTTCTTCTCTTTCCTTTTCCCTCCATCTCCCTTTCTTTTTTCATGTTTTTCCTCCCACTTCATGAGCTCCTTATGCCACTTTCATCCATCCTTCCTACATCGTTCACTCATCCTCCATTCATCCATCTCTTCTCCTCATACACATGATCCAAACACTCCTCTCCTCTCCTGTGCCTCTTCCTCGTTCAGTCTTCCTCTCCCTGCCTTCCCACCTTCTGCTCTCCCGTGTGCTACATCAGTCTCTAACTAATCCCTCAGTGATGGATTAAGGCCCCCCCTCACGCCGCCTGAGGTGTTCGACATCACATCTGTGTGTGAGAGGACGAGAGGTGGAGACCCGCAGCTGCTGAATAAGAGATAAAAACACAGAAGCAGAAAAATGTCGCTCATATTTCTTTGTGCACGTGAATGCATGTGTGTAGATGTGTGTGTGTCAGAAAGTACACACTGCTAGTACTCTGCGCTGAGGTAAGGGGGTGTATTGGAGTGTGTGAGGGAAAGCTTCATCACACTAATAATCATGGATGTCTACATCACCATGACATTCAGTGGATCAGTTAATGGCTGATGCATGACTGAAATGCAGTGGCGTGCACAGACTTTTTGGAGGGCAGGGGCGAAAAGGAAAAAAAGGGCACATATAGCGTGTCCTCGCCACTGAAGAGGGCACTTTAGAGCGCGTTTTGGTGTCCAAGAGGTCACTTTAACACGCGTTTTGGCGTCCAAGAGGGCACTTTAGAGCACGTTTTGGCATCCAAGAGGGCACTTTAGCACACGTTTTGGCTCCCAGGGGGCCCTTTAGCACGTGTTTTGGCATCCAAGAGGGCACTTTAGCGCGCGTTTTGTCATCCAAGAGGGCACTTTAGCGTGCATTTTGGCTCCCAGGTGGCACTTTAGCACGGGTTTTTCAAAAACTGGGTTGCCCCCCATGCACTAACTATTTGCATATACTGTATGTGTGAATATTTATTTATTTCCACATTAGATTTGTGCCAATAATAGCCACCACATTATATGTACAGTATTTATTATTTAAATAAAAGTCGAAACACTTTCTTTTACGCTTGACAGGAATAATCAGTGCTTTTCTTTAAATCATTGCAAATCCCTGGCTACCTGCACACCTCAGCGTTTACCTCCTAGCACATATTTTAAGATGCTCCCTGACAGGTACGCACCCGACAGTTTCACTTTGAGACTCCCGTCTGCAGTATCGATGAAAGATGATTGTTTCCTCTTATCTGCTGAGGAGCTGCGCTTGTTTCGAGTTGCAAGCGTCACAATGTTTATTGTGAGATGGGATTTTTTTTTCATTTCATTTTTCATTTAGCTGCATACTAATTCTGCACAATAATAGCTGCACACAAATATTCTCCTAAGAGAGCCCAAACCTCACTTTTACTTCCTTAAATAATTAAGTTTAAGGTTCATCAACATTTCGGATTAACCGAGAGCTCTGTCGCTGTTCAATAATAAAATCAATCCTCAGCATCGCGACTCGTCTAATAATTGTGCACACAGTGTATATCAACGGTGCAGTAAACCTTACACCAACCCAGAGCCTCGGGTTTCTGTCACACAGCCTCACTACGAGGGGGTTAACCTCCACCCCCGCTCCCCAAGAGGAGCTGTAGCTGTCAGCTTCCCCTGGCACATCAACACAACAAATCCTGGTCATAAAGCACATTTAGAGGGACTATCTGCTCTGGAGGAAGAGGAGGGTAAACACAGGAGGATCATTGTGGACTGTGGGTGTCAGCGAGGAAATCTCCACAGATCTGATGTTATGAGTCTGGAAATGTTCAGGAACTGAAATGGTTGAAGTCTGCCGGATGCTAAGTCGTGTTGACAAAAGGATAAAACGCTCTTAATTAAAATGACAGACAGCTTCTGGATCAGTAAAACAACACATCCCCCGACCACTGAAGAGCTGTGAAGACAAAAACAACATATATCACATATTGCTGGTGGAGAGCAGCAACATCGCTTCTGCACTTCTTTTCAAATGTATTTTACTTGACTTTATGCTTTCTATGTAATCTATTTCTACCTATATTTCATTATTTCCTTCCCTGAACCGAGGCTACATAGAGGGTGTTGTACTCTCCACATGATGGGCCACATCAGTAAAAGAGTCGAGGTTCCAGACTTTATTGTCATTGGACATGTCAACAGAATTTGCATTGCAACCCCCCTGTTAGAAACAAGATAATAAAGATGATAAAATACAAAAACACTGAAAATAAAACTGACTTGATATTTCTTCAGTTCAGTTGAAGTTCCTCCTGTCTGTCTCCCTGTGTTTCCTCAGTGTCCCCCCTGTGTGTCTTTGTCTTCGTCTGAGCTGGGTGTGGTTACCTGCCCCACCTGCACACCTGTGGCCCATCAATAATCACCTGCACAGGATAAAACCCTGGTTCTTGCTCCATGCCGTCCACCTGTGCTTTGTCTCTCCGTCCTGAGCTGGACACCACCTGGATCTGCTGCCTGAAGTCAGCCAGCTCTCTCTGCCTCACCTCACGGTCTAATTTAAAATACGACAGAGGAGACACCACCTGTTGCGATAGAGCTGGAATAGACTGGAGGAAGAAGGGTCATGGCTGGTGTCGCACTCGGGAGCTGGTGGCTCATTAGCCGCCAGGTGTTTCAGGTTTTTAGGTTTGAGTAGGAATCAGACACGGCAAGAGGAAGATGCCGAAGGCAAGACCTTAAATATAAACCAGCAGAAGTTTCACGTCCCGAGCAACATGCAGGCTCTCAGTTACAGGCTTATGTTTCAGATTTATCTGGGTTAGCATAGCAACGTAGCACCAGACCTACCAAATGATGAAAAGGACCAAAGAGAGATGTGAGGAGAGAAATCTCATTCTCCTGATCTCTCCAGGAGAGACAGGGAAGAAATATGGAGAGAAGCGTGAATGACTTTCACACCTTCATACCCGTCTCTGCCTCTGTCGGTCTTTCTTCTGTCGTTCTGCAGCTATTTCTGTGCAACAATGGACACATCGGCCAGTTCCTCTCCAACAGAGGGCAAACGGTGCGTTCAGGACCATCCACCTGCATGCAGAAGGTGATTCATTTGTCCTTAGCTGGCCTTTCTGTGTGCACACTTACAAGATATATGCAAATGAAGACACTGAAGACAGATCTCAGACACTTCATCCATCTGAGATTACTCACTTTTAATACTTCTCCACGTGTCCTTGCTCGACACAGATCATTTATTTATACCCACCTCGGCTGCAGGTGTGTATTTTTATATGCACAATAACATCTTATTAATTACTTTCTAATTTATTTAATTGAACGTGACACCAAGCATGACTGTAATACAAATCTCTCCATCAGAGAAGGCTGTGGTCAAACTTAGCTGTCATGTCAGGGGGGAGTGCACCTTTACACTGCATTAGATGGCATTTCTAGATGATACAGTGAATGTTAATGAAGTTGTGAATTTCATCATTGATTTAATGGACAGTCCACTTTACGTTTGACGTGTCATAGAAGGACAATCCAGGTGAAGTTCGCTCATATACAAAAATGAAACGAATCATCCAATAATCACATTTTAACTAACCAAAGGGAAAATTAAAACACATGGTGGCTGGTCCTCATGTCTTTATATTAAAGGATAACTTTGGTTTTTTACAACCTGGACTTTATTTGTAGCATTAAATACGACCAGGACGAAGAGGCTCCTCATGCTGTGGTCTGGGTCTTGTGTTTTCTGGTTCTCTCTGTTCTGTTTGTGTGTGTGGCAGGAGGCGTGGCTGCTTGTGGCGCTCACTCTCTCCCTGAGACTTCGGCAGACGAGGCACACCTGGTCTCAATCCCCACCAATCAGCCTCTCCACATAAAGCTGGTCATGACTCCGCTCCTGGGTCAGATAAGTCCGTCCTGTTGGGTAGAGTCAAACGTTCTCCTGTTGAATCCAGCGCACCAGATGAGTTTTTTGCTGAATGTTCTTTCTCCTGAGAAATCACCGGTGTCTTCTCGCGTTCGGCCGATCCAGCTCCCAGCCAGCCAGTCACCTGTGCCTTTTTGCCAACCTGTTTCCATTAAAACCTCGACCTCTGTACTGGTGTCTGCCTCTGCCTCAGTGCATAACACCTCACCTACTGTCAATCACCAGAGATGGCATTCTCACACCCGGTAAAGCATGACTACCTGTCGCTGTAGTTTTAGACACATTCTTCAGCATAGAAAGGAATCAGATTGTTTGTTTGTCTCTACAGTTACAGTGGAACGAGGAACCACTATTGGCTACTGCAGCATGACCTTCTAATGGTGCAGATTCACAAAAACCCCTCCTCTTGTCAGGCTTGGGTCAGCGGAGGTCCAGTTTAGCCGTAGCCCAAAGCTAACTCTCTGACTCCATAGCAACATTCCACTTCCTGTTTAGATAACTCAAAGCATGATGGAAACTGTCGTGACAAAAATATAATCCTCACAAATGGAAAGAGAGCAAAAACGCAGAGAGTGTCAAAATCCATGAAAATTAGATTTTGGTTTCACACTGACCCCTTTTTGACATCTTATTAACGAGGTTTGCAGACTCTCTTCTGTCCATTCATACACAGATACTGGAGGTCTGCGCACCTGAGGACCAATGGGAAAAAGAACAAGCAACAATTTAAAATGTAAAACTGCAACCAAAAGCATTTTGCCCATAGACTTCACTTACAAAAGCCAGTAAAACGTTTGACTGTTTACACTTCGACTTTAATAAACTTAAAAAAAATGAAAATGTGCTTTTCCTGGGTGGCTTCTGTGTCGTCACTGTGTTGTTCTGCAGCTGCTGTTTATGATTCGGTTTCATCCTGGTTTCATCCTGGTTTCATCTGGTTTCATCCTGGTTTCATCTGGTTTCATCTGGTTTCATCCTGGTTTCATCTGGTTTCATCTTGGTTTCATCCTGGTATCATCCTGGTTTCATCCTGGTTTCATCTGGTTTCATCCTGGTTTCATCTGGTTTCATCCTGGTTTCATCCTGGTTTCATCTGGTTTCATCCTGGTTTCATCTGGTTTCATCCTGGTTTCATCCTGGTTTCATCCTGCATGGACAGAGTTGGGTTAGGGTTTCTCTGTGTTAGAATATGCATGTGTCTTTGCGTAACCTCCTCTTGAGGCAGAGTCTTTCATCTCGGCTCGGCCTCAGATGTCTTTGTTGGGTCTTTGGGCAGCTCCAGCCTCATTGGCTTTTTTTTTTTTATTTTTAGTGTATAGTAAAAACATCCTCTCTGCTACCTTCTTCCTCCTCCTCCTCTTTTCTTCATTGTCCTTCATAGATGCACATCTTTCTTTGATCATGCAGTATTACCTTTTATGTCTGCGTATTTGAAAGAGAGGCAGTGACAGGCAGACATGGGGAGTAATTTTCACCCAGTGTGGGTGAAATGGATGAGGGGCAGAAAATCAAAGAGAATAATTTATTAGAATACATATGAAGAGCAGTGTCACAAATTATGACTTCTAATGGAGTGATACTCATTTCTGAGTTCAAAAAGTTGGGTTTGAGGACGTTGATCCACGGTTTGCAAAAAGACAAAACTACCATTAATTACTCTGTCGGACTCAGTAACTAACCAACAGAGTTATCACCAACTCCACTGAGCTCAGCGCCAGGAAATAGTCCAGACCGTGGTCTGCTTTAGGCAGCGAAAGCTGAAAGGTGAAGGTCTGGGAGAGATCAGGATTTTGGTTAAATGTTAATGAAATCTTATTACTTGCATTGTGAGATTGCTTATTTTGGTGGAGGACAAATGAAATAAAGTCAGTAAACATGCATTCAGTGTGGACATTTCTGCGTGTCCTCATTACGTTTATGTTTCCATCAAAACAAATGTATTCAGGAGAAAACATGGCACCGACACCAGAGCTCCTGAGCTGCTGCTTCACTGCTTCGCTTTGAACCGGCTGATGGGGGGCGCCTGGTTTTACATACGAGGTGTTCACGGTCTCTGGGAAATTTGATTGTCATATTCAGAGTAAAAAGGAGCTAATGGAGTGGTTGGTTCCATTGTTGGATTAATAAAGATCAGGATTATGATCACATCTCAAACATACTTTGTTTTTTTAATGGCTCCTGTGTCACTGAACACAGCTGGGTGCCACTTTTCTGAGTAGTTGATGTTTTTCTCAGTGTCACAAAGGTTATTGGCTGCGATCAATCTTCTCGCTCTTTGCGTCTTTATCTTGGCTGTTCAATTGATCTGAAATCTAATTTTGGTGAACTAAAAACACATTTCGTCTCCGGTGTTTCTGCAGCCTCGTCTCCCCGCTGAGCGCCTGGACGGCGGTGGACCTGCAGACGGTTCCTGTTGTCACGGAAACCGATACCACACATCGGCAGCCCGTGTGTGTGTGAGCAGTGGCATTGGGTATTTTGCTCCTCTCTCCATGTGTCTCTGAGGTAATCATGGGGAGTTTGTTATTTGTGCCTGTCCACACAAACAACTAAATGTTTTCCTCATCCATTAACCTTTGTTTGCTTCTCAGTCCATCAGGCGGTGTTTTACTGAGTCTTCCTGCAGTTCTCGGTCTGCTCTCTCACTGCGCCTGACTCATCATTTGATGCCACTTTTGTCCTGAAGTGACACATTAACTCTGAGTCTGTCAGCTTTCTGATGGCTGTGCTTCAGTCTCAGTTCAGTCAGTGCTGCCCGCCAGCGGGCTGGTACGGAGCCCCTAAAGTGTCATGAAGGAAAAAAAACTATATCGAGCGCACAAGATATTAAAACGTTTATCGATTTAATCTGCTTTTAATAATTACGGTAAATATTAAAATCAGATTCTGTCGTGAACGGAGCCCGGCTGTCTATATTTGTTGCGACCTGTCTGTATAAGTGCATTAAATCGTTTTAATATCTCGTGCGCACGTTTTAGTATTTCGTGCGCACGTTTTAGTATCTTGTGCGCACGGTATCATTTTTTTTTTCTTCATGACACTTTAGGGGCTCCGTAGGCTGGATAGTGAGGTAGATGCAGAATTGCTTCAAACAGTCACGGCTGGTAGTAAAAAAAATCGTAATGAATTGGATCAGATGACCTTGAATCCTTCTTTAGAAATATGTTCCTGCTGTAATTTGTATTTCTCGGATACTCTGTTTTCTGTAAAGTACAAACTGTTTTCATATTAATTCTGGCCTGACTGACTCTTTGTAATGTGAGCTGCATCTTTCATAGCAACAGATCAGCAGAGAGTTATCACCTCACTCTGCAGCTGTTTGGCCTCTTTTAGGCCATTGGTTTGGAGCTTGTTTCCCGTATGAGCTCGTGAATGTGTAAAACCAGCATTTTGTTAACATATTAATAAATTAATGCTAAAACTCTGCGTCTGAAAATCTTTCAGGAGACACCTGAACCGCAACAGCCATGAGGGCCAGCCTGGGTTGGCTAGTTTAAGAGCGAGAGTCTCAGTTTCATCATCATGTGGTGGATACTGAGACTGAGTTCACTGCATTTAAGGCAGCAATGCATCACGAGTGAGTGACCGTGAGTAAAAACCTTTCATGTTCCTTCTTTTAAACTGCACCTCTTCTCTTTACTCGAGTACATTCTTAGCCAGTAATCTCTTTCTTACTTCACTACATTTGCTGTTCGTCCTGTTTGTTACAACCAGGAGAAGCAGCTGGAAGAAACAATGCAATGATGACGGAGTCAGAAGAAGCTTTCAGAGGCAGGCCCTGACCACATCTGGCCTCACTTTTTATACCAAAATCTAAAACCCCCAACCTCCACCAGAACATTGAAACAAGCTGCACTCGCTGTCTTACATTAGCATTGTTAATTTTTCATGTGCAACATTAATCTTTGATGTTATGATAATGACATTAACTGATCTTGTGGTCTGATGGTCTTTTAAATCGATGTGCTGAAGAAGCTGTTCGTCTACAAAAACACCAGTTTCAACATTTTAGCCACATTTGCTGTTTTGTCTTTATGTTGCACTGGCCTGCACATCCCAAACATTTTACAACAGAAGAGAGTAACTGTATTTTACTCCAGTATAGATTTTAAGTACTCAACTGCCAGTTTTACCCGCACAGAAAGCCAAAAACCAAGTAACAACAGCTTCATGTGAAGCAACAAATTGAAAAATCAGATGTGACAATAACACCTGTTTCAGTCGATGTACTGCTGGTACCTCACAACGGTCTTTTTGGAAGACGCACATTTGTTGTTTATGAGCACTTGTTGGCAAAGGAAGGAGAAGAAAGAGGCTGTTTGTTGCACAATGTGAAGTATTTTTCAGATCTACTCATTTGTGGAAACACGTCCATGAAGTCAGGAAAGATCTGACTGAAGGGAGAAGTGTGACCACCTGTCTTTGATTTTCTCCTCTTCCTCCACCTTTCGTCCCTCTCGTCTCTTGTCTTTGTCTGTGTCTGTCTTTTTATTCCATCTCCTCCTGATTTCAGTGGAGGCTGACGGGTGGAGAGGGTCTTCATGAGGGCTGGGATAATCTCTCTCTCTCCACCCCCCAGGATCTCTCATAATCAATAACTGTAACACAGTGGAAAATAATAAATGAATAAAAATAGAGCTCTGTTCATTATCTGTATGGGCGGATCGGTGCGGCAGCAGCAGTGATGGGGTCGTTGTATCGGTCCATCGTGGTGAAGAAGGAGCTGAGCCGAAAGGCAAAGCTCTCGATTTACCGGTCAATCTACGTTCCTACCCTCACCTACGGTCATGAACTTTGGGTCATGACCGAAAGAACGAGATCTCGGATACAAGCGGCTGAAATGAGTTTCCTCCGCAGGGTGGGGGGGCGCTCCCTTAGAGACCGGGTGAGGAGCTCTGTCACTCGGGAGGAGCTCAGAGTAGAGCCGCTGCTCCTCCATGTCGAGAGGAGCCAGCTGAGGTGGCTCGGGCATCTTTACCGGATGCCTCCTGGAGGCCTTCCTGGGAGGGTGTTCCGGGCATGTCCCACTGGGAAGAGGCCCCGGGGAAGACCCAGGACACGCTGGAGGGACTATGCTGCTCGGCTGGCCTGGGAACGCCTCGGGGTCCCCCCGGAAGAGCTGGAGGAAGTGTCTGGGGAGAGGGAAGTCTGGGCATCCCTGCATCGACTGCTGCCCCCGCGAGAAGATGGATGGATGGATGAAAATAGATGCTATGGAATGAAATAATGAAATATCACGTGGACTGGTAGAGAAACCAGTTGAGAAAAGGTTGTCAGGGATTTTTGAGGTTTTCTAATTAGATTCATTTTCTCGCCCAGGTAACTCTTCATAGCTGTAGTGTTTTTTTCCTCCTTCAGGAGCGATTTTGTTTTCTTTGTTCATCGTTAAAGATAATTGTTTATTAGCCTCATTTAGAGCATTTTCTGTTTTCTTGTTTTGTTATATACTTAGATATATATATCGATAGCGATACCCTTTATAGAATAAGTCTCATATTTGTTTAACACTAAGCGAAGAGGTTACTTGGTTGCCTGAATAAACATCTGTGAGTGAAATCTCTGCGTCTGAGTCCTGTTCTGAGTCCTGGCCTCACATATTAAAATCATTGTGGCTGTTATGTTTTTCATATCTGAGGTGAAATAAATAGGACATGATATTGTGTGATCGATGTTTTGTTGTGTGTAAAACCTATAAAATACACTCTGAAACATTAATCACCCATTGGTTAATATCATATAGGCTTTATTTATACATTCTAAACAGATCAGATCTCCACTAGTTATGATGGGATTCAGAGTATGAACAGCATGTCTGGGTTAGGGTTGATTTGACGGATGCAGGCAGACTGGTTCAGGGTTTAGGTGCTCAGCGAGAAGTTTTCTCCCCGAACTTTAACCAAACCTGACTCTCAGTCAAGACTCATGATAATTGTTTCTGTCAAGCTAATGTGGGTTTCTCTGCGTTTTAGGAACAGCTTGTTTCCACAGAGCTAAGCAGCTGCAATAAAGAGCTTGAAACTGAATCCTGAGTGAATCTGGGACCAGCAGCAACGATGCAAGGCTAGAAAGCGGGGCGGAGTTTGGGTGCTTGTTTATTAGATAATTCATGTCCTCAAATTATCCCAGTTCTTTCTTAGCCGTCAGTTTGAAGTGCGAGTCTAAATAAAACCCAAAGCAACTAGAAAATGAAATGATATAAAACATTTACCTCGAGGGAGAATGGATACAAAACACCTGAACAAATATTCAGTTTCATTTAGCAGAATGATAATAATAATGCTCACACATTTCATGTGTGGATCGCTGACGGCTGATTTGCTGAGCTGTTTGTGCAGACGGAGCGTGTTCACGCCCGCAGAGTTAGCGAGTCATTGAGGATGGACTGATCTCAGAACATGGCAGAGGAGCTCTGACCGGCGTGCAGCGTTCACTCATATAAACCAAAACTCAATAACAGCTGCTCCTGTGCAGTCTCCCATAACAGCTTAATACGATCATCATCAAGTTAACTGAGGACTACGTACAATCACATTTGAGACAACAGTAATAACAGGATGAAGTAATAAACTTTGATAAATGGCAGTCACTCGGTCTCAGTGGATTAGTGTAACAGTCAGACTCACTCCCTCTCAGCGGATGTGTAAGTCAGATCACAACAAAGCGAGCCGGAGCCACCATCTTTATGCCGTGGACCACGGGGTCAGGGTTAGAACGGAAACACGAGGAGGGGTCTGCAGACGAAGCTTCGTCGTAATTTTGGGGGATTAGATCTCCGAGCTGGGAGATGATGAACTGTCCTGAGAAAAGCTCGCTCAGTCAGCGGGTGGAGGCCCCGCAGTGCTGAGATGTGAGCGGGGGGAGTAAATAAGAGAGGAAGGCGTGCACAGAGTTGTGTTTAACCGTCCTTTTGCAGAGCAACAGAAGACAGGAAGCGTTCACAGATGACTGACAGCCTTTGTTGGAGAAATGATGGGAGTCAGTGAAGCGTTGCTGGAAAACAATTTTCTCGGTGAGTCGGACGCTCCCGACAAAACTGACGTTAAATTGAGTCAAATGTTGCTGCAGTTTGGTTGGTGGCTGCTGAACACTCAGATCTGCTGTGTGTCTCGTGGGATTTTAAAAAGACGCTTCAAACAGCTCGTCGCTCACACTGAAATATTTCATTCTTAATTGCTCCTCCGGAGATACGAGTTTTCCACCAAGCAGCTTGTTTTCTATTCGTGATGTTAAACGTCACTTTTCTGCAAACAGCAGCGAGGCTTTTATAGCTGTGAGGTTTGATTACAAAGCCACCCACGTTGTGAGCACAGAGCATTCATTAGTTTATGAGATTAATATTATGGGATTGCAGCTTTATTAGAGAGGGAGAGAGGAAAACAACAACACGATGAGGACCGAGTGGACCCCCCAGCCTTTACTCTGCTGCCCTCCACCACCCTGAAGCTCCACTGAGTGTCACCTGTTCAGTAATGCTGATTTACTTTCACAGTATTTAAAATCGTAGTTTTTTTAGGTGTGACTTGCAGCTGGTCATCAGAGGAGGCTTTGAGTCTGCTGCTTATTGTTGTGCATCAGTCCACAGATTTAAATCCTTATTCTGAAAACGGAGTCAGTGGAAGCGAGAGTTACATCGTTGTTGTTGTTAAATTTCATTTTCCTGTTAAGAAAATGCACGAGACAACCAACCAACCAGTTTCTGTATTGATTCGGGTGCAGTGATTTACACCACACGGGCTTTTTTTTGGACCGTGATGCTCATTTTTTTGCTCAGTTTCTACGTAAATCTTGGGCTGAATATAAGATCTAATAAGTTGTGATTTTTTTGCAGTCATTCAAATACTAGAAGAGATTTAAGAGCAGATTTATGAGCACAGGTGACACAGAGGGAAAAGCAGCCTCCCATCACATGATGAGCCCTAACCGTAGAACCGTAGAACCATAGAACCATGGAACCATAGGACCATGGAACCGTGATTATAATCTGTATAAATAAGGCATCATTTTGACTCCCATATTTACACCAAGCCATAGCTCTTTATTTGAAGCTGCTGTAAATGCTGTGTCAAATAAATTCCCACTGCATTAGTCCCAATAGAGAGCAGTTTAAAGCCCCCCTGCGACTGTAATGAACTCCATTAGTCATTGTCACGCTGGTGTGTCTAAGTGTTGTTTCCAAAGACAAAGATGTTGTTCCTGATTTTTTGGTGGCTGAGAAAACTCAGCGGACTGCAACCTAAAAGACAGAAGCGATGAAGAAAACACTGTCACCACTGACTGCGTGTCAAGTTTATCCAAACCAACTTTATTTGTGAAGCACTTTAAAAAACAACCCAGGCGGACCAAAGTGCTGTACAGAAAAAAAACAGAAGAAATAAAATACAGTAAAACAATAAAATACATAACAATAAAACAATGAATAAAATGGAATAAAATAATAAATACATTCAACATCTCAAGGTGTCAAAAGCCAGCGAGAAAAGATGGGTTTTCAGACGGGATTTAAATGCTGCCTGGAAAGAACTGATTTAATTTTGGCTGCCTCAGATGGATTATTCCCGGACTCTTAATCCCACTGCTGACCGCCTGGTTCCACTGTGAGGTTAGCATTAGTGTTGTTTTTTTTTAAATGTCTCAGTAACTATTGGATGGATTGTCCTGCACACGTTCATCAGGATGAACTGTAATCTCTTTGATCACCCCCTCACTTCTAATAAAAAAATCTCTCTGCTATTTTTTTATTATGTATATAATCTTTTTACTGCTCGCTATTTAGATATTTTATTCTGTATAGTTTGTTCTTTATAGTCATATTTCACAATTTTTCACTTATTTCACTGTGTGTAATGCTGCTGCTGCACTGCAATTTCCCATCTTGGGATAAATAAAGTATATCTATCTGTCTGTCTGTCTGTCTGCCTGCCATGATCAGGTCACAACATTAATTGGTCCAACACTTTGGTTTGTATCTGAATACCTGCAAAACGAATTAAACTTGCAGTGGTCTGAAACCTCCTCACTGGCGGCAGAAATCTCCCGGAGGTGATATGTGAAAGGTCCCGGGAGGCTGGATTTAACAGCGGGGCGTGATGAGGTATAAAGTTAGGGTGAAAGGGCGAGAAGCAGAAAAAGTCAGAACTAAATCTGACATTAAAGATGCTCAAATTAGCACCGCAGCTGGAGGAAAGAGGCAGAATATAGATTCAGGAAGAGCCAGACTAAGTGAAAAAGAGAGACAGGATGACGCTGTTGGGGAGGTGGTTGGTTTTGAGCCACAATGTTGTTCGTCCACACTGTGTGACAGGAAATCATTAAGCACTCAGAGGACGTGTCTGACGTGGCCTGAGGCCATGGCCTCCACATAGATCAATATGGAGTTATAGCAAGATGAACCGAGAGAAGTCAAGTCAATTCCCTTCATAATGAACAACTCCTCCACAAAAGTTAATATAAACAGAAGATCCTTGTGCTCAAAAAGAGGATTCATTCTCAGTGAAGAACCTTGGAGCTCTAATCTGCCTCTATACCTGCCACCCCCATCTCTGGGGTCATCAGGTGGACACCTCCCTTCAACAGTGTTTTGCCTACTTAGTCCCACGACACCTCCAGGAGGCTAGGCGGTGAACTCGGGCGTCCCAGAGTCACCCCCCCCTAGTGCCAGTTCACACTGCTCCTACACAATCCAAACAGCACTGCCACGTTCAACTGACCCAGAGATGCTCCAGGTAGTGGCCAGTACCGATGCTACCATTTAGCTAATGCTAATGCTAACCGCTAAGAAGAACAGAAGAAGACAATAAAGTTCTGATGCTACCATTTAGCTAATGCTAATGCTAATGCTAACCCCTGAGAAGAACATAAGAAGACATTACCGTTCTGATGCTACCATTTAGCTAATGCTAATGCTAAATGCTAACCGCTACCTGCCGAACAGAAGAAGACAATAAAGCTAGATTCACCTATACTGTTAATGCTAACTGCTAGATGCCAATGCTAACTGCTAAGATACTATCATACTACCACCGCTTTAGCGATCGTTAGCTGCTACAATGCTACCACAGGCCTAGATGCCACATGTAAAAACCTTTCACTGGGAAAAAAAAACGAGAAGAAACCTCAAGAAGAGCAACAAAGGTGGGACGGACAGACAGGAAACAGATGTTGGGTGTACAGAACAGGCCAATATAGTAAAATTACTTTCTGGACGCTTCCAGGTGTTGACATGAGTCACATGACCTCCTCTGAGACCTGGAAAGAGGACAAACTATACAAAACACACAAGAGACAAAGCTTGAGCACATCATTCACACCTCGACAGACCAGCTGAGAGAGAGACCAGAGGAGAGGCTGAACCCCCCCGAGGATGAGTATCCAGATCCAAGATCCCTGTACCTCTACAGACCAGCAGAGAGAGAGATAACAGGTCAGCAGGAGCAGCGCTCTCTGTCCATCACCCCCCCTCCTTCTGTCCATTCATGGCCGATCAGTACTGCTGCAGCGCAGAATAAGAGAGTCGTGCCCTTTGCTGAGCAGTGTGCCGCGTCATTTCTCTCTTGTTTGACCCCCATTATGATGGACAGAAGGAAATGACTGTGGAAGAGGAAATAAAAAATGGAGGATGTGGACAGAGAGTGAAACCGATTCATAGAGATTTTTCAATCTTGAAAAATTGCACGAGGATTTGAACAAATTGCACCCGGTTGGTTTGGATAAGTTAAGTACAGTGTTTGCTCTAGTAGTAGTAATATATATATATGTCACAGTAACAATAAAAACATATGGTGTAGTACTTAAAGTGTTGGCAGTGGTGAAAAGAAAACCAGTATGTGTGGACCCAGTGCTACATTAACTGATGCTGAAGCTAAATAATCTGACAGCTGGTACGAAGGACCTGCGCTAGCATTAGCGTATGCAGCAGTCTGTTACTGAAGGAGCTGCTGAGGGCCCCCACTGTGTCATGCAGGTGGGGGGGGGCAGCATCAGTTCATGCAGCACTGGGTCCACACACATACTGGTTTTTACTTTTTCACTACTGTAAAACATCCTTCTACCTCATACATGCTACAACTATTATAATCTTTTTTCCTTAAATACTGCACCTATGCATACATATTTTTATTGCCACTGTGACACAGAACAAATACTGTTCTTACCTTTTTTCAATCCTTGTGCAATTTTCTCACTATTTTCCATCGGCTATATATAGGCATCGGCAGCTGGCTAACTTAGCTTAGCATAAAGAATGGAAACAAGAGGAAACAGCTACCTTGTCTCTGTGCAAGCAACAAACCTGTTATATCTTATTTCTGTCACTTCTACAAGAATCCATGCAGTACTACCGGTACAGCAGTTTGTAGTAGTTAAATACTTTGACAGGCTACAGCATTAATACTGTAATACAGAGCTTTTGTGTGTATAACTGTAATTTAGTCAAGTTCACCTTGATAGAGACCATCTTTCAAGTTTTTTGCCCTGCGTTCACCTGCCGTATCACTAACTCTCCTGTCATTACAGGTCCTCAGTCCCTCCTGCCCTCATTACCTTTGTCCTGCCTGTCCCCCCACCTGAGCTGAAATAGAAAAGCGTTCCATTAGGATCATTTTCTCCTGATGAATCATAATTAAGTTTGCGTCGTCTTTGTCTCTTTGAGCGTGTTGCCATGCACGAACATGCAACACCAGGACATGAAGGTTGTCATTAGGCGGCAGTAATATGTGGGAGTTCTTTTGATCAGCTCGATGAAAAGCGGCGTCTCTCCATGTGGGTGACAATCAGAACGAACCTCGCTGCTCCCAGCATGCTTTTCATTCAGCCTCTGTACATGCAGGTTTCCATCTGAGCGCTGTGCTTCATCACCAGAGAGAAGGACAAACCTGCAGAGAACAGCAACGAGACTGAGAATGCAGGAATATACAAAACTTATATCTCCACATTGACACTCAGATACTTCCATGGCCAGAGATACATACATACATACATACATCATCCAAGTACAAAGACTCATTTAAATCCCCGCTCACACATTAAGAAGGTCGTTTACAATTTATCACATTCTCTGGTTTGTTCCTTCGATTTGAGTTTCGGCCTTTGAAAAATCTATTTTTAAAAACACTGAAACAAAAACTTCATGATAAAATTTTAGTTCAAAGCTTCTGTAGTTTTGTTTCCGTTAAGTTTTGAGTTCGACTCTGATCTGCAGCGTCATTAGCCACAGCGTCATTAGCCGTATTAATGCTAGCATACTGCGAGTTGTTTCCACCACCAGCAGTGGAAACATAAACTGTGAGCTTCGGTTAGCGGTGGTGGTTGAACAGGATTATAGTAGTTACACAACCTTCTCTGAAATCGCTCAAACTCGTTTTATTCTTCTGTTACAGGCCTGCTTCATTTCCATCTTACCTTCTTCAACCAGCTGACATGCGGTCACACGGTATTTACGCCAGCGAGGTAGAATAAAGATTCGTGCGTGATTCTTAACAGCTCGTATGTTCACAGCTTTACGTTTAACCGGCTTGGGACGACTTGGTTGTCTGGTGAGCCTTTGTTTAGAGTTTAAACTCACTAATTAACATTATTATTATACCATTTGTTTCAACCATAAAAGCAGCAGTAGTTCTTAGGAACAGTGTAGTTTGACAGCCTACAACATTAATATGGGGCTTAAGTAAATGGATTTTATAATTAATTTAAGTCTCTTAAAGGGAGAATTCTGTCAGGAAAGTGGGGACTAAGGGGAACTGAGGGATAGAACCCAATTGCAGACACACAAGGGGGCGCTTGATTCTAATAAATAAACAAATTTACACAAGACAAGAAAATCCAAGACAACTAGAATTCAGGGGACTAATGACTATCTATCGACATACAAGGGTAACAGAGTTCACACAACAACGACGCAACACAGGGAAAGACAACACATGAACACAAGACACAACAGAGCTCGGGACGAGACTATGAATAACTATTAACGAATAAGATAAAGAACAGAAAACGCTCACAAAGGAGGAAAACACAAAGGCTATGAACACGGAACTGACTACTGAAAGAACTAGATAAGGAAAACTAACAACTCAAAATACACTCCTAAAAACAGAGGAACAAGAATCTAAATAACAAAAGTAATCAAACAGAAAATCACTTTTAACGAGGCGAACAAATTGGCAAAGTTATGAACTATGAAAGGAAAACAGAAAGCAGATTATTAAAAATTACAAACAAATATCTCTCATGAAAGGACTATGGGCTGGAACTCAACTAACATAAAACAAGGCATAAACGGGACCAAGGACAAGAACAAGACAAGAAACAAACCTACGGGAACTGTGGCAAACAAAGGACAAAGACAAACCAATGAGACAATCACATAATTCACAGAGCGGACATGAACAAAGAACACTCACTTACAGGGCTATGGCTAGGACTATGACTAAGGCAAGGGAACATGGACAACAAGGTAGCGCAGATTTCTAGGTGACACAGACAACGACCCGACAAAGACAGTGGAGAAGACACGGACTTAAATACACCAGGACGGGACACTAATGACACACATCAGACAATCACAAAGGCGGGAAAACACAGGAAGTAAAGTAAACCAAAACACATAACATGAACCTTCAAAATAAAACAGGATGTAAGAAAACCCAGGCAAAGACAACACACAAGGGGAAACTTAACAAAAACCGTGCAGAGCACGGGTCATGACATATTCTGCACGATGAGCCTTTTTACTTTTGATATTTTAGTACATTTATTGGAAACTAATGTCCTTTTACTTGTGAAGGAGTATTTTTAGATCTGCATCTGAAGTTTAATACCACTCACAAATAAAATAATAAAAGCTTAAGCATTAAAAAAAAACCATGAAAACATGTTGTTCAAGCAGTCTAGTGTTTATTTTTGAGTAACTGGGGGGGGGGCGACAGTACTGATCACTAAACTAGAGCACACAGATAAACAGATACCTGCCTCCTTCAGGTGGCTGTAATGAGTCACCACGTTCAATGAAAGCCCTTCAGCATCAGCTCATAAGAATCGCTCATTAAAACGTCTTCTGCCTCACTGGCATCAGAATATGATGGATTTTTCCTGAGTTAGAGGCTACAGACATCAGGATCTGAGCTGATAAATATTGGGGCCCAGTGCACAGCGTATTGTCATATTGCTTGAACATATTGTCAGACTGAACTCTTGCTCAGCATCTGCTGTTTGCTTGTCGCTGTGCAGGTACAAACCTGGCAGTGGTACCCACTGCACCGGTGAACAAACAGCAGATCATCTGTATGAGCTCAATGCTGGCAGCTTATCTTATCTCACCAACAGCAGCCGGGCATCGCTCCATCTTCAGCCTGTCTGAAGCGGATTCAGGCAGGACAACAGTCAGACACGTTGGACTAGACAGCGGGAGGACACCTTTCAAATGAGGGCTTTGTTTCTCTCGGGCCGCTCAAAGACATGAAGAGGAGGTGCATGTGTCATATATTTGCAGAAGTGAAAGTTTTTCTTAAGAATTTGGGGCTTAATACACATCTGACAGGGTCCATACTTCACAATAAGTACTTTACTTTGATGCTTTGATTCTGCACTTAGAGCAAAGAACAACATTAACCTGTGTTAGAATAGAAAACAGCTTCTTTAAAACCCTATAACGCCCAACATATCATATATGATACATGAGTTTTTGAGCCCTCCACAGTGTGACTAATTTTCTGTGAAAAACCCGATGTATACAATTAGATACATGCAATGCACGGATAATCCACCAGGGGGCAGTAATTAGCTCACTAGAGGAGCTTCCAGTGATGCTGCAAGATCGCCATGACTAAGGATTGCGACACAGGTGGTTTTTGAAGAAGAACTTTGCCAATTTTGAAAAGTTTAAGGAAAGAAAACATCAATAGGAACAGTTACTGGGTTGATGCAATTTGAAATTACTTAATATTTCATAATTTATGTTTTAGTAAAAACGTGTTAAAATGGCGTATCAAATTTGATACAGCAGGTATATAAGTCATCCAATTCTACATCAGTCAGTTGTCATTTTATTGCATTTCATGCATTATACACAACATCAAACAACATAAAGTTTTTTATTTTACAAGTCAACTAATTAAATATTTAAATGACATAATTTGGTGAATTTAGAGCAAAAAACTTGCTGCATCATGATGATTGATGACTAGTTGGGAATTGGGATGGTGCGATTACGACTAACTTTTTACAGATTTTTACTAAAAACTGACCAATTCAAAGAAAAAATACACTATAATCTGTTTTTTGTGTGCATGTGTGTTTTTAGATGGCAAAAAAATACAGTGATGAAGATGCTCTGAACAGGATTATGGATGGGAACTGATGATGATGAGGATGATGATGACTAATTTGTTGGATTGGTTTGTGTTTTATTATGTTTTTATTTGTTGAAGAAAAAAGAATATTGAGCGTTCTTACCCAATGTATCAAAGATGATACAAACTGAAACTCATTATGGAAATTGATATTTAAAAAAAAAAAAGTTGTTTGTTCAGAAGGACCAATAAAGGCTCCAGCTTCAAAGAACTGGAATTTTCTGTCAATTATTTAATGGTTTGGGCTTCACAGGATTAAGGTGGTGCAACACTAAGGCAATGCTGTTGCATCAGGATTGTTATTTTCACTGAAATTTTGGATCTCACTGCAGAAACAATTGTGGAAATGAAACAGAAGCTGAGACGAACCTGTAAGGACAACAAACAAGAGACTTAGAGAGCAGAGCGTATACTTTAAATCCATGTCAGATGCTTCAGCAAAAAGAGAAGCAAGGTTCACTAGAATGAGTTAAAATGCTTCAAAAATGTCAGATTTAACAAGTTTTCTCTGGAAATCATGAATCTGAAGCAAACACTAATCCTGGCTGAGCTTTCCATCGTGTTTATTCAACTCTAAAACCGGCTCATTCTACAATCGACGTCCTGCTGAGAAATGTTTCAGGTGACGGTTGCAGCTTGGTGAGGTTCAGGAAAAGGTCTTTAAAAAAAAAAAGGACCTTTTATAAAACTCCTTCTCAGGTGAAGATATTCAAAAGCCTGCTGACACGTTGAGTTTTTGGCTTGCGATGGCAGATTGTGCATTAATAGCTCCTGTGCTAACAGGACTTTTTATACGTTTACTCATAGATGTAGAGTTACTCTCCAGTTTTATTGAGGAACAGAAGCATCAGAATACGCTGCAGTCATAACCCCACTCTCCTGTGACACCTTGCCGCCAATGTTGCTGGTTTTTGACAAGACCAGGTCACAAATTAGAAACCCCCCTGGTGAAGGTGGGTGGTAGGATTTGTAATTTAGCGGTCAGACCTGTAGTGGCAGGCAGCATCCTGGTGACAGCTTTCTTTCTGGTCATAATGCCTCCTGTTGGTTTCGCTCTTGACAACGCTTCAGTTGTGCTTTTTCATGTGAGTGGAACATTTAAAAAAAACAAAAAAACAGTGCTCGTGCGGAAAAGATTTGTTTTTTGATAATGAAGGAGGAAAAAACCCTTCAAGCAGCTGACAAATTCTTACCAAATATTTCTGAATAGTGCTGTGGAGAACCACAGTGAAAATACAGAAAGTGAATTTAGGCTGATATTTATCAATCGTGACTGGTTTGATGTACAGTTTTGTTTCACATTCTGTTTTTAAATCGTGCCACATACATGATTTTAACAGCTGCAATAACCAGTTAATGCAAATAAAGCACAGAGACAACCCAGCATCAAAGCTCATTATGAAAGTGGTAAAATATGGTCCATACAGCGAATTGTTATTCTGAAAAGAATTCTCTTCGACACACAGCCTGTTCATTCTAAATGATCTGGTTCTATGACAGTGTTTAATCGTGTGATTGCAGACACCTGAGTTCAGCCATTGCTTTAACCTGAGAATGGATGACAATGATGAAGGCCATATAGCTAAAAACTTCCTGTTTTATGTTTTTTGGAGAGATGAGTTGATGGTTCGTGGTTAATGTGGGATTCGGCCCATCAAGTAGCGAGTGGGGGGCAGTCAGGCTTCACAAGAATCAGATCACCTGGCAGAGGCTGCCGTCTCTATGTGAGGATTACAGCAGCTGGCTAATAGAGCCGCGTCTCATTCAGCCACACAATGGGATCGAGAGTCGACCTCATTTCACACCGCTGACCCCGACAAGGCGAGACAGAACAATGAAAATGAACCTGGATTTCTGCCTGTGTGAGGACCTCTCAGGGTTTTGATGATGAGTTTGAAGATTCTTGGGCAATAAAGTGAGTTTTTGACCCACATCTGGCTGAAAGGAAATTTTTTTTTGACTGTTTTCCTTGCTTACAGCTCTCAACATATAGGATTATTTCACTCCGACACAATGAAAGTGTTTTTTCCTTTTGTTATTTAGTGATAACTTTTTCAGTGCTAGACATTTGCGTCTTGCCTGGTGAAGACCCTTTGCAAGAAAGTAATGATGAAGCTACAAGTGCAGACATGTGGGAGTTGTTTCTTTCGATTCCTCGGCTCCTCAGAGTGTCTCTTATTCCCTGCCCAGACCTCACACCGAGCCTGTCGGTGACAGACAGCAGATCTACGAGGCGACGTCCATCCAGCTGCAGTTCTTGAGGGAAATGAGGTGAGACATCTCATTTGAGACAGTCAGTGAGGCTCAGACATTTTTAACATGAGAGTGAGCTTCATTAATCCATGTCTGCAGGAACAGAGTCTGGATCAGGGAGACTGTGGGAGTGACTGGACTGCAACAACTCAACATGCTTAGTGTGGTTCAAACTAACTCTATCTGTCAGCCCTTTTTAATTGTTTCTGGTTCTATGGTTATGTTAAGACAACCAGCGTGTTTAAGGACAGGAAAATAATAGTTCTTGGTCTCGATCGTGGATAGATATGGAAATAGCAAACACTGACTGGAAGCATAAGACAGCTTTTCACATTTCATCAAACATCTTGAACTCTTTGGTCTGGGAGGGGAAAAAAAGCATGTGAACTGTTCCATAGTCTTTTTGTACTGTTGGTTCACTGGTTTGGTTTGGTTTGTCCAGTGTGCAGTCTGGTTTTTGTCCAGGTTATGGTGCTACTGCCATTTTGAAACTTCTAAATGATGTAACATCTGCACTGGATACCAATCAGCACTGTGCAGCAATATTGATCCAGCAAAAGTGTCTGATCCTGGGGATCATTCCATCTTAATAAGTAGAACAGATAGTATTGGGGTCTCTGTAGATCTCCATCTCTCACAGCCTCTTCATTTGTCTTTAGGTGTTCCCCAGGGCTCAATACTTGGTCCCACTCTTTTCTCTATAGCTACTGGTGATATTCCTTATGCTGTTAAGAACTCCCATATTTATTTATATGCTGATGATTTTTTTTTCAGTTACAGCAGGCTTTTATTAACCTCAGACTTTCACTGAATGCTGCCAAGACTAAAGATAAGATAAGGTAAGATATATAGTAACTTGGAATACAGGAAATCACTAACTTTGTCGACTGGTGTGGACTGAATCACCTACACATCAACGCCAGCAACACCAAGGAGATGGTGATAGACTTTTGCAGTAAGGGGTCACAGATAAGACAGGGGATGCTAACACAACAACCCCTCCCACCCCCCTGCATGACACAGTGGTGGTCCTCAGCAGCTCCTTCAGCAACAGACTGCTGCATCCACCCTGTAAGATGGAACGCTACCACAGGTCCTTCACAGCTCCAGCCTCAGTTAATGCATAACTGGGTCACACATACTGGTTTTTCTTTGCACTACTGTAAACCATCCTTCTACCTCATGCATGCTATAGCCTGTGCAATATGACATTCATTTTTCCTTAAATACTACACCTATGCATATATATTTTTACACATATATAGCTATTTATATGTATCTACTGTGCAATCGAGCAAATATTGAATATATCTGTAATATATCCACGTGCAATTTTAGTTTTTTATCTCTGTGCAATTATTTTTCAATATTTCTTAAGTACTTTCCATTGGCATAATATTTTCTATAGTCCTTTGTATAAAATGTACATACTATACATACCTTATGCTGTATTAGCTTTTTTTTATTTTCCATTGCCTTTGCTATTTGCTGCCTGTAACACCAGTTAATAAAGGGATTGATGAAGTTGATCTCATCTTAGACCTCTCAGTCCAAACGAGTGCAGGGAACAACAGGATGAGGATACCGAGTCAAAGTAAAATTCATTCCTCATAATCGCTCCCAATATTAAGCTGTAGGCTACACAAGACTGATAACATAGAAAATAAAAAAATGCTTTACTTCACTCATTGTGATAGTTGTGCTGATGCTGTTTTTATAGTACACAAACAAAAATAGACCAACTGGTACGAATGTTGTGTCACACCAGTAGCAGAAATAAGACTTAGCTGCAGATGAAAACAGTATTAATATGGAACGCTGTCAGTATGTGGAGCTTTTCCCTTTTCTTTCTCACTTTGTAAAAAACACATTGGGCTTCAGTAATAACTGGATGGATTTTCACCTCCATGGCTTTCATGTGATTTCAAGGCCCTTGTAAAGTTGCCAGTGCTGAATCAATTTGCAGAATGCCGACCGCTGATATATGTGCTGCTTTTTAGGCAGGAGTAAATAATAATTAGCCATTGAAACTGCAAAGGAAGAAGGGCTGAGGACATCAGGAGAGTGCTCCGTAAAGACAGATTTATGATATGTGAAAGTCGCTCCTGTTAAAGAGGCAGCCCGGGGGAAGCAAAGCAAGCCCCCCAGACAGATGGATGCCATTTTTGGCTCAAAGGATGAAGAGTTGTGGGTCAGAGTCATTTACCTGATTACCGTTTGATCTTGGCATCGCTCAAAAAGGTTCTGTGTGTTGTTTTATTGGTCTGCATCTCCATGCAGCCAGCAGCTTCCCCTCTGGTTTATAAGGGCAGTCTGAGGAAGAGGAGGCTTCATCCTTGCTATTCATCCTTTCTGCATGAATAGCATGGACAGAAGCTGCTGAGAGAACCCTGAGATGAATTTATTTAGTTAAACAGCATCGGATGTGTGTTAAAACATTAAAATTATCTCTAGGTGTCGTATAAATAATGACTCATTCATGTATGAAAAAAACACATTTTCCCCAACAAAAAGCCCCCCTGGTTTGATCACAGAACACCTCACTTACATTAGCTATAATTCTGTTATCTGTTGTTAATGGACTTTCATCAAGTAAGTGTGTGTGTGTGTGTGTGTGTGTGTTTATTATTTTTTGTCATAATTGATCTCCTGAAAAGACAAAAACTGATAAAAATAAAATAATAAAGATTTGAACAGTACAACTATGCATCAGAAATGACCAACATGGCTGAAACAGTGTTATGATCGGAGCTCCACTCTTGGTCTGGAGAACAGACGGAGTGTGGACAAAAATTACCCACAATAAATAAAAGTGTGTGGACGTCACGGCTGCGAAAAAGCTCCAATTGTTTATTCCAAATGCTGAAGTCACATGATCAGCTGTTGGCTTGCTAATGAAATGCAAAGACCAGCAGCAGCAGAAGAAACTGAGCGGTTAGTTAGTCCTGGACGTTTAATGATGACTTTTTTCAAAAAGACGAGAAAAATGCAGATTTTGTGTTTTACTTCGCTCTTTTAAAGCAAACCTCTTCTGTAATGCTTGTTTGAGTGTGTCAACAAATCATTCACGTGAAGTGCTGCGATGTTCATACAGAGCAGGAGATGGAGGGGTGTCAGGTTCGGGGGGGGGGTGGATGGGCTAATGTGATGTTCTGCTGCACTTGAACCACTGTGACACGTCAGCTGTTTATTCCTGGAGGTGTCCCTGTGTCCCAGAAATGACGTTTACGTACAACTGGTTTGTAACAGAAATCGCGTTATAGAAAAGTAGCGCCGACCAGATGACGTTATGTTAATGTTAATGAAATGTTAATTAACGTGTTGAAACATATTTTAAAAATCTGACATTACAGTCCAACATCTGCATAATTAAACTTTTCTCTAGTCGTGTTTAGGCGGCTCGTATGGAAAGACCAGGACCCGGTTTAAGACGTCTGCAGGTTTATTCACAGTTCAGTGTTTTTGCTGCCGACACCTCACCACAGGTATGAGTCCGGATGAGAAACCTGGTCCCTGCTCTCACAGTCCTGTGCTTTCATTAACAGAAGAAGCGTTGCGTCTGAACTCGATCCAGGCAGCGTTTCTGTTTATCGCACAGAAAATTTGAGAAAACAGCTTTTTTTTTTTTTTTTGTCATTTACTTTTTATTGGTTCTTGATTTTACACGTAAACAGACAAACAGTCAAACAGACGACATGAGGACCTGTAGATGAGTTCAGAAGTACCGAGGAGAACATAAAAACACACATCAGTGGACTGGTAAACCTCCAGTGGAGAGAATATAAGTATTCTGATCGTACGGTCTGAAATTACCTGAAATCTGGTCTAATGAGACAAAAGCACATTTTTAATGATCAATAAATGCCTCTTTTTGTGTTCTTAAATTAAACGTAATTCTTTCCATTACAAAGATGCTGTTCTCTGTATCAATCCATTCATCCACACTGGTGTTCTCAGTAAATATTTATCTTTGTTCCTCCAATCATGTTCCTGTAAATCCACCAAATACAACAAACTGAAACAAAAAGGTATTTTTGTTGAAAACACAGTCTCCAGAGTTTGATGAACACGAGACCAAAATGAGGTCACAACAGGGCAACACAGAATATATGATGGTGATTGGCTCTGTGCTTCCACAACTTCTCCAACGTTCTGATGTGAAAATGGTCTCTTTTGATGTGGAGTACAGACATTTTTCCATCCAGAGAGGAGAATTTGTTGTTTTCCATCGTTGTTTAAAACTTTCCGTCCAGTTCTCCTGAGAGATTTTGGTGTCGCCATCTTGGTTTTACATCAGATGTATTTTCTCTGTTCAGAGATTGAAGACTTGTGTTTAGTTTTGAAATTATCTTATTAGGTTCATCTTTGTAAGCTTTTACAAATACCTGCAGAAAACAGGAGAAAACTGCTTTTTTAAACAGTATTTGTAGAAGACGGGGGGGCAGAGGATGAACCCTAATGACTTTGGAGATGAAGCATAGAGGAATCATCGACAGGTCAAACTTTGTGCTGGACAAACTGTTCTGAAGAGATTAACAACTGCATGAGATTAATGCTCAGATTAACATGCTGAGTGGAAACACTGTCAGGTTAAAGGGGGCACAGGGGGCTTCGCTGGTGGGATCGTACAGTTTCAGGTCCTGGTGAGACAATGAAACACACACTCACACTCACACACACACACACAGACTCACACACACACACTCACACACACACACACACACTCACACACACTCACACACACACACACTCACACAAACACACACACACACACACTCACACACACACACACACACTCACACACACACACACACACTCACACACACTCACACAAACACACACACACACACACTCACACACACACAAACACACACACACACTCACACACACACTCACACACACTCACACACACACACACTCACACACACACAAACACACACACACACACACTCACACACACAGAGAGAGAGCAGGAGTTCTGCACGGACCAACACTGCCCTCTACTGAAAATAAAGTCTCATCACAAACACTGATATGAGCACCTCTTTGTCAAACCGACCACTTGGAGGCGCTCATCCATTATTCTTCACACACACACACATTTACTGCATCGTGTGTGTCGTATGTCATGTATGTGAGTCTCATGCACAGTCAGTGAGGACAGTGAGGAAGACATCAAACAGAAACGTATTGTTTCAGACCAACAACCAGCCAAAAGGAATTTGCTCCAGACGTTGTTGTCTGAATGAAACATTTTCTCCCTTCGCGCTGACACTTTCAGCGTCTGTGTCTGATTTCCTGCGTTGCTGTGGTTCCTTCAACAGTAACTTCAGAAACAGATCCGAGTGCTGCTGTTTACACTGATGGAGAGACAGCGAGGCAGAGAGACAGACGTTAAAATGAAGAAGATGAAGATCAACACAGAGTAAATTATGAGGTAACACGATGATTTTATGCAGGTAAAAGAGTTTGACAGAGCGGGAAAAAAACCTGGATGTATTTACTGGAAAGAAAGATCCTGAAGGTGGACTGCATCCATGCATACTGATATACATATCTACTAAATATACGTATAGATAATATTATTTTATTTGTGTACTTGTTGGTTATATATGTATATTTATGTTTTTTTCCACAGTTATTGGGGCAATACATTTTTTTTTTAAATATTTATTTGTTCTACATATTTTTTTCTTTTAGTCAAAATTTAATTTTGCTTGTATAATACGTACATATATTATATATACAGTCAACCTTTTACTTTGTATTTTGGTTTTTGAATACTACATGCTGCTGTAATGCCCAAATTTCCCCGGCTGGTGATAAATAAAGTTCTATCTTATCTTCTTCTGCAATGGTAGAATGGTTTTCTGACTGGAGCATTGGCGCCACCTACAGGTGGTCTCTATGAACAAACTCCTAACAATCACATAACGGTGGCAGGTTGAAACAAGCGTTCGTTCACATTTTCTTTATCTGATTTCCTCAAGAATCAGTTAAAATTTGCAGATTTAGACGGATTTGATTCGTTGTTGATTTCAGAACCTTCTATTGATTTGGTGACAGGAAGAAAAACATAGATTATCAGCTGCGTTGTCTTTGAAGCCTCCTGTTTTTCTGGTTTGGCTCGGCTGTACATCAGGACCCGACAGGCTGCTGTTCAGCCTGAATCTGTTGAATCTGCTCATCCATCCTGCCCCCCTTCAGCCTGTGTAAAGAATCTGTCTGGAGACCCTGACACCAACCTGATGATGCTTCATCTGTGATAAGATGCAAAAATGTTTCTGTACAATACTCTCAACAACACATTTCTGCAGATTTATCAAACCTGATCAATCAAGCTTATTCTGAAATATTTGATTTATTTGGATCCTCATTAGCTGTGCCAAAACTATTCTTCCTGGGGTCCATACAGCATCTTTACAATGTGTCAATGCAATTTGCATCATATATAATATAATCCACATTCAAATACAACAGAAACACAAAGAAATACACACAACACACTACACAACAATACACGGACAATACAAGCCAGCCCCCCCGGTCAGACCGGTCTGCATGTGGTCACACAAATAGAACTCATATTTCTTCAGTGGCTTGATGTTGGATCCAGCTCCACAGTAACTCAAACTCAGAATCAACCAGATTTGACAATTAGAATTAAATTAATCTGACAGTTACCCTCCTTTCCGTTCACGTCTCCCCAGAACTATTTCTGTTGCAAGAAGATGCAGTTTTTAAGTCATGCTTGTTCTTCCAATTGTCCTACATTAAATCTCTATTGTGCACAGGTGTTTTGACTCACTTCTTTGACTGTTTTCTTGTGAAATGTTTTCTGGTAGTTTGTTCCATTCCTGCACAGCTCTGTTCAAAATCATTCGTTTAATTGTGTTTGTTTTTGATTTAGGTCGTGTAAAATTTCCTCTGGGAGCGCGTCCGGGTGCATATCTGTGTCTGTCTGAACTAAAATACTCATTTTTACACAAGACTAATGTTTTTTGTAATTAAAATATGTCTAAAGAAAACCAACAGTGAATACAGTAATCTTTTCTGAACCAATAACCAGCCCAAACAGTTGTGCATGTCTCTACTGTTTGTTCTGTACCCATAATGCAAAGCTATCTGCTCCTCTATTTTGTACAATTTGCAGCTTTTTAATATTTTCTTGTGATGTGTTTGACCAGACTGCTGGACAGTAGTCCAGAACTGATGAAACTAAAGATTGTAACACTAGTTTATTTGACTTTATTGACATGAAACCTGCACACCTTTTCACAACAGAAACTGCACTTTCCATCTTAGATACCATCTTATCTGTTTAGTCCACAACAATTTATTATCTAACACCAAGTAACTTTGTTTCTTGTACCTGTTTTACAGATACTTTATTTATAATAAGATTCAGGCTGTTATATGTCAGTATGTGATGTGCCAAATATAATACTGTTTGTCTTCGATACATTAAGAACCAACTTATTTCTTCTTATCCAGCAGGGATGTATTTAACTCTGAGCAAATATAAAAAATACACGAGTACTGGTGGGAAAATAAACTCGTACTCATCGATTATTTATTGACAGAAAAGAAAGATTTCTAAAATACACACACAAAAAATGATGTCATGATTCTTAATCACAGACTGCATAAAAGACAATGGTTCATAATCTTCAACTCAAATTTTATATTATTTCTCGTAAGCGTGACACAAGTTTTAATTTGAAGGATATGACAACACATCGCTATGACTACACATTCCTCTGTACAGCTGAATCAGAAAACAGATTTATTTACAGCAGGACATACAGAGTAGCTTCTGCTGCTGCAGTCAGAGCCATACAGACGTCGCCTTTATAGAAGCTCATTCACATGACATGCTAATGCTGATGCTAAGCTAATGTCACCTACAGCAGGAAGTGAGAGACATCAGAGGCTGAGGGGAGTTACTGGCACCGAGTGTCATGATGATTTACATCATTTAAAAAGAGCAAAGTGTAGTAAACTGTGAACTGTTGAAGTGTACGACACTGCAGGATGAATGCAGGACAGACGAGCACAATAAGACTGTTTGTGTGTATAATTACACACTTTCTGTTTGATAAAATGATAAAAAAGTATCTCAGTTTCAGATGCTGTCGAGGGAAACGGCAGCAGAGATGTCTGAGCTTGACTCAGAAGTCCCCCCCCCCTGCAGTATTTCAAAGATTCCTCCCTAAAGTCTGGCAAAAAAATACATTAAAAATGGTTGCAAGCTTTTCATTTTACCTTTACATTGTGGTTTGACATTGTCTGTTTTCTATAACACCATCCTGTTTTCAATGTCTGCATGATTTTATCTGCACAAAACCCTCCGAACCCTCTGAACCCTCTGGAGAAAGTTAATAAATTTGTACAGTACTCTCATTGAATTTTCAAATATTCTTACAAATCCTTATAACTGACAAGCCAGAAGTCAGATACCAACAAATACTAACTGAAATCTCCATGAAGCGGCAGGAGAAAGGACATAACGAACGTCTAAGACAATCTGTAAATGGCTCTGGCTGCATTCTCAGGTAACACCGCCCTGCTGACAGCAGGGGGCGACAAAAGCTCACGGAAAATAAAGAAAGACAGATTTCATGACACATAGCCCTCCTGTCCCATGCCTGTCTGCCTGCAGGCCTACAGTGCTGTTGTCAGGGTTCCTCTGTCAGCAGTACATGTACATACAGAGACATTCTTCATCCAAACGGTGCCATCAACTGAAGAACCTGCTCATTCACCTGAACTCCTGGTTCCACTGACTCAACACGTGGCATCATTTAAAGGCAGATGAAGTGTTTACATACATCACACAATATTTCAATTTGATTTTAAAAAGAACTCTTTCCCTCCAGTTTTCGTAGCAGATAATGAGCGATCTATAACCAAACACCTGTAATCACCTGGCATGCATCCTCTCACCCTCCGACCCTGACTGTTCTCCTGACGTTGATTTGATTGACAGCATGCAAATCGGCGACCTGTATCTACCCCACACAGCAGATGTTTGACCCCTCAGAGACATTCAGAGTCCAGAGAAGGTCGCGTCTGTTTGCAGCGACCCATCTCGACTCACCGCCTCGTGATTGGATTTTTTTTACCGTCGCGGAAAAAGGTCGGACAATTTAATTTGCAGTCTTCACTTGGAAAACATTAGATTTCATTGCTGGTTCCTCAGACATGACGGTGATGACGGCTGTTGTCTCTTTAATCCCATTATTTTCCCATGTGTCACTGCTATCATTCCCTATCAGCCGGTTCTGTGAATATACAATCTGTCACGGTGCTCTCAGAGCCAGAAAAAGCTGCACCAGGCAAATTCTGTGAAAGGACAGTCCAGCTGCGACAAAGAAAACCATCCAGTCCCTCATAACGGGCTTCAGATGGACCAAATGTTCTGATGTCTGTCCTTTCCCATCACTTTGGTTTACTGTAGAATAAAGCATTTATAGACAGGTTGTGAGCAGTTTACAGACATACTTTTACATGTTTTCTATACCACGGATGAGTAAGACGCAGCTAGCTGTTGCTATCATGTGCAAACAGTGTGCAAAGTTGCCCAGTGCAGCTTTAGCAAACCCAACAATCGAGAAGAAGACTCAGATTTCAACCAAAGCTTTCAGTCACTCAGCGTCAGTCAGGCCGGTCTACATTCCAACATCTTCTTGAAGGCTTTCCTGAAGCTGTCGTCCAGGAAGGCGTAGAGGAACGGGTTGAGGCAGGAGTTGGCGTAGCTCAGGCTGGTTATGAAGTAGGAGATCCCGATCAGCAGCGGCGTGGTCCTCAGGTCCGTCGTCAGAGCCACGATGGTGCTGAGATGGAACGGCGTCCAGCAGAACAGACACACAGCCAACACGATGAACACCATGATGGTGACTTTCTTCTTGGCCTTGTCCAGCGCCTTGGCGTTGCTGTTGAGCCGCATGTTCCTCAGCTTGTAGAGCATCATGGTGTATAAAATGCAGATGGTCGAGACCGGGATGGCGAAGCCCAGGATGAGCGTGTATATCCGGCTCGCTTTGAACCACAGACTCTCGGGGCTGGGGAAGCTGAGCACGCAGCTCTTCCTCCCATCGTTCGGGCTGACGTAGACGCCGGCGAAGACGGTGAAAGGCATGACGATGAGGATGACGAGGATCCAGACGCACAGTGAGATAATTTTGGCTGCTCGGTAGGTGCGGTAAGGCATGCGCTTGGACCGCACCGTGGCCAAAACCACCAGGTAGCGGTCAACACTCATAACTGTCAGGAAGTAGATGCTGGAGAAGATGTTGTAGTGGTCTATGCTCAGGATGACTTTGCACAAAACCTCCCCGAAAGGCCAGTAGTGCAGCAGGTGTTCGGCTATGTTGATCGGCAACACCAAAGTGAACAAATCGTCAGCGATGGCCAGGTTCAGGATGAACATGTTGGTCACTGTTTTCATCTTGGGGGCTTTGAGGATCACGTAGATGACGGCCGTGTTGCCCGTCAGTCCCACGGCGCAGATTACCGAGTAGATGACCGGCAAAATGACGTAAAGGTCAGCGTTGTAAAACTCAGGGGGGGGTGTGCAGTTCAGGTCGGTGCGGTTCCCCGACGCGAACGAGTAGAAGTCCGCAGAGTCGTTGCAGGCTGGCAGCGCACCGCTGGGGATCGTCACGTTCTCCATGTTTGAAGAGAAGGTGAGACAGACGTTGGCAAATTAAGAGTATCTGAACATTGTGAGAGGAAAATCCACTGATTAAAAAAAAATATATTGATCGGTTTATTAGAGGAACATCAGTCTTTGTCTTCTCAGGTGATGCATCAGTTATTGAGCCTAAAAGGTTCCACGAAACAAAGAAGTTAAGTTCAGGGTTTATCCTCCATCCCTCTGACCACTGAGACACCTGAGAGGAGGCCAGTATTTACAGCAACTGTTCCCAATCTGAGGTCCAGGGACCACCAGGAGGTCACTGAGGGGGTCCACTAGTTCATTTAGGCTCACTGTTATTTCAGTTTCTGGGATGTTATAAAAGGAGAGACGATGTAGGACACATGAACTGCTTACCGACTGCACAGACAGTTACAGAGTGATGGAAGGAACTCAGACTCACAGCTAACAGTCCCGTCACACTCATTTTCTCCTCCTGTGACGGTTCCACAGCAGTAAAATGTGGATCTGTGCATCTTAAAGTGGAAACGCTTCAGACTTCACGCTTCATTTGCTCCACTATCAGTTAGTTTCCTGTTGGTTCTCCGTGTCCAGGTCTTTAAAAACACTTTGTTCGTGTCCACGCGGGTTCATTCCATCACTTGCTCTTTATGAAGACGGCGTGAACCTCACATCCTCACGATGTCGCGTTTGTCTTCGTACGATATATCCGTTCCCTCCTGCTCTGATTCTCTCCCCCCTGGTATAAAAGATCCAGAATCAAATCTTAAAGTGTCCATGAGAAGGTTTACGATGGTTGTTTCTGGTGTGGGGTGGTGGACTTTCCGCTCGGTGCTTCCTGTGCACTTTGGAGACGGTGGCGGGGTTTTACACGCGAGCGGCGCATCCCGAACTGCGGACAGCAGAGAGACGTGGACATCGTTAGCTGCCTGGCAAATATTTTAAACATCCCTGGAGACAGAGTGGACGTAACACGTGTCAACATACTGAGACGATGAAAAGACACAAAGTCCAGCAGACTTTGAGATGCATGCGTCGAGAAGAGACTAAAAAACTTTACCTGTTAGAGCAACGTGATTCAGACACGCATCATGTGGTCAAATTAAATTAACGAGCATTTATTCTCAAATTCATGCAGGATAACCGGACACGTGGGGCAAAAGTAAAAAAACACATATAAATAAAACTATCTTAGCCTTCAACGCGTCGAGGTAAAAAAAGCAAACACACGTTATGAACTCAGACGACTTACTGTGAAATCAGCCGGACAAAAACTGAAACAGAGTATCACAGATCAAAGGGCTTCGAGTGAGTTCAGGCGGGTTGACCCCCCCTCCGTGTCCGCGGGAGAGACCCTCTCCTCTGTCCTCCGTCTGCGGGACACACGCTGCTCTGCAGCCTCTGCCTCTCTCCCTCTCCCTCTCCCTCAGCCCCCTCCCTCTCCCTCTCTCTCTCTCAGTCTCTCTCCCTCTCCCTCTCTCTCTCTCAGTCTCTCTCCCTCTCCCTCTCTCTCTCTCAGTCTCTCTCTCTCTCCCTCTCTCTCTCTCAGTCTCTCCCTCAGTCTCTCTCTCTCTCTCAGTCTCTCTCCCTCTCTCTCCCTCAGTCTCTCCCTCAGTCTCTCTCCCTCTCTCTCTCTCTCAGTCTCTCTCTCTCTCTCAGTCTCTCTCCCTCTCTCTCTCTCAGTCTCTCTCTCTCTCTCTCTCTCTCTCCCCTCTCTCTCTCTCCCCCCTCCTCTCTCTCTCAGTCTCTCTCCCTCTCTCTCCCTCAGTCTCTCCATCAGTCTCTCTCAGTCTCTCTCTGCCCCCCCCCCCCCCATGATGGCGGCTGACGTCTCTCTGAGGAGTGTGTGAGCTGATGTCTGTCTCTGTGTCCTCATGTTAAAATGATTTTTTCTGTTTCTGCTGCTGTGAGGCGACTTTTGGAAATCACCTGTCAATCAAACTGCTGTCTGGTGTCTCCAGCCTGTCGGAGTTTCATGGCGGACGTGGAGGAGGACAGGCTTTTGTCTTTTTTAACAATGCCCCTTTCATACTTCACATCAAATTATTAATGTTTGATCGATATATTATTTATTTCTTTATTTCTTCCAGCTGCAGCTCTGTGAGCTCTGTGAGCTCTCGAGTCTCGTGGTGAACATCGTGGAGCATTTAGCCGCTGTTTGCTAACATGTTCACCACATTAACTAACTCTGTGTTTGTGTTAGCAGCTTCTTACACTGCCTCCCAGTGGCCAACACGAAAAACAGTCAGTGCAGGTTAAAATCATTGTTCCCTTTATTGTGTAACTCAGTCTCTGAGATTAAAGGGGCACTCCGCCATTTAAATAAAGTTCAGCCAAAAATGGAAAAAATTGAAGCAGCAGAGGCGGGACTCTCTCAAGCTCCAAAAATGCTGCGTCTCGTAAGGAAACTTAGCATCTCCCAAAATCTTAAAATATTAAGTCTCAAGCCCAAGATGACATCACTGACTCACCGACTCGTCACATGCAGATGCTTGGTCAGGACCCCTTGGTGCCACTGTTTAAGGCCCTTTAGAGTCATTATTGGATGTGTAGGCCTCTGCGGTCAGGTTAACTATAATACATCCTCAGTCTGGTTAGACCTTCAAAATAAAGCTTTCTGAGAGTAACGCTGTGCCGTGGTTTACTTATATACACGAAGTTACATACATTACTTCATTTGCAAAAGAAATCACGCTTACTTTTGGGACATGAAGCTGTCTTCTTCTGTTTGTCTGTCTGTGAGTTTCCAGTAAACTCAGCTTCACGTGTAAAATCAGTGGAATGGCGCTTTAAAGTGGACTCCACCTTCATTTTATCTTTTAGAATCACACTCGTGAACTTGAAGGAGGGACTTTAAAGCGATGGAGCTTGTTTTCCTCTCACAGAAGACGTGTACTATGTGTTATATTCTAATAATGAAGTGCTGGATTGATCAGATTTGACACAAAGCTTCTGGTTGAGGTTTGTAACGAGGCATCAGAACGTTTTTAACCTCATTTTTCAAACTCAGCAGCTGAGCTCACTCGGCGATGGGACGATAGGAATCAAATCTGGAAGTCCGCCTGGGGGAGACGTCTTCTGTGCAATTCAAAAACTTTCACAATTTCCCAGAGGACACGAGACGGAGGAAACTTTCTGACACAGCGGAACAGATTTGTAGAAAGTTTCAGACTCGGCGTCTTGACAGGCAGCGAGCGTTGCTTTGGTCGACAAGTCTCCGACGGAGAAACGCCAAATCTGAAATTGCCTTCCTGACGGCGCCATCGAGCCTTCTGATTCTTTCCAACTTTTCTTTCATTTTTCATCATCACAGCAGATCACAGCCTGAAACTGGGGGGCGGCAGGATGGATGTTCATCGCACTTTGAGCTTTTTCTTTCTAAGCGTCGCCTCAGTTCCTGTTTCTGTCTCTTTGAGTCTGGATCTGAAGGAGATCTTGTCGTGTTTTAGACTGCCCGGATGCTTTGTGCGTCTGCTCTGAATCACTGGAAGCATTTCAAACCCCCAAACTTTGAGACAGTTTTCTGTTTCCAAACAGTTCTTCCTGTAGAATGAAGAAACGTTCAAATATCCATTAAACTGCTCGGCAGCTTCCTGGATGAACTCCCCCTCTCTGAGCCTGTAATGACACAGTACAGTGCACTGAACTGCAGACATGTGTCACACCGCGGTGACGTCTGTCTGGTCATGGGGTCTTTGTCCTGTCATTTCCTGTTTTATTTTGAAGGCCTATCTCTCCTCTCATTTCAGAGCACTTGCCCTTCCTCATGTGTCACCTGTTGTCTCCACCTGTCCCTGATTACCCTCCATGTGTTAAATAGTCTGTCTCGTGCCAGAGTGTCTTTGTCCAAAGGTTGATTCACCCGAGCCTGCTATTTCTCGTAAGCCTTGTTCCTCTTCGTGTTTTTTGTTTGTAACTTTGATAATCTAGCTTTCTGTTTTTCTTTTCTGATGTATAGCTTAGCCTAATTGTTTTCCTCGATTACGAGTGATTTTCTGTTTGCTTGTTTTATTTATTAGGATCTTGTTCCTCCAGATTTCTAGGAGTGTGTGTTATTTTGGTAGATTTTCTTATTCGATTGTTTTCTTGCTTAGTTAAACATTTCGTAGCCACTGTGTTCTTCCTCCCCCGGGAGCGTTTTTGTTTTCTTCGTCAATAGCTTTAGTTTTCTGTTTTCTGGTTTATTTTCATACTTAGATATTTATCGTTAGTGATTTCCTGTTCTGAATTTAGAATAAGTCTCATAGCCTGT
The DNA here is from genome assembly GCF_017976325.1 of Chelmon rostratus. Lineage (NCBI taxonomy): Eukaryota > Metazoa > Chordata > Actinopteri > Chaetodontiformes > Chaetodontidae > Chelmon > Chelmon rostratus. The sequence continues at coordinate 28,574,538 of NC_055667.1, read as the reverse complement.
TTGTTTGGCACGAAGCGAAGAGGTTTCTTGGTTGCCTGAATAAACCTCTGTGAGAAACATCTCTGCGTCTGAGTCCTGTTCTCTCTGACAACATGGTGGACATGACTTTCTGTCAGACTGCTCGTGTTCACGTTCACTCACGTTTGACACGGCGGCCTCTGATACGTTCATACACGCTAATTAAACCTGTGAAGTCATCATCATCATTACATATATAATAAATGTCAGAACGGGGAAAATGGCAGAAAAAAGGAATTTTTCCTTTTTAACGTGGCCACGACCCCCACTCTCAGCTCAGTTGCCTTCGGGTTTACGAATCCTCCTAATAATCTTCCTCTTCCCCCTAAATCTCCTCTTCGCCACTAAAGTGGATTAAATGGGATGAAATCAACAAAGGATCATTGCTTTCATCTAGATTCACGGAGAGGACAGTCAGTCCCAACACTTCACACTTCCTTAATCCTCCTCCTCTCACTTTTTACCCCCCCTCACCCTCTGCAAGCCGCCAGTCCTGCACACTTTGATCTGTCACCTCAGCGCAATATTACAGATTTCTAGTTTTCTTCAGCATCACCTGTGCTTCCAGCTCAGCTCGTCTTATTTCTCTTTACTGTGAACCTGTCGCCTACTGTTCTGTTCCCTCAACCACCAAAGAGCTGAGTCTCCGTCACCGTTCTGACGATGGAAACTGTCTTCAACTGAACTAAACGATGAGATAAAACTTCATTAATCCCATGCTGGGAAATTGGATTGTTACAAACAGCAAAGAATGAAAGAGAAACATCGATCAATAAAAAACGATGCAGGATAAAAATCAACTATAAATACGGTATGTACGTTATATACGCGAGTACACAGCTGATGCAGCAGTCTGGTGCTGAAGGAGCTGCTTCAGACCTCCACCGTCTCATGCAGCGGGTGAGAGGAGTCGTCCATGGTTGATGTCCCCTGGGATACACGTCCAAATGACGGCTGCATCGTCAGTGAACTTCTGGAGGTGGCAGCTGGTTGTGTTGTGTCTGAAGTTCGATGTGTTGAGGGTGAAGAGGACTGGAGACATCGCGAGGACATGCGAGAACTCCTTCGGTATGTGATACAGCCGGATGCTAACGGCTAGCAGCTCAATGTCTCTTGTGCAGCGCTGCTCCTTAACACTGATGTGTCCTGGGTTACACCATCTGTTGTTCACAAACATCGCTATGCCTCCACCCTTCCTCTGACCGCACTCCGTCGCTCGCCCGTCCGCTCTCAGCAGATGAAATCAATCCAAAGGGACACACTCCCAGTACTCCCAGTGCAGTCTGGTTAGCGCCGTTAGCTCTTCCATCTTGTTAGGGGTAGATCTTACATTCCCCACAGTAAGAGACGGTATGGATGGTTTATAGCGTCGCTCGTCCCGGCACTGAACTCCAGCTCTGCATCCCCTTCTCCGTCTCCGTAACTCCGCGGGGATCTCCGGTCTGTCCAATGGAGCCGTGGCTGAATGGGTCACCCGATGACGTTTTTAAAAGTCCACAAAAGAGTAAAAAGCAAATCACTTGTCTCACCAGTTGTACATCCGTAAGAACGGACGATCGGCCGAGACTAGTGACGGAAAAAAGACGAGAAACACGCCGTCTTAACTGATATTGTCCAAAATGACTGACTGATTCAGAAAAGGAAAGAAAGGAGAAAAAATGAAGAAACTTCAAGAAGAGTAAGAGAGGAGGGATCCCTTCTCTAGATGTGGACCTTTTATCCTAACGTATGACACCCCCGTTTCTGCCTGGTGGTGCTTTGTCACAGTTCATGTGGTGGCTATCGATCCATCCATTTCATATCCTCACTTCCTCTGTTCAGGGTCACAGGAGTCACATTCACACCTGCATTTAGCAATTCAGACTCTCCGCTTCATCTGACCTGAATGTCTTTGAAATGTGGGAGGAAACCGGAGCACCTGGAAGAACCTGGAAGAACGGCACGCCGACGCAAGGGGAGCCTACAGATGCAGGACGAAGAGGCCGTCCAGCTGTTTCACACGATGCCTTCGCCTTAATTTGATTGCTCACTTTAAGAACGTGCTTTTGTTGACTGAGTGGTGACCGCCGGCCTGTAGAGCAGCCAAAATTTATGGCTGAATATTTCTGAGCTGCAGGAAAGATGCGTGAAGTATTCAGTCAACGTGAAATATGTGTTTTATGTGTCAAAGGTGTTGACAGTTCAGACCCTGACAGGTGCTTCTATCAGCCTTAAAAGCCCTGCCAACAACAGCTGATGGATGGACTTCACTTCATGGTCATAGGCGTGTGTGTGTGTGTGTGTGTGTGTGTGGTTCAGTCGAGCCGTTTCTCATGAAGGACCGGAGGTGAGGATATTTCTCTTACCTTTAAATTTCCCCCCTTGCTCACCTGTAGCGATACTGAGCCATGCAGATCATTTTGGTTTCATTGGTTTCACGTCTCGTCATGTTTGAGGTTTTGTTCACTGGCGTCATGTTGTTGTCTTGCACTTCCTGTTTTATTGTGAAACCTAACTCTCCTCTCGTTTCAGGCCCTTGACTTCCTGGTGTGTTTCCCACCTGTCTGATTGTCTGCCACGTCCTGATTGTCTCCACCTGTTGCTCGTTACCTCGTGTATATATTGTCTTCCCCGTCCTGTGCCAGATTGTCTTGTGTGGTCGTTGGTTCACGTCAGTCCTGTCCTTGCTACGTTGCCCAGTGATTCAAGAGTATTTTGTTCATCGTTCGGCGATCTTTAGCGCCTTTAGTTACCGTTTTCACCTTTCACCATTTGTTGTATTTTTGTCATTGAGCTTTTTTTTGGTAGTCTTGCATTTGGGTCCAGCCTCAGTGTGCCTGAGCGCCTTGTCATTACAGCACATGCAGCGTCTGAGTTATGACTCAGAAAAAGATTTTTGAAGTTTGGAAATGCATTAATATCCTCCATGAGCTGTGCGTCACAACCACTGCCACCACTTCACATTGTGACTGTCTCTCTCACCTCCCACAGTGTCTGTGATGTGGTGGAATGGCAGCAAGTAGACACACTAATGTAAGACAAAAGTACCTCTAAATACAGTACTTGAGTGTGTAGGTTAGCCCCTGCCCTGGGGCGCAGCACTTACTGAAGATAACATCTCCAAAGGCAAAATACCCCCCAAGACCAGAGCATTCTGGGTTTCCCTAATACTCCCTCTTTAAGCCATGAGCACACAGGGAGACTTCCAGAGAACATAAACGTCCTGACGCAGCCCCCGCGGTAGGCCAGCTATGATGAATCAGGCTGCAGTGCTTATGTTGGCAGCAGAGGACCCAGTCGCAGCTTCAGGCTCCTCCAACATTCAACAGCACAGAATTCTTAACAGACCAGTAAAAGCCCAATAAACGGCCAGTAAAAGCCTGATAAAACAAGTAATTCCAGGTTAAAGCCCAATAAACCAGCTGCTGATTATTGGAAACACAAACCAAAGCAACAACAAACGTTAGCAGCTGAATGATCTCAGAGATCCAAACAAACAGAGCGCGTCAGTCGTCCTGGAAACAGCCGTGTGTCGCTGGGTGCTGCATCTAGCTGCCAGAAGATCATCATACTTGGAAAGCTTAGCAATAACAGAATGGCGTCTGGACAGATGCTCATAATCAGCTGATCCAGAGCGGTATGAAGACCAGAGAGGACGAGCACAGCCGAGTTTTACAGTGCACACACACACACACACACACACAAATACATATATGTTGTTTCAGACAGAAAATAAGCATTCAGGCCTCAGCGCTATCAGGTTTTTTTTTGTCTTTTTCACAGCTGTGGTTTGTAGTGTTTGATCAAAATGCCTCTTAATAACTGGGGTAACTAGTTACCAAAATTACATACACAAAGACACGGGGGCTAAATCAATAAATTGCCCAATTTATCATTTGCAAAGTTGTAAATATTGGAATTGGCAAACTGCTCATGTGGTAAATGATAAAATTAAATGTAGGTCTGTCTGCGAATGAAAAGCCGGGGTCATGTGACTCAGCTGCATGAAAAGCCTCTATGAGCTGTGGGGGCTTCTCTGCATGAAAACCATATTATCTTCTTTTGTGCCTCCACTAAAGCTTTGGCTTTGACATAATTGTAATGAAATAAGATCCCATATAGTCCCTAAATGAGATTTTGCGTGTTGTCATTCAGTTCTGAAGAGGATGGTGCAGGTGACATCCAGCCAGAGGACAGACTGTTAACAATAAAAGTTTTGAGGAACCTTACCATGCACATTGTGTTTACGAGGCTGTAAGTCAGGTCAAAGTTTCGACCATCTTAGCTTGAAATCGCTGGTTCTGGCAGAAGTCTCACTGTTTTTCACTGCTTATTTGCAGAAGGCTTTCGGTTGTGGTGACGTTGCTTTCTGCAGAGACACTGTGTGTGTCCTCTGCATCAACTCGATTTCCTTAAAAATCTGTATTTTCTGGATAAGTTCATCGAGCATCCCCAAAACATCGCTCCTCTCACGGGTCGGTTCTGCCCGAGAACAACCAGCTTCTGACAGGTCCGAACACTGCTGGGACTGATTCAAACACTTTCACTTTTAGTCTTAAAAGAAGAACCAAAAACCTGCAGCTGAGAACCAATCAGGACTGATTTTCTACTCTTCAGTGACCGTGAACTGAACTGAGCTCCACATGTTGAACGACAGCTGCTCTTATTGGCTGAAAGCCATTTGAATAAAAGACGTCGACATGAATTGGTTGAAAGCGACACTTCTAGTTGGCTTTCTGATGTTTCTGCTGCGGGATGAGAACACTGGAAACCGTCAGCCACGTGCATGTAATGGATATATGTTCACGATGTTCTTACTCTGTGTTCTAATGATGCAATAAAAGACTAAAGCTCAAAGGCCCTCATCCAGTCAATAGTCCATTTAGAAGAACATGGAAATAAAGGAGCAGCATTGTACTTTAACCCATTCATTTTCTACCTCAGTTATTCTGGTGACTATCCCAGCATGCACTGCACGGAAGACGTGCTCCATGCTGGGAATTTAGCCTCTCAGCATGGAGACTCATACGTGGATAATTCTCAAAGTGCAAAATACAAGTAAAAATATAAAGTTATGATGGAATTAAACATAATAACATGCAGGATTGCTGCAAGGTTACAAATCTGTTGTGTGACATTTTCATATCTGGGTATAATCAGTAAATCACGTAAGTACATGTGTACAAGCAAGTAATCTTGTAGGCCGTGTGTGTGTGTGTGTGTGTGTGTGTGTGTGGCTGTATGAATAATGCATGTGTGTGCGTAAGTAGTAATATTACATTAGAGAGGTGGTCGGTCCAGCTTTCAGGTGCTAAGTGCTCGGCGCGACACACACACACACACACACACACACACACACACTGGCTGGTTTTAAGCTGCCATGCTGTCAGTTGTTTACGGGTGTTTGAACTCAATTTAGCCAAACAGAGATTGACTTTCTGCTGAGAGGCGCAGAGGTTAAAGAGGGAGCGAGTCATAAAACAAGAGGAGTGGGATTTTTATTCTTCTTCTTCTTATGCTGACTTTTTATGGTTTTATTCATTAGGCTTCATGCTGACTTGCGGGGAAACTGCTCATATAACGTTTGAGCCAATGCGGCGCTCTAAATCAAATAAAATTGGGAATGTGGATAGAGGCGAAAGAAGAGCATTGAGGGTAAAAATGGAACAAAAAGAGAAGGAGAGTGGTTAAAATGGAGAGAATATGTACTGCATGTGAAGAAATAATAACCCTTTGGAATAAATGTACTCTCACCTCCATCTATCAGCAGGTGCTAAGCTCAGGCTGAATCCACCTCCAGTCAGATCTGCTGAAGGTAATCATTCTCCTGAATAATGTTCATGCTCACAGCTCGGCCACAGCAGTCAGATGGATCGTTAGTCAGACTTCTACCATCAGGAACGGCTTTATATAATTTCTGATGCCTCTGGACACATCTTCAGTGATGTTCCAGGAATCATTGGGTGTTTCGGGTCTTTCAACACCATACATCCTCATCCAGGTTGTGTCCAGATGGCAAACTAGCTACTATGGATCTCCTTTCTTGACCCACAGCCATCTCGAGGCCCTCTCTGCCACTTCGGTGGTACTGGCCCTCCTCCTCCTCTCTCCCCTGATGCCTAGCTTGCTGAAGGCTGTAGCCAAGGACCGGGCTGCAAAACCTCTGCAGCCTACCTCCACTGGGAAGCACCTCGCTCTCTAACCAGCCTGTAGACAGTCGCTGACCAGTCCTGGGTACTTGAAGAGCTTTCTCTCAAAGGCTTCTTCCAAGCGGTCTTCCCACGGGACAGTCAGCTTCAGAAACACGGCTTGCTTAGTGCTGCCTCTCGAGATCCACCAGCAGCTGCCAGTCTCTTGCAGAGGTCAGGATGGCTGCAGGTGTTCTGCTGCAGGGATTGCCTGATCCCCACTTCTGACAAAGGTGATGGTCTTCTTGGAGGGACAGAACTGCTCTGCCCACTCAAGTCCAGTGCTGATGGTTTCATCGATGGTCTTCAGGACTTGGTCGTGCCTCCAACGGTACCGTCCTTCTCCAAGCGCCGTAGTGCAGCAGCTGAGGATATGCTCTAAGGTTCCTTGCTTGGAACACAATGGGCATGCTGGTGACTCTGCTAAGCCCCATGTGTGCATGTTAGATGGGCTGGGAAGCACGTTGTAAACTGCCCAGATGAGGAATTTAATGCGGTGAGGCTCGGCCTTCCAGGTCTCAGACCAGGTCACCTTTCCCTCAACCCCACAGCCTTGCAAGATCTCCTCCGCTGCAGCTCTCACCTCCTCTTGTACGAGGCGCCTCCTCTTCTTCCCTCTGGTGTTCAACTGGGGAGTTGGAAAGGAACCCAGGCCTGCACCTCCTTGTGTGACCAGTCCCACAAGACTCCTGTGATGCAACCTTGCCTCTGATTCTTGGACAGCGTCCTCTGCCCTCCACTTTCTGTCCTCACTTGGATTCCAGCTTTGCCACCTCCGGGTCACTTGAGTCCCTGTACTGCACCACTTCTCTGGGCCTTGTCACCTTGAATTCCTCCTCCAAGGATTTGAAGGGCGGCTGCAGTTAGTTGTTGCACCAATAGAGAGTGATGCTGGACACGCTCTTTGGTAGTCCGAAGGCGGCTGCTAACCTTTCTCTCTAATGACTCGACTGTTGACAACAACAACAGTCGAGTCATTAGAGACATTTCTTACATTTTAATGTAATTTCTTCCTCTGGTTCTCTTTCTTCACACCCATTTTTCACACTTAAATGTACAAAGATTCAGTTTTAATCCATCACGGAGCTGAAGTGACAAACAGCTGCTGGTGAAAGAGAGACGGAGACCTTGGGTTAGACAGAGGAGCGTTATTCCTCAACGACAGATCGAACAAAGCATCAATCTCTGAAGAAAACAGCCGCCCACACACTCAAAATGATTGACAGCATCAGGTTAAAGCAAGCTGTGGCACCTCTCAAAGGACAGAGGGCTCACAAACAGCAACTTATAGAAATACAGACAGTCTGAAGTCATCAGGTAACAGCTTCAAGATTTTGATTCCAGACCTTCAGGGGCGTCACAGCCATCTAAAATGTGGGGGTGTTCTAGGTTGTGGCACATGAGCAAAACTTTCTGAATCTATCATTGGGAAAATTAACCAACAATTATCCATTAATGTTTAAATTTTTATATTAAAAAAGTAATATATGGCCGAAAATAACAACAAAAATGTGTTTTTCCTCAATGAAACATTTACTCCAAGAAGAACAAAACCTCTTTCAGAAACAACTCCAAAACATGTCAATCATATGAAACAATACCACTGAGGTGATGGTGGTTTGGGAGCAGGATTTCAGTTTTCAGTTTTCTGTCAACATCTAACTCAGTCTTTATTTATATAGCACCTTAAATACGATTAAAAATGCAACACAAAGTGCTTCACAAACTAAAAACCTTTGACAGAAACACAATAAATAAGAAGAATGAAAACCTGCCCCGTAACGACCCCGCAACGTTATCGCTGTTTAGTGTTCCCGTTTCCTACCGTCAGTGAACGCCTCCGGTACGGATGCGTGCGTGTGGTTGGATGAGGAGGAGAGGCGGGGCGAGAGTGAGGAAGTGTGCCTGTGTGTTTTTGGAGAAACAGCTTGTTTAATGGTTGTTTGCTCGGCGTGGTCGACCGACAGTAACCGTTTATCCTGCGATAAAAAGCAGGTGAGACCAACTCTCCGTCCGTTTCCTGGATCCAGAGGGACGCTACAATATATAACCTCAGGAAACAGTGGGGGGGATGAAATCATCCGGTTGTAAAAGTGGGGGTGTCGCAACCCCCCCATCCCCCACGGGTGCGGCGCCCGTGCAGACCCTTAAAAGCCAATGGTGCATCGAGCAGAGGAGATAAAGACTCTGTCCTCCTGCATGTCAGTCCCTCCTTCAGCCCTGTCCTCTCCCACCATAGTCTGGATGGCACATGGGTGTGGTTTACTGGACTTAAGTGCATCTTTTGATACAGTGCTTCACGGCATCTTGATAAACAGCCTTCAGCTGTGAGTTGGTATATTTGAAGGTTTCCAGTGTATTTGTCATATCCTCAGTTTATTGTGACACTCAGTGGCGTGCACGGGGGGGGCTAGGGGGGCGACTGCCCCCCCTCGTGGCCCAGTTTTTGAAAAACACGTGCTAAAGTGCCCTCTTGGACGCCAAAACGCGTGCTAAAGTGCCCTCTTCAGTGGTGAGGACACGTTATATGGGCCCTTTTTTTCCTTTTCGCCCCTGCCCTTCATAAATTCTGTGCACGCCACTGGTGACAGTATCCGCTTTTTAGCCCCCATAACATGTGGAGTACCCCATGGTTCAATTTCAGGACCAGTTTTATTTTCTTCATGTCTGCTTCCCTTATAGCTTCCCACAGAGCCCAATAACCCTTCTGATTGGTCCTGTTTGGTTTGACATTGTTAATAACACTGAGTCTGTGGTCAGAAACGTGTCAAAGATTCAGCCTGTTTGAGGTTTTAAATGTGCAGGAGTTAGAGTTAGGGTCTTTTCGTGACTGTAATGTGGGACACTGCACAAATCTCACTCCAACTATGGCTTTCCATTTATTTTAGCACTGATCTGAAGATTTTATTGACTACTTATCAGTCACTTCTTGGCCAGGCTCCAGGTACCAACCTGTGCTCATCCCGAGGTCCTCAGACAAGACCCTGCCCCTGTTCCTGCCTCTAGATTTCAGACGGGAGGGGCTCATTACTCTGCCGTCGGGGCAGCTAAGCTCTGGAGCGATCTGTCCGAGAAGCTGAGGCATCTCCCAGTTCTCTCGGTTTTTGTTTTCTTTAATCTCGTCTGGTTCAGTTTTTTCTATCTTTGTTTTTATTATTCATTTTGAATGAAGCATCTGTTTGAAAAGTTTCACATGAAGAAAGAAGATGTGTCGGGGTCTCCTCGTGCACAGTGCGACCAGCTGACAGTTGATGAAAGGTAAGGGAATTTGCAGACAAGGCTGTTCAGTGTCTGTTGCACCCAGACAACGATGACCAGGTGCTGCTTTGTGTGTCATTAATAAAACTGTGTACAGAGTGCAGGTGGGGGCAGAGGTGGAGGCCTGAAGGTGGATGACAGTGGCAGTGCTATTCATTCACTTCACTTCAGTTATTATTATTGTGGGCAGTAATTAAAAACTGACATTCTGGCAGTGAAGATGTGACGAAAAGCAAAAACATTTTGATATTTAAGGGTTTTAGGTTAAGCTTAGGCTCAGGTTTAATGATTAACTACAGCAGCGGTGAAGTAAAAAGCATAGCCCAGCGGCGCTAACCAAACATTAGCAGTTCAGTCAGCAACACGGACTACAACTGCAGCATATTCCTTTGTTCTTATCACTCTTCTTCGCCCTCATCTGTTCTCCTCTTCTTCAGTGGCTCTATCCCTCCTCTTTTACTCCCATCTCCCTTCGTTCTTCTTACTCTTTCCACACCAGCTCCCCCCATCTTTAACCCTGTAATGACAGTATTTTTTACTCCCTCTTCCCTCCAGCTCTGCTCCGGCCCCTCCGCCCCTGCCTCAGGGTGATTAGCCACATCTCTCCCGTTGCCTGGTAACCCGACTAATGGCAACGGGCTCATTTCGCCCCTGCAGGTTCGGGCGTCCACAAGAAAATTGGTTGTAAGACTGCTGTCAGGAGAAGCGCATTAATTTGTCACATATTCATTGTGAGAATATTGAGCTTCGAGGCATTTAGCCTCCGCTCTGAACCACAGATATCACTGGAAATATTCATCAGCATTACAGAAAGATCATAAAAGAACAGACAATCCAGACGAATCCAAACGCCGCCTTTCAGCTTTCAAACATGACCAGCACACAGATAATCCCATTTTAGCTCTAATTCACTGCAGCAGGGTGGAGAAATGGGCCCTTCAGAGATAAACGAGTTATCTGCAAATCACTCTGAGTCTGGTCTGTTGTAGATTCAAGTTTGACTGTTTGAGATACAGACCCATCTCTCACTGTCTCTCTCATCTGTATTAGAAACAAATATCAGATTATGGATCTTTAAAAGAGGAGGAGCCAGGTGTAGCTACATATCAGTATTCTGCAAGCTAAGTTTCGCTGCTTTCAAACTGACGGCAGCTCTGTTTTTGGTTGCAAAAGGAGAAACGGTGAGTCTTCGTGTGTTACCAAAGCATCTGAAAACCCGAGAGCCTGCAGGAGCCTTTTTCCAGAGCTCTGTTTGACCACGACACGCTGCTCCATCCACTAACCCCGAGGACGCAGCGAGCACGAGCCGGCACGTCGGTGAAGTGTGCTCGATGATGTTAGCCAACGTTAGCCTGCTGAGTCACATGACGATTCACGTCAAAGGCAGACAGGACATTTTCTTTGGCCTGGGAATGTTGACGGCAGTTTGTGTGGAGGGGTGGGTGGAGATAGAGGAGGTGGAGACTTTGATCCGTGCACACTACATGGAGACAAAGGTGCAGAGCTACATCAAAGTCAAAGTGAGGCTTGAAGAGATTTTTACTTTTTTACAGGAAGAATCTCAACTCACAGAGAAGCAGCTGCAGGAAGTACTGAGGTAACATCAACATCATGTTCGTATGCAACTTACTGAACCCTTCCAGAAATGCTTCAGGACGCGCTATTTAAAGCAGAGTATTTTCATAATGTGTGTCTGTTATGATCTGACAAAAAAATTAAATTACCTTAAACATTTTTTCTAAATTTCATCTTCTCCCTGTCCCTCAAAGAAAAATCCTGAAAACGAAGAATGTGTGAATAATATAACAGACCCATCACACTCGCTGATGTGGGACGCCGCTGGTTTCCACACTCGTTGGGATGTCACAAATTCATGCTCGTGGACGCACCAAACACATGTGGGAGGAGACTTTAGTTCTCGACACTCAATCCAAATGCAGTTTGCTGACACTGTGGTTGCTACTTCACCTCATAAATAAAGTAGATCAATGTAGGAACTATGTTTCTATCAGGTTTCGTGTCAGATGTAAAACAATAATTGCTGCATTTAACATGTTGTATTTATGTTTTTCAAAAGTAAAGAGTCACTCACAGTGAACTCAGAGTGGAAACACGTCATCAGCTTGGCTTGTCACAGCCCAGGTAAAGTGGGCCGACCTGGGCCAAAGAAACTATTAGGTCTTGTATTCAGATCTTGAAAACAGATATTTTCCTCTGTTTTGGTCTCTCATCTAAACCAGAGATTTCTTCAAAGCTCTGCTTTCTGTGTGTCCGTGTGGACAAAGAGCGTCTGGGACACAGTCATCACCTGAGTTCGTGCGTACCTGTTGTCGTTGTCGTTGTGTGTAATGAGCACGTGAAACAACAACAACAATGGCGGACCACTGGTTTGTTCACATTTGGTGAGCACCACCAAGTTCTCGGTGTTAAATAATTAGCCGCTATTGTTTGTAATAGTTATTAAGTTTTACTGCCAGAGGACAATACGCTCACTCATCACACTCAGAATGATCTTCTCTGGTATTGGATGTATAGCTGGAGTAGACTTTATCGCCCCCTGCTGGCCCAGCATGCTTCATTGAGTATTTGAGACAGGGTGGGCAGATTTTTTTTTTTTTTGAACATGCATGTACACGTAGACCAGACCTTAGTTCTTTACAGTGCAAACCATCTGCAGTCAGTTTCCAGCCCATAGCAAAGCAAATAACAGTTCATCGAGGACCTAACAGTATGTAAGGTGCAGGTACGCCTCCATCACACCAACGACTAATGGTTGTGGCTACAGACAGAGAGACAGAAATAACAAGAGGATAGACATAGCATGTGCCCTGTGGCGGTGGCATCAGATGCAGCATCTGCCAACATTGTGGAAACATCTCCAGGTGGCAATCAACATTAACAGCGTATGTTAGCAGCAACAGCAGATACAGATTATCACAGATTACAGAAATTCAGTGAGTCACTCTCAGGCTGCTTCGGCTGTGTGTCTTTTTCCTTTCATTTTCACCCCTCAGCCTGATAAAAGTGAGCATTGTGCATCAAATTTGGGAATTTTGCAGACTACATAATGTACAGCTGACTTATATGTGACAACATGCAATGCAGCAAATTAGTGTTGAATGCAAGAAAACGTTCTTGTTGACACAGTAATGCGACGTTAGTCGCTGTTTGCACTTGTCATCATCATGTCAGGATTTTAATTGGATGAACATCAAGGTGAAATGTCACTAAGGAAGACTGTTAGAACGGCGAAGGGCAGAAAGTTTGATCACCAATCATCTTAAATGACTTGTACAATTTATTTATACAACAGGAGCATTTAGGTTTGCAGAGTCCTGCCCCCCCCCCCCCATGCTTTGTTTATTCCAGCCGTGGACGCTGAAGAGACGCGCAAAGGATGCACCTGTGCAACTTCTCTCCTTGAGATGCATCTCAGGAATTGAGACATCCTTCGACACGGTGCACTCAGACTGATTTCTAGGTCATGAGAGGAGGGGAGAGGAGGTACAAAATAGAGAAATGAGAAGAGCCCCCGGCCTTTTTCACAGCAGACACTCTGACTTGTCATTACAGAAAAAGCGCAGGTGTTACTAATAACACTGATGATGGCGTCCTTCCATTCAGATGTCCTCGTAGGACATGACAGCGAGTCAGCATGCGCCACAGCAGCACTCTGAAAATGAAGCAGCTAATTATGATTCGGTCATCATAATTCTATTATTTACACCTCTGCTTCCTCCTCTGTGACATGTCAAAATGCCTGCTGTGAAAAGGGCCTATTAGGAGATCCTGGCTGGCACTGGACTGGAAAGCAGTAACCGCCTCTGTGAGCAGCGTTACGACATGGACAAACACTATTCTTTTTGCACTGAAGCCGAGCTCCCGACTGACCAACTGGCCAGCGCAGGATAATCAGCCTAACACACCGTGCAGCTGCAAGCTGGGGTTGAATCCACCTGAGGACTTTGTTGCAGGCCAACCAGAGTCTGCGATGTATTAAGTCTTGTATTTCAGGTGCAGTGCATTTGTTCTTGGTTTTTATCTCTTTCTCCACATATTCCCTGTTTCTTCTCCAGGCTTGCTTGTGGGATTCACAGTAATTGCTGAGCTCCAATTCGTCCGATTTGGCCCCGCGGCAGAAAAACAGCCTAAAACTGGGGAGAGACGGCAGGAGAGACCCGCACAAATGAATCCTAGTGAGGTTTTTTAACAAACACACAAACCACAGCCTCCTCTTCAGATTCCCTCCCTGACATCAATCAGAGAGGTCTCGGCGTCAGTCTCTGGTCCCCTCCGTGGCACCTCTTTTCTTTTTTGATTTGATTTGAAGTGGAGAATAGAAGATGACGAAGGTGGTGCAGCCGAAGCATGACTGTAATTGATTCTGACAAGTGGCTGCTGGACACACACACACACACACACACACACACAACAAGAATATGATTTGTCTTTAACGTTGGTTGTATACGGAAGCCGAGAACAGCCGGTCCGTATAATTATTATTATTTTTTTACTGTTTTCTCGTGATAACGAATTATTATTTCGTTAACTCGACATAACAAAGACCGTTTTCCCGTGATAACAAATTATTATTTCGTTAATCACAAGATAACAAAGACTGTTTTCCCGTGATAACGAATTAAATTGTTTGGTTCTCGGCTTCCGTATAGCCTACACACAGAGCCTCCAACAGGACGGCGGTTAATTTGATGACAAGGGAACAGGTGGAGGTGGATTTCTTGCCAAGTTTGGCTCCGGACAACTCAGAGTCGAGTCAGGAGAGAGGAGTGCTCACAGAGCTAACATTAGCGCCGACGCTGCTAACTTTATGTTAGCAACGGCAGCTGCAGTTAGCTCTCAGTTTAGTCAGGAAGCTGCTGCAGTCAGTCCTCCAGGAAGCGCCTCGGCATCGTAACGGTCTCTGTCATTGTCGCTGAAGGCTGTGTGTTGCTCCGGTCCGGAGTTATTCATCGTAAACGTGCTGTTTGTTAGGATGTCTTACTGTTAGCTGCTAATTTGGTAAGATGTTTGCACAAGCGTACTCAAAATACTATTAAAACTGTCTAAAAAACAGCTGTCACAAAACAAATGAGTGAATGCAGCACAGAGCAGAGGGAACAGAGCTCGTTAGGTCTGACAGCGAGGTTTGCTTTGCTCGTTACTGTGATTTAAACACAAGTTGTTGTTCACAATGTCTCGTTCATCATAAACAATCGATGCTTAGCCTGGCGGGGGGGCAAGAAAAGGTGATCCATTCTGTGTGAAGCACTGGGGGAAACCCTGAACTTTAAATCCAAAGGGGCATACTTCCTCTGATTATAGACACATTTGAAGTTGATCACTGTAATGCATTGTGCCGCACTAACCATAATGTAAACACACTCATCACATCACTGCTAATAAACACTTTATCAAGCTACATCGTGCTAAATTAGCACTAGCCTTCGTTAGGGATTTGTCTGTGTAGAAACCCCGAAAACGAGCACCAGTCAGGGAAAACGGTCTTTGTTATCTCGAGATAACGAAATAATTATTTCGCTATCACTGGAAAACGGTAAAAAAAAAAATTATACGGACCTGGCCGTTCTCGGCTTCTGTAGTTGTAAGACTTTACAGAACACACCTTTCACGGTTTTATTGCCGTCTGGTTTGTAGAAACTTGCTGTATTTATACAGCTGAGTTCCTCATCCAGCACATTTCGTGTTTTTCCTTGTGTTTTTCTCTCGATGGGCCTTGTATCGATTCAGCCGTCTCCCACATCTTAATCATTTCTTTATATCTCTATAAAAATCATAAACTCTAAAAACTCTCACCAAGATATTGAAATGTTAATATTATGAACAGGACATAAATTCTGTGTTTTTATAGATTTTCTGTTTTAATTAAATTTGGTTTCTTATTTAAATTCCAAATGAATTCATGTTAAGGATTATTTCTGCTGTGCTCATGAGGATTAGGGTGGATGATCTGTGTATGACTGGTGCAGCAGATCTGGACCTCTCAAAGAAGATGAGTGACTGTTTAAAGGTTTGCTAAAGATCAGACAACCAACACACTTGATTAGAGTTGAGGAAAGACTGAAAAGAAGTAAAGTACTGGGACACAAACTGAGCTGGAAGAAAGGTGGATGCACTGCGCACCCACCACCACCACCACTTTCCAGCCAACTACATGAAGAACTCAACTCATCTCAACTTTTATAAAGCACCTTTCATGCAAACATGCAGCTTCACAAAACAGAATAAAAAGACACCAAGAAAGAAGCAAAACAATAAAATGGCAATAAAACAATAAAATGTCAATAAAAGAAAAATGATGAAATGGTAATAAAACAATACAAGAATAAAAACAGTAAGAGAAAACAGTTGAAATAGGCTGGGGCAAAAACAACAGTGTTTGAAATGAAAATAGTTAAAAACAACAGTGTTTGAAATGAAAATAGTTAAAAACAACAGTGTTTGAAATGAAAATAGTTAAAAACAGCAGTGTTCTGTCAGCCTGGGTTATAACCTTATTCCAAATTAAAAGACAGATTAAAAATACAGAGAGAGCTCGCCATTCTGATGTCTAAAGGTAATGTGTTCCAGTTTAGGGCCGTAAAAACAGAAGGCAGCTTCACCTGTACTCACCTGGAGCATATGAGGAACTTTCAAAATAAAAGCAGTAGAGGACCTCAGTGTAAAATGACAGAGAGTCTCTTATGTACGGAGGAGCGAGGTTATTTAAAGCTTCGTAAACGAATAAAAGAACTTTAAAATCTATTCTGAAGGAAACAGGGAGCCAGTGTGGTGTTTTAAGGAGGGGGGGTGATATGATGGATTTTCTTTGTTTTTGTCAGGACTCTGGCTGCAGCGTTCTGGACTAACTGTAGTTTTCCAGTAAAAAGAGAGTTACAGTAGTCCAAACGGCGAGTGATAAAAGCATGAATGAGCATTTCTGCGTCTTTCTGAGTTAAAAAAGGTCTGACCTTTGCAATATTTCTAAGGTGGAAAAAGATGTTTTAATGACCTTGTTAAAATTTTAATTTAAATCTGAGTCTAAAATCACTCCTAAAGTCGTAACTTGAGTTTTGATATAACTGCTAAAACCACCAAGCATTGAGAGCAGTTTTTCTCTTGCTGCTATGGTCCTATTGAAAGAATTTCAGTTTTTCCTTCGTTCAGTTCTAAAAAGTTTTTGCTCGTCCACACACTGAGAGAGACAGGCAGTGAGACGATGCAGTGCAGTGGGGTCAGTCGGTGAGACAGAGATATACAACTGAGCATCATCAGCATACAAATGGTAGTTGACTCACACACTTCTTCCAGCACTCTGTCATGTGACAGATGATGTGCTGCACAACCAAAACAAATGTAATTGTGAGGAAACTTTTGAAAGAACTTTCTAATTAATATTGGATTGAAGATTCATCGTTTTCAGTTTGAAAGGAAATCTTGATTTGTGATATTTCTAGTAGTGTTTTATTTTCTGTTTCTAGCGCTCCTCCTCTGACTGTCCAGAATGAATTCATTGGCTCGAATCGACGCTATCGCCTGCTGGCAGCAAGCACAACAAACACACAACAAGCACACAACAAGCACACAACAAGCACACAACAAACACACAACAAACACACACGCTCACTTCCTCATTGCTGCTTATTCAGCGTCAGACATCACTTTCTCTTCTTTCGTGCATTCAGGCAGCCCGACTGTTTATTCCCCCTGTTTCATTACCTCCATCACCATCCTCCACCCGCCTCTCTAATGCATCACAAGCCTCCATTTACTTCACTGCTGCTTCTCCAAATGCTTTCCACGGTGGGTTTTTAGCTAGCAGTCCGCTCCGGTGGTGCATTAATGTTAATTACTCGCTAATTGCAGCTTTTATGTCGTCGAGACTTTTAGAACGCTCTTGTCGTGTGTCAACAGTTCATCTGCTTTGTGGTTTGCAAAAACAAACTTGGTTAAGTGGAGAGTTTCTGTCCCAACGATGAGACGACTGCATTCGTTCTCACACACTGTTGAACAATGTGGTTCACATTTAGATCTTCCACACCGCATGTTAAATGATGGAAGTATATTCCACCACACAGACCAAAAGCACTTACACATATACTGAATGTCCTCAAATAAAAGCAGCAGTCCGATGAAAGCCTTGTTTCTGAACGTTCTATGGAGGTAGAACGATCGTCCACTGATCAGAAGGTCGATGGTTCGATCCCTGGCTTCAGCAGTCTATGTGTTGATGTGTATCTAGAAATGTGCTATTTAAATAGAGTCCTTTACCAAATTCATTTTGAGAATCGACCAGATCCTTTATGTCATTTCTGTGTCTGACTTCCTGCCCAGCTCGGTCGGCTCTGTGCAGCTTGGCGCAGCTTCTGTAAAGGCGTGTATGTTAAACATTTGATGGAGTCACAATGTCCAGAATGGCCGCGATCAGCTGATCCAGCTGCGGCTACGATACTGGTCCATAAACACAGTTCTGCATGTCCTGCTGATATCTTTGTTGGATGTCCCACCACCACCTGAGTAATGTGACATGTTCGCACGCTGGGGGCTAACGGCTGGATAAAACCCTGAACATGCACCCTGGAATTAACCTCTGCGTTGCAACGTCAAACATCCCTGAGGCAACGACAAGCGATTATTATGGTGTATGTGTGCAAGTTAGAAAGAGAACGAAGAGCCTGAAAGAGCCAATTTAACTGAGGAAACAAGTCAGTGTGTGTGTGTGTGTGTGTGTGTGGTACCAGAAATGATAAAGTCCACATTAGAGGCTGTAAAGCTTTCGGTGGACAGAATGAGAGTGTGTGTTAGAGACAGCTCAGTGTTTGGCTTCCTGGGACGTGGTGTTGTTTCAGTGTTTCCAGGGGTTCCTGAAAAGGATCACTGGAAAATGAAATGTATTCTTCCTTTACTCGTGCTTTTATTTTGCAAACCTCAAGGACAGAAATATAGGGAAAAAAAAAAAAAAACCTAAACACACTCATTTTTGCATCTGAACCAGCGGCGTCAGGACAGGAAGTAGGAAGCAGCAGACGACAGTGAGCCCGGGCAGAGGTGGGCCGTTCGTCAACCTCTGACATGCTGACATGCCTTCACAGAAAATGTTGCTGCAAATGCAGCTGAATCCTGAGCTGACGTTTGCTTGGAAAAAAACAGCTGAAGGCAGAAAAGTTGACCCAGTTTTCTAACTTAGTTTCCTGCAGATCTTTCACACTAAAACTTGACCAAGAAAGCGAGAGATTTGAAATATCTGTGCAGGAAGTGTTGAGTTTCATTGACAGCAGCTTGACGACTGTAAAACTAGATAAGGGAATTTAGGTGAATCAACATTTTTTCTCATTCATCTAATGTAAATATATGTTTTATTCACGTCAATTTAACTTTGTAGTTTTTATTTTCAGTCTCAGAACTTAAGCGTTCAATAATCTAAAATGAAGTCTTCCTACTTGAACTGTTGAGTTCAGTGCACGTACTGCTGCGCTCACTCGACTAACATGATCAACATATTAGCAGACTTCCCAGCATGCATTATTTCAGATCTTTATTTTCTGTAGTTTGAAGAAAATATACATGCATGTTTCTTTGCGTAGCAGTGAAAACAATATAAAAATCAGTCTGTACACCCTCGACACAGCCCCTATGCTATGTTTGTGCTAACTCTCTGGTTGGTAAATCTGCAGCGTTTGTCAGCGCGACTGAACTCTGAGCTTCTTTTCTCGAGGTCAGTTTATGAAACTCAGGCTGAATAATTAGTTGGTTTTACTCTATAAAATCATAAAACTCGTTCCACGTCGTGGAATCTCTCACCTGTTCGGTGCCCCTGTGATGGCTGCAACTGCTGCCACAGCTGGTATAAATGTCGGTAACCCTCCTACACTCACCTTAGTTTCCTTTACATTTAATTATTCATTTAGTTTACCTTTTTGACCTCATGACATCCACATTGCACATACAGACAGCAAATACATTAAGGATGACACATAGCTTTTGGTTTCATACAGCACATACATATTTATTTAGCATAAGTTGACAGTACAGTGGTTTCTATTTGTAGCGCCCACATTTAGTTAGCTTCTGTACAGTCACACTGCACTTTGTCTATTTAGTTTGTTCTAATGTTCTAATGGTTTATTTTTTTGAGTTACCAGTGTTGAGGGTCTCGCTGCTGCTGGAGGGACGTCGGGCCAGACCTGAGCAAAAGGCACGACTGCGGGAGCAGACCTGTTAAATGCAGGAAGTGGCCAGTTGGGCTACACCAAGTGCCTGCAGCATCCGGGTGTGATTTTTCAATGTTTAGTTTAGGATTTTCTTTGTTTCTTCAAATTATCGTAGAGCCTTTGGTGTTTTTGTTTAGATTAATTATCAAATAATCCTTACTGACAGACAAGTTGTCCTGTCCTGTTTTATTTGTAGTCTAGTTGGCAGTGGCGTGCACAGACTTTTTGAAGGGCAGGGGCAAAAAGGAAAAAAAGGGCACATATAGCGTGTCCTAACCACTGAAGAGGGCACTGGGGGGGGCAGTCTATTTTGTCTTTATTATGTTAGTTTGGTCTGTTCAGTTCTGTTCTGTTCAGTCTGTTCAGTTGACCTCTTTTATGGGCCCAGAACTTTATGTATTGACTTCATTTTCTTGTAAATAAATCCATTTTTCTTGGAAATCCACCGATGTCTCCTCATGCTTGCCTGCCGGGTCCCTCACAGCCCCGGAACCTGAATGATGAAGCGTCATGTTTCAGGTCATTGACATGTACTGCGATTATTTCTCTTTGTGGAGCTTTTGTGTTCACTTCTTCTCTGCTTTAATGAATGTCATGTGTTGCCAGCATAAAGTGGGAAAACCCACAGCATGTGGATTATGTGAAGTGTGTTATTTCACTGACTTCACATTACGTCCTCTTCCATTGATCCTATTAACGGTGGATCTGGATCTGATGATACGTTCCCGTGTTTTTTTAATGTTTTCTTAACATGATGGAATATATCAGGCTTCCCTCACACACTCACACAGATTGGCTCCATTCTGAGAGCCTCCATCGATTGGCCAATGAAGTCCTCTGTGGCGTGACAAATTTACGTAAAACTGACTTGTTATCAGTGGGCAGACTGTCCCTTTTTCCCTGCACAGCTCATCATTTTATCTAGAACTGTTTTTGTTGTTGCAGTTTTTCTTTCTCAAATGTTGAATCTTTTATTTTATTCCGTATTGTTTCAGCTCTTAACTGATAGCAGAGATTTAAACTGGATTTCCTTTGTAGTAAGTTTAAATAGGTCACTGTCTGGTGGAGGTGAATCAGTCTCCAAGGAGACTGTGGTCACCTTTGTGGTGAGATGGTGCTCATGTCTGCAAGCATCACTGCATTTACACAAATAGCAGCAGCAGCATAATAATAAAAACAGGGGCAGATTAAAAAACAACCACTAATATATGTTAATAATCTTAGAAAAATGGATTAAAGGCCTGTCTCAAATACAAAGCGTCTCTCTGCAGATGAGATAAGATGAAAGCTGATGCTTGGGTTGATCTGAACATACAGCCACACACTAAACATGGTGGTTTGGTGAAAATCTCAGCATTGCTGTCCTCCTGGTGGTCATGGTTGATGTATGACTCTCCATTTTTAATACTGCTTCTGATTTCATGTCCAGAACTCTTTCTTTACCTCTTTGCATCCCACGGTCTCCCTGTCCTCCCCCCAAAGCCCATCTCCATCGCTCCCATATTCTCTTTCTCAGCACAGCTTTGATCCATGATCGAGCGTCTGCTGATTACAGTCCCAAAAAAAACAGCAGTGGGCCGAAGACGCAGCCTTTGAAATTCCCAACTCGTGTTTGTTAGCAATTCTGGAGCTTCGGCGGCGCACGACTTTCTTCAGATTAACTCAGTAAGACACATTGTGTAATGTTCAGTATTCCTTTTTTTTATGATTCACAATTTATTGTTTTTTCACACAGAACATGTGTACATGTATACATGTTGTAAATGCTAACCCTGCAGGGATTTTGAGAACTGGATATAAAAAGTAAGCAAATACTGTACAGTGTTTGTGCTACCTGAACCCACTCTGCGACATGGGGTGGGAGGTCATCGAGTAGGGACGGGTCCCCCAGATTGTACAGACTCTGGGAGGAGGGGGTGTCACGTCCTATAATCTTTGTTCCATTACTGTGAACTTCAAACCAAAGGTTTTGTATTCTTTGACAGCTCCACAGCACGTGAGTTAAGGTTCCTTCCCCGTTCTGGCACCTCCAGCAGTCTGGGTCTTGTTTCAACTTGACTCTGTATAACCTGGAGGGGGTCCAATAGACTCTGTTCAGAAGATTGAGTTGGACAAGCCTGGTTCTGAGTTCTCTGGACGTCTTTTTCATGTTTTGTAAGATCCTGCTCCATTTCCTGTCTGTGAAAGTAACCATCAGATCTCCCTCCCAAATCGATTTGAGGCCAGACACACCTTTGTCTGAGCGTTTTAAAACCATGGAGTAGAACGCTGAAGCAGCAGGTGTCTGAGTTGTAAATACTTCCAAAACTGATTCTGGGGCAGGTGAAATTGTGTTTTAATATCAGAAAAAGACTTGACGGTATCCCCAGCATACAGATCTCCAGGGACCAGGACTTAATGATCAGTATTTATGACATGCTGGTTTTTCACTTGTACTTGTAGTGAAAGGGCTGTTCTGTCAAATCTTCCTGGACATAGAGCCTTTGTGGTGGAACCAGCACATGTTCTTGTGCTCTTTGCTGAGAGGCTAAGTGTGGCTAAGCAAAGTATTTTGACCTTTAGCATCTATTCCTAACAAAGACTTTTAGATTGCAGCTTTTTCAGACGAGTGAGATTCGTTTCATCACCCTCTCACCTTCTTTCTTCTTAATTCATCCACTGCTTTGTCCTTTGCCGTTTTTTCAACATGTGTGCTCGTTTGCAGTTATATCTTGTGATGTCATCATTAAGCAGTAAAAAAAAAGACTCTTTCATTCAGAGCGCTGACGGGTCGAAGTGCCGCTGCTCGTAATGAGGATCCAGGAGATAAAACATGAGGATTAATGTGTTTGGCTGTCGGTTATCTTCTTCTTCCTCTCCTCCTGTTTCCTCACATTTCCACTGACACCAGTTCACCCCCCATGTCTGTCTGGGTCACTTCCTGATATGTCTAATTGGATTTTGTTTCCCTTCGCTCTTCGGTCAGGCCTGTTTTTATCATTGTTGTCAGCCTTCATCTCAAAGCTCTGTTTCTCCATTCCTTTCATCTCCTTCTTTTATTCTTTTATGTATTATTTCTTTTTTTTTTTTAATCTCCATTCAACATTCAGTGCAACTTCTCTCTGTTCCCGCCATCAAAATCAGACTTCCCCACAGCAGCGTAATTCAGCTGGGTGCTGAATCAGTAATGAACAAGAGGCTTGCTGCAAACCGAAACCTCAGCCGTGGACCAGCTTCAAGCTTCTTCACAAACATTTATGCATTTGTTGCAAGTGGAAGAGGAAGCAGCATGTTTTGCATACGATGATGTGATTTAAGTCGTGATTACTTTTACTTTTACAAACGCATCAACATGAATTCACATGAAGAGTTAGTTCACAGGTAAAAACTGTCTACTCCTTGTTAACACCCACAGAAGAATATGTGAGTCCTTCCATGGACAGTCAAAACATTGTGAATAAGAAGTGTAGAATAAATCCAGAATCGGTTCGTGGCATCGTGAGGAAAGAGAAACCAAACCAATCAGCTAGCAGCCCTGCAGGTGAGGTCGAGCTCACTGTCAGAGTTCAGCCGTTTGTAGAGATGTGACAGTCGTTCATACTTATCCTCATCAGTCCGTCTTGTCTCTGGCGCTGCGCTCTCCTCTGTCAGTGGGCGCTTCCTCTTAGTGAGCTCGTAAATTACAAATTTCATTAAGGGATAACACCTTCAGATGCTTCATCTCGTCTTCCAGGGGGTCCTTTACATGAAAACAATCACACAATACAACACAATCACCTACACTCAACACAGAACACACACTTACAGTGTGCACAACAGCCTCTGCCTCTGCCTCGCAGTCCACCACTGGATAATCTGAAGAGACGCAATGCATTATGGGGCAGTTGAGCACGTCCAGTGAACTCACCACATAATACCACGACTGTTATTGTTGTTCACATGCAGGCTTTTCTCACGTACACAAACTCTGCATGCTGCATTTGAAATTCACCACAAACTCAATTTAACAGTATTTTCAGTATGAAAACCTGCGTGATCCTCTGAAGACATCTTTGGTGAAGTGGATTTAAATGAACCAAGTGTCCCAGTTTTAATCTAATCAGTGGGCTGTCTGCTCATCGAGGCGATCATTTTAAATGTTTCTCTCACTCTCTGGGAAACTTTTCCTCATTCAATCACTTGGTTTTCTGATAACTGGAAAGACACTTTTCTTTGTGTTTTCACCTACAGACCCCCAAAAATCTAACCCTGGTTTCATTTTCGGAACCCAGCATCGTGTCTGTGCTCTGCTGACCCCACACTGGGCCCATTTTGACCCAGTATTGTGTTAATGGTGTGTGTATCTGACACTATTTGAGTCGATGGATTCTGTATCCAGAAAACGTCTCTTCTGCCTCTGCTAATATCTGAATGTGATTTGTGTCCACCTGGAAAATACCAATTTCTGTCTGACCGTCTGCCTTTTAGACATCCTGACATTTCTGCACAGTGCAGCCTTGTAGCTTTGTGGGTCCCCATCGGCGCCCTAACCTGATTTTCTGCCGCCGTGGTACGGCATCAGGAAGGGTTTTGCTCGGCCTCTTATTCGACTTGGATCGGCGGGAGAGGAGGCAGCGATAACACAGCGGTTTTGTAAGAGCAGCAATTACATTTGGATCAATAAGGGCAATAAAACTAAATGCTTTCTAAAGCTCTGACCCTCAGCCGTGGCTTCAGGGGGGGAAATTATTCCTGCGGCATATTGCTTCACCACTGTGTACTTATATTGTTGAAGTTTAAAGCCGACGTGTTGTCTTGTTTTCTGGATTTTGCAGTTCTTGATGTGTTTTCTGTCTCTGTCTACCTCTCATTGATGTAGCCAGCTTTGTTTGTTGTGCTCTGTGTGGTTCACACAGGGTTAAAACACATCCCGAGGCCTCCACACGAGTTACTGTGAAAACCAGGACGACGCTCGTAGGGTTGGTTTTAGAAGCCATTTTTTCTACTTGTTATCTCCCTCGTCGTTGTAGGTTCAGGTAAAATGCACCATTATGTGAAAGCCCTGAAGGGCATTTCCACCGCAATATAAAAGCATAAAAGCAGAGCGACAGGACAAATCGATACCTGCAGAATCATTACTTCATGGTGGGTGTTTCTGGAAAGTGATGCTGGTCAAAGAGAAAATTGTTTGGTGAAATATTTTACAGAGCAGAGACGCAGATCTCGAGGCTTTGTGGGGCTTTTTTAAGGGAGCAGGCGAAGTCTGAACATATGGCTTTGCTTTTGTAGTTTGGTCACACGGTGGGATTTCCAATTAGGATGGAGGGAAGAGAGCGAGCTGAAAAGAAGCTGTGAAAGGAGGACTAAGGCAGCGGTGTCACAGGCTGCAGGTAATAGACTGCCATTTAGATGTACCCTCAGCTCAGGCACATCCAGCTAACGGTCCGGGGTGATTATCCTGCAGTGTGAACAGGCTGCTGAAGGACGTCTCTGAGCCTGGTCACGTTTTTTTCAAATATGTTGGATGCCAAGATGCTCCAAGCCTGCACAATATAACAGACTTAAATCTAGTAGAAAGTAACCAGAAAGTATTAATTTGGCGGGAATGCCATATCATATATGGTATGTTTGGTTTGGTAAGTTTTTGAGCCCTCCACATGAGCAGTGTGACAATTTTTACTGTGGAAAACCCGATGTATACAATTAGATACATGCAATGCATGGATAATCCACCAGGGGGCAGTAATTAGCTCACTAGAGGAGCTTCCAGTGATGCTGCAAGATCGCCATGACTAAGGATTGCGACACAGGTGGTTTTTGAAGAAGAACTTTGCCAATTTTGAAAAGTTTAAGAAAGGAATTTGATACAGCAGGTATATAAGTCATCCAATTCTACATCAGTCAGTTGACATTTTATTGCATTTCATGCATTATACACAACATCAAACAACATAAAGTTTTTTATTTTACAAGTAAACTAATTAAATATTTAAATGACATAATTTGGTGAATTTCGAGCAAAAAACTTGCTGCATCATGATGATTGATGACTAGTTGGGAATTGGGATGGTGCGATTACGACTAACTTTTTACTGATTTTTACTAAAAACTGACCAATTCAAAGAAAAAATACACTATAATCTGTTTTTTGTGTGCATGTGTGTTTTTAGATGGTAAAAAAATACAGTGATGAAGATGCTCTGAACAGGATTATGGAGGGGAACTCAAGTGACATGGAGCAGCTAGGGGAAGATGATGATGATGATGATGATGACTAATTTGTTGGATTGGTTTGTGTTTTATTATGTTTTTATTTGTTGAAGAAAAAAGAATCTTTGAGCGTTCTTACCCAATGTATCAAAGATGATACAAACTGAAACTCATATATGGAAATTGATTGTTGTTTGTTCAGAAGGACCAATAAAGGCTCCAGCTTCAAAGAACTGGAATTTTCTGTCAATTATTTAATGGTTTGGGCTTTACAGGGTTAATGAAAAGAACAGGTCATTTCAACATGGTCCATATAAGTGTTCTGATCTGATGCTCTTACCAGCCAGATGTCACACGACCATTAAAAACAGATTCACATCCGTCACTGACGTGGATTTGGTCGACTCATGTAAACTTGAAACGACAGGTGTAAACAGGTCTCAGGTAAAAATCCAGATGTGATTTAATACACTTTCCATTAGTTTCCATTTAGCCACATGTGCACGTCTTTGCTTGCCAGATTTTAATCCATTTTTTCTTCAGGGCAGTGAAGGTGCGACAGGTGAGCAGAAGAGGAAAAAGTGGCTTCCAGATCTGTTTTTCACTCCCTGACAGGGCGACGGCTGAAAACACATTCATCTTCTCCTCGTATTCCTCTTCCAAGTTCACCGTGACCCTCCGCTCTTTGAGTTTCTGTCATACAAGAGAAACCCAGGAAGTGATAAAAGAGCTGATGAGTTTGTTTATTAGCGACAGGGCAGAAGCTCGGTGTTAGCTGAGGAGATGGAGACACTTTAACAGGTAACTCCACGTTTCGGCCTTCAGTTCCTGGAAAGTGTTTGGGATGAATATATGCGACACAAAGTTCATTCATGATCAAAGTAGAAACCTGGTTTTCTGAAAAACTGGCATATTTGTCTCCTGATTGTCTCATTGCAATCAGGAGACGACACAAGTGACAGAATGCAGAAGCTTTATTTATTCTCTAACTTTGAATGCAGCACAAAAAGCACATCTTATGTAAAATAGCCCGTTTTTCAAGCTTTGTCATGAACTGAGCTGCAAAGATGAACACCCAGCCTGAAGTGACATTAAAGAAAAGTCAAAGCAGCTGAGATATCAGCGAGGATTGCAGAGATGGTTCTTCTTCTTTAATTTGGCCAGCTCGTATCTTTCACAAGAGATCTGTTTGACACGTCGAAGCTGAAGCAGCGTCAATGGAAACCTGTTCCTGTGAGCTATTTTTCACGGTTTGCTGCTGATGCTGCTGTCTAATGCCTGGAGCGGCTTTTACCTTTCATGTGCTTTTGCAGCCTTTGCCTGTCTTGACGTTTGAAAAGAAGCGTATCGTCTCACTGTGTTATTTAACGAAGGTGAAATCTCACTAAGTGAAGGCATTTCACATTTTTGATATTCTTTTTGCTGTGTGTGTATTTATATGAGTGATGTGTGTTTTCTCTGGTTTTTAGTTCATTTTTGTTTGACATGAGTTAAGGAGCCAGTCAGAATAATGTCTCCCAAAGTGAACCACAGACCTAAACCAACTGTGTGAGTAAAAGGCTAAACAATAATCAGCCGTATCTCCCCAGCACTAATACACTGAACCAAATGATCTGTGACAATATTAGAGCCATTTTTAAAGTCTCTGAAGAGCCGTGGTCCACCCACAAAGGGGTTATTAGACCGACATAAGGGCTGTTTGAGCAACAAAAAAAAGAAGAGAGGGAGGGAGTCGGGAGGGAGGATGTCCGGCCTGCACAGATTCACCACACTGATACAAACAACTGTCCTCGTTTTGAGAAGTGACGTCGTTTCCCCGTTGAGATGCTGCTAAAACAGATGAGCATTCAAAACCTGAAGGAGAGAGAAGAGGTTTATGTGTGTCTGCTCAAACAGATATGAGTTACGAGGTGGAGCAGTCAACAGGAGTTACAAAGGACAGAGTCGCAGGCTAAAGGGGGGATTTTATCTCCTGTCCCCCATGTCCTGTCTTTCAGCTGAGGTCGCCTGTCTTCAAAAGGAAAACTTTAAGTTTAACTGGATTTGACACATGAATCTGGGTTGTTAACAGACAGCAAGCTGCCCCGACCGTTGTGACGAGCAGGTTTTACCTGCCCAGCAGCGCTCGAACACGACCCCGATTCCAGAAAAGCTTGAGACGCTGTGCAAAACGTAAAAAAGCCAGAATGCAACCATTTACAACCCAGTGAGCTTGAGTTGAGTAACTGTCAGAAAGGATCAGCAAGTCATCACGTTCTGGTTTATTTATGTGCATCCTGATTCTCTGGAATCAGGTTTGTACTAAAACACTCAGTCTGTCGTCAGTTTGCAGCAACATTACGCAGCTTCCTTCGTCTTCAGTGCAGAGGAGGCTGGGCTGTACTTTACAGGTTAGTGCTTGACTAAGAGTTCCAGCTTGTTGAAGCTCAGCTTTACTTGACTCAACCGTTTGAAAATCAGTTCGAGTATTTATGTTGAACTATAGAAACTTTAAAATTCCACTGTTGTCAAGGCGATTGGCACACGCCGCCTGTTGGGCAGACGCCGCACTGCAGGTTTTTGAGTTTATTCTCCCTCTATGTTGTCTTGCAGACAGATCGCGAGGTTTAAGATGTATTCATGTCTTTATTTTGCACAGTGTCTGTCATCGTTTTGCCTCCCTCACATCCTGGAAGCTGTGACAATTTAAGGGAAATTAAAGTGTTTTATTTTTACAGTTTTTCTCGATTGTTTCCACACATTTTCTGAAAGCACACAAATCAAAAACCCCTCAATTCTTCTGCAAAATGAAACTTTACATTCAAAACAATGTAATTTCTTTTGTTTTCAAAAAACACACAATCCATCTGTCATGTCCCGTCGTGTCTGTTGAGGTGTTTGTTTCACTGGCGTCTAGTTTTGTCTCACTTCCTGTTTTATTGTGAAACCCTAGCTCTCCTCTCGTTTCAGACCCTTGACTTCCTGGTGTCCTTCCCGCCTGTCTGATTGTCTGCCCCGCCCTGATTGTCTCCACCTGTTCATTGTTACCTCATGTGTATATATAGTCCACGTCTCTTGTGTGTCCCTTGATTACCAAGCGTCCTCTGTTCGCCGTCTTTGTCTTGAGAGCATTTCTGTTATTAAACCCAGCCTCGAGCTTCTCCTACCTTGCTGTGTTTGTGAGTCCAGTACCTCGTGTCTGAGCTTGTGTCGCCTTCATGTGAACAGAGCCAGCTGAACACTGATGACGGATGGTAAACACTCGGCCTGTGTTACTCTTACTGCAGACAGTTCATACAAACTGTGTCGTAAAATATTTTAGAATATTGTTTTTATACTCAGAACTCACAGTAATATACACAGTAATAAATATATTTTATTTTTCCCACAAAAACAGTGTTCATCCCAACCAACACAAAGTTGCACTTACAGCGGTCTACATACAAAAAAGGATTTATCGTATACAGGTACAGTAAAAAGCACCTCGTGCACATCACATGCATGGTTTCCTCGGGCCAAGCAGAGCATGGCCGGTCCGGCCACGAAAAGCATCAACTGCTGCATCTCCACATGCGCCTTCCAGAGCATGGAGAAGGGGATGACACGTTTGTCATACACTTTCCATCTCCAGGCCTCAACAGGAGGAACATGGAGGGAGATCAACAGCTAAAAAGCGTGGGGGGGGGCAGTGAACCAGTCAGAACCAGAGCAGCCCGGTGGAAACTCGTGGCGGCGTAGCTGCTCTGGGCCGTCCGTCTGATCTGGTGGAATGAGTGTGTTGTGTAGGGCGTCAGATCAGATGGGCAGTGTTGTACGGGCCATGGGTGGCGTGGCGATGGATGACGCCGTGGTGGGTCACTGCACACATCGCTCGCCAGGGGCTTTGATGGCACGCTGGCCGATGATACTCCTCCGGCTCCTTCGTCTTTTTGTGACCTCATCAATGAAGATGAACTGTTGCTCCGCTGCAGCCGCCTCTAGCTCAAGGACTCTCTGAAACACATGACGATATCAGAAATAGACATGGAGTGGTCCCTATCATTATGATTACAATCCTGAAATATGTAGAATTTGTACACGAGAGTTTGCATCATGTGGGATTGTTCAGGACTTACCTGCACATAGTTACATCACAATTCTTTGACTCTTGTGTTCAAACGGCGCCCTGTGGACCCGCTTCGTCCTCAGGTTATTTCTGTGCATGACACGGTCCAGTGTCGATAAGATTTTTAAATATCTCATTATTTCCTATTATTTTTCTTTGTATTTGCCGTAATATGTAAGGGATAATGCCCGACGAGGTGGGTGGACACCTCGAAGGGCATTATCCCGCTTATACCATATTGTGGCAGTGGAGCTCTCGAAGTTGATGTCCATGTTTTTCTGAGCTTGGAAGTCTCTTAATGTTTTAACTGCCCATTTCGTGGTTTTCTTCGTGTTTACCTCGTCCTTTTCATCCTCTAAATTGTTCAGTTCCTGCAGTGTCACCTCCTTGTGTCACCTCCTTCTTATATTCTCTTCTTCTTCTGCTGCATCCCACCCTTCAAAATGATCAAATTCACCAAATAGGTTAAATGAAACTATAAAATCGCTCGTGTTTTGTCGACTGTCTTGCCACTGTGATAAATAAACTGTGAAATAACGTATGTTAACGTATGTTCTGGGTTTCTGTTGCCACGGTTACCAACTAGCGTTTGAGCCAGCGCAATAATTTAGAACAATCAGGCTATTTGACCGGAACTTCTTTTATAGGTGTCCTATAACACTTTTTAATGGACACCCTGCAGCCAATCAGAATCGAGTATTCACCCAGACCATGGTATAATAAGGCGTTATCTTCTAGGACCGTGTTCATGATTTCAGTTTCCTGTTCAGGAGACAGAAGACGTTCTCGACCACCTCGTGTTGGTCATCTTTCAGTTCTGCAATACAAATAGTAAAATACAGTGATCCCTCGCTATAACGCGGCTTATTTTTCACGGTTTCGCTACTTCACGGATTTGCATCGTGCATTGTGTTCTGCATTCTGATTGGCTAAAAAGTCACTCCGCTTCTTCTCTACCTGTGCATCAATAACGTCGCAGTTTAATATGAACACGTACGTAAAACAGCTCGCCAAATTTACATTACGTACGTGCAAATTCTCTTGTAATTTGGAGTTTTGCCTATCACTGTGTTCTTCTCCCGAACAAACACACCTGCACCAAAAGAAGAAAACACTGCAGAGCGGAGTCAGGATGCAGCGGCTCAGTCTGAAGAGCAGTGAAATACACCTGAGTCACTATTTGTCCGACTGTACTTTGTATTTTTTCATAATCATTTTTAATTTTCTCCCGTTTAATCCAATCACTCGGGTCGCGGTGGGCGGGGCTAATCTCCGCAATTTGAAGCCTTCTGTTCACATCGATGATTAAAATTATTATTTGACAGGACAGAAGTTATTTGTTAAAAAAACGTTTCTTAAGTACTTTTATTTGTGAAACAAATGCTTGAGCCTGTAAAATGGTTTGTTCTTTCTTTTTAATGTATAATAGAGTATTTAGAGTCTAGGACGGTGGTACAATGTGGACCTGAATGATGTTGAACAGGTTGTGCAATTTAGAAAGGATGTTGCAGAAGGGCTGGAGAGAATAGATAAATCAGGGCTCCCAGGAAAACTGAGGTTGTGGTGCTTGCAGTTTGGCTTGTATCCTAGGTTAATGTGGCCAATGTCAGTATATGAAGTCCCATTATCTGTAGCAGAGAGAATGGAAAGGCTAGTTAGCTCTTATATTAGAAAATGGTTGGGTGCTCCCAGGTGCTTAAGCAATGTAGCTTTGTATGGGAAAGGAATGCTTCAGCTGCCAGTATCCAGTCTAACAGAGGAGTTTAAATGCACTAAGGTTAGGACAGAACTTTTATTATCTGGGAGTAAGGACATGTTAGTTAGCAATGTGGTTCCGAACCCTTCTGGGGGGAGGAAATGGAACCCAAGGGCAGCAGTGCAGGAGGCAGAGGCAGCTCTTAGGCATGCAGAAATAGTAGGAAATGTTCAATTTGGCCGGGGAGGCTTGGGGCTTGGCCCAGGCAAACCAGTGTGGAATAAAGCAGGTCTAAAGGAGAAAAGAAAGCTTGTAGTGGAACAGGTGCGTAGGCAGGAGGAGTTGTTAAGAGGGGCAAAAGCAGTTGGTCAAGCCAAACAGGGACAATGGTTGAATTGGGAAGGTGTTGAGAAGAGGAAACTTAGTTGGAGGGACCTGTGGAATATGGAGGAAGGCCGTATTAAATTTCTGATAGGGGCGACATACGATGTGTTGCCAACCCCGCAGAACCTAAGTCTCTGGGTACAGGGCGATCAATCGGGCCCACTCTGCTCAGGTACAGCAAGTTTAAAGCACATTTTGTCAGGTTGTAGAATTAGCTTATCACAAGGCCGGTATACATGGCGGCATAATCAGGTGCTGAGAAGCTTAGCCGCAGGCATTGAGGAGAGAAGGAAGCAGGTGAATTCTGGAAGTTCTAGAAAGGAGAGGTTAGATGTGCAGTTTGTTCGAGAGGGGGAGAAAAATAGAGCTGCTAAGTCAGGGAGAAAGCAGGGAGGTGGCTGCCTGGTAGGGGCTGATGATTGGCAAATGCAGGTCGACTTGGGAGGACAGCTAGTTGTGCCCCAGGAAATAGTTTATAGTAATCTGAGGCCAGACATTGTCTTATGGTCCATGAGTAAAAAGACTGTGTATTTTATTGAGTTAACAGTCCCTTGGGAAAATTCAGTGGAGGCAGCTTATGAAAGGAAGAAGACTAAGTATGCAGATTTAAAGACAGAATCTGAGCAGAGGGGATGGAAGACCAGGGTCTGTCCGGTTGAAGTGGGGTGTAGAGGTTTTGTTGCAGGGTCAGCTGTTTCACTGTTGAGGGAGCTGGGAGTGCATGGGCAAAATTTAAGAAAGACAGTGAGGGAGATGTCAGATGAGGCTGCTAGGTCTAGTCAGTGGATATGGATCAGGAGAAATAATAGTAGTTGGGGGGTGAAATAGGGACAGGGGGGGGGCAGGCAGAGGACATGCATGCCTAACCCGGCAAGAGAAGAGGTTAAAGTCTGAACAAGACACCTCTCCTCTGCTCTGCTTTCCCCGCCCCATCTTCTCGCTCTGCCAATAGGAAGAGAACCAGGAAGTTTAGATAAGGTGGGGGTGTGGCCAGCTAGAGTCTCTCTTTGGGACCATGCGGCCTGTTCAGGTGAGTTTGCGTGGTAAGACACAGAGTTGGCTTGTTTTTTGATCTTTTTGGTTGTTTTCCTGTTTTGTTTGCTTCTTGAAGGAAATGTTAGGGTTTGTTTTCCTGCTCTGTTTGCTTTTTGAAGGAAATGGTAGGGTTTGCTGCTTCTTGAAGGAAATGTTAGAAGAGGCTGTTAAATCTAGTCTGTGGTTTAGGCCTCCACCTTCAGCACCTTCTAAATTTTCCACCCCCTACCCGAACAAGGGTCTGTATCCAATCCCTACTTTCATCTTTTGACTCTACCTCTTTATTTTCTATCCCCTACCCGAACCAGGGTTTGTATTCCCACCCCGCTTTTTCTTGGTGCAGTTGGTGAGAGGCAGGGGTAGATGATGGTAGTGTGGCAATCGGCAGTTACATGTGGCATCTAGGCCTGTGGTAGCATTGTAGCAGCTAACAATAGCTAAAGCGGTGAGAGTATGATAGTATCTTTGCAGTTAGTATTGGTAGCTAGCAATTAACATTAACAGTATAGGCGAATCTAGCGTTATTGTCTTCTTCTGTTCCTCTTAGCAGGTAGCGGTTAGCACATAACATTAGCTAAATGGTAGCATCGGAACTGTATTGTCTTCTTCTGTTCTTCCTAGCGGTTAGCAGTAGCATTAGCAATAGTTAAATGGTAGCATCGGTACTGGCCACTACCTGGAGCATCTCTGGGTCAGTTGAACGTGGCAGTGCTGTTTGGATTGTGTAGGAGCAGTGTGAACTGGCACTAGGGGGGGTGACTCTGGGACGCCGGAGTTCACTGCCTAACCTCCTGGAGGTGTAGTGGGACTAAGTAGGTGAAACACTGTTGAAGGGAGGTTTCCACCTGATGACCCCCAGAGACGTGTTAGGAATCACTGCTCTTTGGCAGGTATAGAGGCAGATTAGAGCTCCAAGGTTCTTCACTGAGAATGAATCCTCTTTTTGAGCACAAGTATCTTGTGTTTAAATTAACTGTAATTGTATAATAATTGTAAAAAAAAAAAAAAAGGTTTCTACTTCACGGATTTTGCCTATCACGGGTTCTTTTTGGAACGTAACCCCCGCGAAAACAAGGGTATACTGTACTGTAAACTGTGCACGAATACATTTCCCGAATACCTGAATCATACTTTATTTTTACAGTCCTACAGGCAATACTGTGCTACTGTACTCACTTTCTAGTGAGAGTTGATTCAGTACCTGTTCTCATTTCGGCCAATCAGTCATCTGTGACTGCCAGTACGTACACCTGTTTCACTCATCAAGAGCCAGTCAGCGCTCACACATGAATCCTTTCCTCTCTGCAGCTGAACCTCGTTTCTATATGAACTTAGAAACTTCTTCTATTACGAGTATCAGTTTTCCTTTGATTCAATCGCTCGCTGAAATCATCCCAAACTTTTAAATGGACGTAACAAGCAGCAGGAAGAAAAACAAACATGAAATCCATAAAAGTGTGATTCATCCTGAGGATTACTCCTCTGGACGTCCTTCGTTTCTTATGAATTCACTCATTAACTTCTTTGTTCATTCCAGTCGAGAATTTTACGCCTTTTTCTAACGTTTTTTTGTTGTTTTCAACTTCTTCAGAGTGCTAATAAACGAGTTAAAGAGCATGAAGACTGTTGACGCCTTTGTACGAGTGAGGCTTTGATTATTTCTTGCCGACACATCTATGTACACCCACGTCAACATAACCCTCACTCAGCTGATCATAATTGCCGACCCAGCGTGCAGCTAATCAGGGTTCACGGCCTTGGATCTGTGTGTTCGGTCAGAGCGCTGTGGAGATGAAGGGCGGAGAGCGCTTCTGTCCATTTCAAGTGCAGACCAAATTACTGGCCATTGTTTGGAAAATGGAGTCTGGCAGCGCGGCAGCCTCCGGCTCTTTTCATGTTTGTGAAGATAAAGTCGTGATGTGTTTGGCTGCGTTGAACTGTTTATCTGAAGTGGCGTTTGAAGCGCGCTACATTTACACATCTTCGGGTTCGACTGGACGGCTGCATCTGAAAATATGGAGGCGGCTTCGGGATTCGTGTCGGGTTATTTTTCCTCTTTCTTTAATAATTCTTGACACGCGTCGAGTCACCGGGCTGCGAAAAGGCCAAACAGAAGCGAGCAAAGACTCCTGATGTGTCACAGTCTCCTTCATCTGTTAGGCCCCCAAACCCCAGAATAAGAGCCTTGTTTCAGGATGGCCTCGCTTCCACCCCACCAGCAATGTTTTATTGGATCACTTTTGTGTCTGATATTGAGTGGAAAAAAGTTTGGACCTTACCACAAAAGAGATCTGATTTAAACCCAACAAAACTGTATTTATCAAGAATTAAAAAAGATTTAGATGTTAATTGTTGCATCCTGAAACATTTACTCACTTGTCTTGTGAAGTCACATATAAATTCTGGAGGGACTTCCACAAGTTTGTTTCTCTGATTTTCACCTGAATTACAAGAATGTTATCTGTGGTTTTCATAACTTTAATCAAACAGACAGTCATGCTTTCTTTGTCATTAATATGCTTTTATTTTTAGTTCCACATACACAAATATAAATTCACAAACAGAAAGCCTGAACTGTTTGTACTCTATATGTGGACAGTTGCCTCTTCAAAAAACACAAAGGCTTTAAAAACTGCCAACATTTGCTGTTTGTTAAATGTGTTCACAGTGTAACATGCTCGTAGTTGTCCTTTGTTTATAGGTGTATTTTTTATTTTATTCTTTTATTTTTTAGTTTTTTTTGGTCCTGTGGTTATTTCCGTTCATTTTCCTCTTTACTCTTGTTAAGTGTCATACATGTCTCTGTTTTGTTATGGATGTATAACAAAAGATTCAATAAAAAAAAGAAGCGAGCAAAGACCCCAGACGGCCTCCATCAGCTGTATCTGCAACCTCAGATCAATGCATTCAGTTTAAATCTCGTCTCCAGCACTTGTGTGGCGCATTGTTCTCCTTCCTTTATGAGTCCCTGTTAGCTTCCACAAAGTGGTGGCTATTCTTATTAATGCAGCACTGTGTCACACTTTAATACAAATGACGTAATTAGACTCAAAAAACAACAAAAAAACAATAGAAACAAAACTGATTTTGTTTCTATGTGAATAATCTTTGAACACGTTTTAATCCTGCTTCTATCATCATGTTATGTTAATGATTAATGCATTTACTGTTGGCTGAGGTGAAGGAGGATATTCAACAGGCAGGTCAGTGCGTACCTGTAACAGTCCTCACATGTAGCTGAAATCTGCCTTTTTCCAGCCGTGTTATCAGGTTAAACACAGCTGCAGCTGATAACATCCAGCCATGATCCAAACTCACACCTCGTTCTTTTTTATTAACTGAGCATTCATTGTCAGATTCATTGGCAGTTGGTGGACAACACCTCAGTCTAACTTGAAATAATTTTACTGGCTGCAGCGGTGCTTCCCCTGCTGTCACTCATCTTTCAAGCTGCAGGTGCTTAAACAGAACCGATTAATCATGGAAGTCTCATTAAGACATATAAACAAATATTTTTTTAACAAGTGAACCACTTAATGTGCATTTTAATGAGGCTCCATCGAGCTGCAAGTTCTGAAGATCAGCTGGTTTCCTCGGCCTGTTGACTTTTAGCATCTCGATCACCAGTTCCAACTCTGTGTCAGAGGGATCATGTTTTTCCATCAGTTCTGATCCGTCGCTTCGTTTCAGCTCGTACGCTGGCAGTCGTAGTTAAGAAGAGCTCCAGCTGTCAGTCACGATCATCTGTGAGAAAAAGGAATCAGTTTCCCTCTTTGCTCCCTCTTTTTGTTCAGTGTGAAAATGTCATGTTGTTAGTTTGCTGTGCTCACTGACATTTAGACAGTGGGGAGGGTTTGATGTAAAGAAAAACACACAAATAAAAGCATCCTCTCAATACAAGATACTTCACAGGTTGCATACTACTCCGACTCCCCTCTATGTATTAAGTGCAGTTCAGAAAGGGGGGCATATTTCCACCACTTGTGGGAATGGAAACTGATTTCCAGATTTTGGGTACTTATTTCAAAGGAGGTCAGTGGGATGTTCAAAATAAAAATCAAGAAAGACCCTGGCGTTTTCCCTCTAGGGGTCTACATCTCACAGCATTACAGTATAAGCTCCTTGAAAAACTCGAAAGTGTATCCTGCAAAACTGGATGAAACCTCTCCCACCTAATATCACCCTTTGGTACAGAGAGATCTTTGGCATCCTCCCCCATGAAAGGTTGGAAGCTGTTGTAAGGGGTAAAGATGAGTTACTTTTAAATGTTTGGACACCCTTCCTAGATTATATACCTGCAGACAGTTTTCTGAATAAGGCCCCTCCTATGCAGGGATGTAATGTGCAACAGGCTGCTGATGACTGGTTGGCCTAAACTGTCAATTACAAACTGTGGACTGGAAATAAATTAGGACTGTAATTATTATTTTTCATTCTCCTCTTTTTCTTTTCTTTTCTTCTGTTAATATCTTTATTACTATTACCGTTATTATCATAGTCATTTTATCCATTTGCTCATCATTATTTTTATTTTAATTACTTTTATTTTCCATCTTAATGTTATTCATATAACCTTAGTCAATTTAACTGTTCAACTATTTTACATTTTTTCTTGTCTGATTTTGTGTAACATAAGCTGTCTGGGGTGTGTGTGTGTGTGTGTGTGTGTGTGTGTGGAGCGGGGGGGGGGTCTGTGTTTTGTATTGTTTGTGTTATAAAAAAAGAACCTAATAAAATGTGTTTAAAAAAATAAAAGCATCCTGAGTTGTGGGTTTAACACAATGTGGATTCAGGCTGGTTGACGTTCTCAAGCAGCTGAAGTGAGCTAACTCATCACTGCCCACTGAGGGGGGAGGGGAGAGTGTCAATACAGATCATTAAAAGAAAGATAGAGATGGAAAAAGGTTGTGAATCCCTGCTTTAAACAGCAAAATGACAGATATAAAACCTTCATCTGTCGGTTGTGATGGAAGAAATCTCATTACGTGAGAAGTGCCACCGTTTCACTGGAATAGTCTCATTTTAACAGTGAAATGACAGAAGAGGCCATACAGGACAACAACATCTCGTCTCCCTCGACAACCACGTTTCCATTTTCCCTAATGATGGCTTAACATCACTTCCCGCCGCCTTCGCACCGAGGACCCTTTGACCCTGAACTGCCGCTTCAACAGGGCAGCGCTGCTCTGTGTGTTTGTGTGTGTGAAAAAGGGAAATGTTGAATATAGCACACTGAGGTGATCTTGTTTCGATCAAAAGTGTCTAAAAACATTTTTTATTGGTTCACTAATCTCATACAGATCCTTTTTTCCCAACTTAAAAACTTTGGATTGGAAACTTTATAACATCATTCCTGTTGTGATGGATGCAGGAGGTTCCTCCAAACCCGGGGGCTGCAGAAAGCGTCATCAGGCGGGATTGCTCACACCTGGAAGGAAGCGGGTGTGTTCACTGAGCTGGGATTGAAAAATGCTGCTCGGGGCAGCCAGTCAGGCTGTGGCTTCCCACCTGGTTGCACCTCCCATACCTTGTGTTAGTTTGCTTTTGTTTCTTTTGTTTAGAGAGGAACGTTTTTTCAGTGTAATGTTAATTTAGACAGAAGATCCTTGTGCTCAAAAAGAGGATTCATTCTCAGTGAAGAACCTTGGAGCTCTAATCTGCCTCTATACCTGCCAAAGAGCAGTGATTCCTAACACGTCTCTGGGGGTCATCAGGTGGAAACCTCCCTTCAACGGTGTTTCGCCTACTTAGTCCCACTACACCTCCAGGAGGCTAGGCGGTGAACTCCGGCATCCCAGAGACACCCCCCCCCAGTGCCAGTTCACACTGCTCCTACACAATCCAAACAGCACCGCCACATT
The DNA here is from genome assembly GCF_017976325.1 of Chelmon rostratus. Lineage (NCBI taxonomy): Eukaryota > Metazoa > Chordata > Actinopteri > Chaetodontiformes > Chaetodontidae > Chelmon > Chelmon rostratus. The sequence goes on along the minus strand of NC_055667.1, from coordinate 28,535,659 downwards.
CAACTGACCCAGAGATGCTCCAGGTAGTGGCCAGTACCGATGCTACCATTTAGCTAATGCTAATGCTAACCGCTAAGAAGAACAGAAGAAGACAATACAGTTCGGATGCTACCATTTAGCTAATGCTAATGCTAAATGCTAAGAAGAACAGAAGAAGACAATACAGTTCTGATGCTACCATTTAGCTAATGCTAATGCTAATGCTAACCACTAAGAAGAACAGAAGAAGACAATACAGTTCCGATGCTACCATTTAGCTAATGCTAATGCTAAATGCTAACCACCATTCACAGTTTGTGCTTTTCGTATTTGACCACGACTGGTTGCCAAACTAGTTGTGATTTCAGACAAATATGAAAAGAACCTTCTTGCACTTTGTTTCACAGCTTTTTATAAGGTCACCGGACTTCCTCCTCTGATTGCCGCTTTGGGTTTGATCGGTGCCACACGAAGACGAAGGATGAACCAACCCGAAGGTAAAAGGGGTTTTCGTTCCGGAGTAGGAATAATTCTCGGCAAGGGCTCATCAAAGGTAGCCCTGATTTGTGGGGATTTGTTGTATCACAGCATGTCACGGTCTGTTAGGTTTAACCCGAACACCCTGTGCCTCATGGATTCTCCTCTAACCCTGCAGGTCTCCACTTTGACGTCAAAGGTGCCGACTCGCGGTTCTGCAGTCCCGGAGGGGGCGGACAGGTGTGGGTCTCAGTGCGAGACACCATGACTCACCAGGATGTCTGTTTGTTCTCTGCAGGTGATCTAATGTGCTGGAACATGAATGTAGCACACACAGAAACCTGAGGGTGAGTCCTCCCTCCCCCCGTTTTCATCGTCATGGTCACTTTTTGACCCAGTAACGTGGGGGCTGTACAGCTTTTCTTCTAGATTCCAACATGCATTTGAGGAAATAAAAATCAAGGACTGAAAACTTACTTTGTCCAGAGAGCTTCTCTATAATTAATCCGACTGTTCGTCCTCTAGAAACTTTGGGTGACAGACAGTTATGATGTCTGTTAAGACTTTAAATGGGACGTGTGAGTTTGTGTTTAATTCCTGAGTCAAGAAGAAAATGCTTCTGGAACTCTCGTGGTTGAAGTCATGGCAACGATGCTGCTATTTATCTGACAACAGAAGTGTTGGTCTTTTTGCAGAGTAGTCGCACCGCAGCTATTTACACCTGTCAGCAGGTGATTGACGAAGTCCAAACAGAGGCCTGTGTGAAACCAGGAGTCGGTACTGACTTTTCTTGTTACACTTATTATTTTCAGTTTTCGGTCACAGTTTGGTGAGGTTTAAACACCAGAACCACGTGTTCAGGGTTTGGCAATATTTTGGGTACAAACAGCAGGGGTGGGGGTGGACACCTGGGTGCTAATGGGACCTTAATTTTACATCGTTACCTTTTTTTAAACCAGTGAGTGATTGTGTTTTCAGCCTCATGCAAAAATACAACATACAAAAATGATAAACCACTGAAGTGATAAAAATGTATGTGACAAATTCGTGAAACTGGAGCCATTAAATGTTCACTGACAGCTTCCAGGTGATTGGCTGAAGGCGACCCTGTCAGGTTGTGACAGGACGGAGAGGATGGCGAGCTGGAAGAGCTGAAACATAGCTGGAAACTAACTGTGCTCGTGACTTAGAAGACAATCAGACCCCAGCAGGAAGTGGGAAGTAGATCAAGGCATCATGGGAAGTGGCCCTGTTACTTGGGTGCTTCTAATATGAAGGAAACTCGCAGAGCACATTCAAAAATACAGTGGCATGTTTCAAGGTGTCAAAGCCCATCCAAGCAAGCAGAAACCCACATGAACATGAACAGAAGACCGTGGTGAGTGTTTGTCTCGTCTTGTTATTTCCTGTTTTATTTTGAAAGTCTAACTCTCCTCTCGTTTCAGAGCACTTGCTCTTCCTCAGGTGTCATCGGTGCGTCCGCCCTGATTACCTGTTGTCTCCACCTGTTTAGTCTGTGTCCCCCTTGTCTTGTGCCAGATTGGTCGATTCACCCGTCTTCTGTCCACCGCCACAGAGTTTGTCTCCGTAAGCCTTTGTTCCTCTGTGTGAGTGATTTTTTTGTTTGTAAGTTTCATACTCTTCTTGTCCTGGTTTTTCTTGTTCTTCTTGTTTTTCCCCTCTCCACTCAGTCCTGCTCTCTCCTAAAGGCTTATTTATCCAGAATTGAAGCTCTTCTGTTTCAGTCTCTGCCAACTCCAGAGGGAAACATCTGCCTCTTCTTACTGCTACCAGCTCTGTGTGGTGCTGAGCAGTGTTCATCTGCCTGCTGTGCCTGAAAACAATGCTGTGAGATCAGTGAGGGTGAACCAAACCATACATCTGCAAAACAAGATAAACCATGATCTGAAGTTTGCTATGAAGCTGAAGAGTTTCGGATCATCATTTTTATGGGTTTGTAACCAGATCTATACAAAACTGTAAAAAATAAACTCAAGGTCTGGGATCATCACAGTGAACTAATGAAGTCCTGCTTCGAGGGTAAAGACAATGAATTTATAAAGAATAACTAATTAGTCTGAGGCCGTAGAACTAAATTATTATTGCATTGTTTCACCAACACTTACAATTACAATTCCCCCTTTAAAAGAAAATAAAATCTGGCCAGAATAAAGTTTCTGCTGCAGCTTTAATCCCTTTTTCTATTTTAGTTGTGCACAACTTTAGTCCAGTTCTAAGGTCACTGTCAAAGGGGGTCCACCCGGTCGTTACTGATGGAACGATCTTACTGTTGAAGAAGACATGAAATCAAAATCCAGCCGGAGAATTCAGGATCCTAGTGGGTAGTCCGCAGAGCCGCGGTCACTCCTGGCGGTAGAACTCGGCACAGAGATGGCGAACACAGCTCCTCCTTCACACCGAGGCGCCTCGCACGGTCCGGGCGATTACGACAAATAAACGTTTCAGACGCAAAACGCTGGAATATCCCCAGGTCTGCATCTGGTTCTCCTTGTCTGACAGAGAGCTAACTTAGCGTCCGTCTCCCTCTGCAGCAAGCATGGAGAAGAACGTGAACAGCGCAGTCCCGCTGCCAACTAGAGGACGTTACCACCAAGCATCGTCAACTGCTGTAAAGTGACGAAAAATAATACCTCAACTGCAAACATATACGTATAAAAAATAAAAGACTCAGCCTGACAGTTGGTGTCTGATTACACAGTAAAACAGGAAACTCATTATTTTGATGACTTATTAAATCCTCATTTTATCTGCTTATATGTTTATTTGTAAACACACAAAATCCTGAATATATTTAACACTCAGTAGATAATATTATTTATTCAAATGAACTTTTTTTTAAAACTTGCACATAACATATGAATATTTTTTCCATCCATCCATTATCTATACACCGCTGAATCCTTTGCAGGGTCACGGGGGGGCTGGAGCCTATCCCAGCTGTCTCTCGGGCGACAGACAGGGGACACCCTGGGCAGGTCGCCAGCCTACCACAGGGCTACATATACAGACAAACACCACTCATTCACACCTATGGACAATTTAGAGTTATCAATTAACCTCAGCATGTTTTTGGACTGTGGGAGGAAGCCGGAGAACCCGGTGAGAACCCACGCTGCACAGGGAGAACATGCAAACTCCACACAGAAAGATCCCAGGCGGGATCGAACCAGGGATCTTCTAGCTGTGAGGCGACGCTGCTAACCACCGAGCCACCGTGCTTCCATCACTGGAAGCTGATGATCTGCTTGTGGTAACAGATTTAAGGAATCAGAGTCATCGGTATTCATCATCTCGCGATATTTCTAATTTCATGACACTCGTTGAGATGTTTCAGTCTGGACTGTAGCTGGTTGAGCTGGAGCTCATTTGAACTTTGTGCTTCTATTGGGTGGTTTATTCTGTAATATCGTGTCTTTTCTTAAGCTCATCATTCATGAAATTATCTGCCAAGGCATCAGTAAGTTTCATCTTATCTCATGTTTCTTATGTGATATCTGAATCTCAACAGTCACCACAAGTTGTTAGATAACTAACTGAACGGAGTGGAGGAATAAAGTAGCACAAAGTTAAAGTTGTTGCCTCCTCATGTGTTGTCCAGTCCACACCTCCTGAAACTGAGACACGAGGAAAACATCTTTCATCACGATGCAACGGGAGTCAGAAAATCTGAGATGTGAACAGAGAGGGAGAGGGCTGAAGAAATGAAGACAAAGTGAGAAAGGACGACAGAAAAGGGCTGAGAGAAGGCAACAGGTTTGTGATCTAACATGCTGAGGGATGAGAAAGCAGCCAGGCGTCTGATGATAACATCTGACAGCAGCCTGAAGGGACGGAGAGAGACACAGAGAGCGAATCAACGACCAGCAACGAAAGGAAGGGAAGCGAGGAGAGATTAGTGGAAAAGAAAAAAGGTGTGCGGCGAGAGGAGAGAAAGAAGGACAGGTGTAAAAAAAAAAAAGAACTAGGAACATGTAGGGAATACAAATGAATCAAAGACTCACCTTATCGAAGATCATCACCAGGACAGATTGTGGTTTACTGGTTATTTCTGCTGTCCTGCAAAATGATGGTTTCACAACCAAGATAATTTTGGCTCTTTAAAAATGGGACAAAGCAAAGTGCTGTGCAAGTTTAAGTATTAAGTGTCATTATAAGTGTCTTTTGTTAAGTTTCCCCTTGTGTGCTGTCTTTGCCTGGTTTTTGTCACGTCCTGTTTTATTTTGAAGGTTCATGTTATGTGTCTGGGTTACTTTACTTCCTGTGTTTTCCCGCCCTTGTGATTGTCTGATGTGTTTCACCTGTGTGTCATTAGTGATCCCTCCTTGTGTATATAAGTCCGTGTCTTCCCCCCCGGTCTTTGTCGGTCGTTGTCTGCGTTACCTGGTTGTCTATGTTCCCTTGCCATAGCCATAGCCATAGCCATAGCCACAGCCCTGTAAGTGAGTGTTCTTTGTTGTTCATGTCCATGCCTTGTTTTCTGTCAGTGTTCCACCGTCCTTAGTGTTGTCTGCGTTTCCCCTCCTGTGTTGAGATTCCTTGTCCTAGTCCTTTTGTGGGTGTTTTTTCTGTTGGTAGCTTTAATAACCTAGTTTCTGTTTTCCTTTCTCAGTTTGCCGAATTGTTCTCCTCGTTAAGAGCGATTTTTTGTTTGATTTCTTTTGTTATTTAGATTCTTGTTCTCTGTTTTCCAGGAGTGTATTTTGAGTTGTTAGTTTTTCGTATCCAGTTCTTTCAGTTGGTCAGTTCTGTTTTCATAGCCTTTGTGTTTTCCTCCTTCGGGAGCGTTTTCTGTTATTTTATTCATTGATAGGTATTCGTAGTCTTGTCCCTAGCTCCGTTGTGTTGCGTATTAGTGTTGGTCTATGTTCCCCGGTGTTGTCTTCGTTCTTTGTGTGTGAACCCCGTTACCCTAGTGTGTCTTAAATCTTAGTTCCCTGAGTTCTGGTTTTCCTTGGTTGTCATTGTGTTAAATAATTTTTTTTAATTATATCTACGTCCCTTGTGTCTGCCATTGGGTTCTACCCCTTAGTTCCCCTTAGTTCTGTGACTGTAAAAATTGATGTAAATGTAATGCTTTCACTTTCCATTACCATGTCATCCAAACCAGAACGCTTCACTAGCATAAAACTAGCCATGAACAGCGGCTAGTTTTATGCTAGTGACTGCTCACAATTCAGATCAATTCTAAATGAAAGAAGAGTGGACCAGTGATAAAGCCCTGAGGAACTTTTTTACAGCTGATTTCTTATTTTCATTCACTCCTTTTTCACACGGTTGCAAACAGTTTTGTCTGAACCGGTTCAAGAGTTGAAGGTTGAAGTTGAAAAAGGAGAAATGTGACACCTTATTGGTTGTAATGGTTTGAAGGCGATGTGACAGAAGGAGGACAAGAGACAGCACATTAATGACAACTATAACACTGTTGCACTGTGTGTGCCAGGAGAGGTTTCTAATCTGCCCCCTCAGGTTTCTTTTATATTACATCTGGGTTGACTTCTTTCTGTTCTGATTCTTGAAAACCACCTTAAAAGACAAAACCAGGCGAGGAGGCAGATGCCACCTTGCTGGAGGACTTGCTTTAAGTGTACAACACGATAACGTTGTTCGGAACTGAAAACAACTTTTAATGGCAGCTTTGACTTTATAGATGCAACACATCAGCCTGGCAGCATCCATCTGTCCATTTCACAACAACTCTGACCTTCATTACAGCTGTCAGAGTCCTGAGGACCAGGACAAACCGTCTTCACCAGGCTGACTGATGTCAGAAAAACATCCACACACGGAGCAAATACACAGCGACTCTTAGCGGTGAGCTCGCCGGATAGCTGTGAAGTCGCTATTGGTCAGAATATGATGAAGGTCTTTCTTTTTTTTTTTTTTCAATCTGCAGCTACGACAGCACCTGAAAATTAGCTGTATATCAAGTCAAAGTCACTTTCACCGTTCTGTGGCCTTCAGGAAAGAGGAAGAGACGGCCCTCAGGGAGTGAAGCTAAATCAAGGCAGCTCACATGTTTGTGCACTTCTATCTTTACCAATTTCAACAGGCAGACTTCTTCACAAGGTTGTCTGAGGTGACTCTGGCTGCACCAGCACATATATGAACACATATATCACACTACCCTCTGATGGCTGGAACTGCTTCTCTTTGCTGAGGCGTCTGATGTCAGATGGTAGTGACGATGATGATGATGGTGGTGGAAATGAATTTTTGGTGAGACACAATAGTGATGATAAAAACATGGATTAGAGAATGTTTAATAAAATTTAGTTCATACAAATACAGAGTCAGACTCACGTGTGGATCAGAGCAGCGTTCAAACTGACTGACAAAGAGCAATAAGACACAGGAAGTATTTCCTTCTATAGCTCTTTGAGCTCTTTGAGCCATAGAAGGAGAGTGGCTCTTGTGTTGCCTCGTGCCACTAATTAATTGGTAAGTGGCGCTATTTGAGCTTAGAACAGGCAGGCGGGCAACTTATGTGGTCCTTAGCGGCGACCTGGTGCCCGCGGGCACCGTGGTGATCCCTGATGTAGAATGTATTCCCTCAGAGAACTGTTTTGCACCACAACGGGGCCAGAGTCCTTTCCCTTCCAGGCGCCTTTTTTCACACATGATTTGACTGCAGGAAGACTTTAAGCAGCTGATCAAAGAGACAACATGCCCACACGCAGAGTAAAAGACTAGATCAGCGTGATATCTGTCAGCGAGTGAGTTCCTTATATCACTCTGCTGTGCAGGCACACACTTCAAATATTCATTCAACAGATGCTGTATGCAAAACATGCATCCATTAGAATACAAAGACACACCTGCAACACTGTCAACATGTGTTCAGGAAAGTCGTTCAACATTTCTTTCCCTCATCTTGAAATGTCTGAGTTGTCTGCAATGATCTGCAGGCCTCGTCACTGCTGACGCCTGTGTGTTCCTGGGGAGGGCTGCAGACAGATAAAAACAATTAACTTTATTTGTCCAGAACCTTTCATACAGGAAATGCAGTTCAAAGTGCTTCACAAGAAAAAACTCACAGGAGAGGACAGAATGGACATAAAAACAGATGAATGTCAAATAAGATGGAGAATAAAACCCACTTGATGATGACAATAAGGATGGAAATAAGAATAAAGACAAAAATAGATTACATCGAAAACATAAAAGTAAAATGCGACATTTTAAAAGATGTGCAGGCACAAGTTGTCATCTTTTCACCTGTGAACGGTGAGCTTCATGATGAGGGCAGGTGTTATCAGGAGGTAGAAAGAATCCCTAATCATGAACTTGAGCGTGAAAGATATGCCGCCGCAGCAAGAAAGACATGAAAATCGTGCACATCGGAAGCCATGTGAATGACGACGTGCATGTCAGTTCAAGGGTGCAGGTGAGGGAGCTTGAGCGAATGGGATTCTTCGCTTCTCGTGGAGCTCTGGAATGAATCTCACCTTGGCAGGCGATGCTCGTTCACCGACCTTAAATCTGATAAACTAACTAAACACTAATAAAGTTTTACCTCGTGTCCAGCAGTGAAACTGTCGAGATAAAGATTATTTGCATATCCATGAATCCTGCGAAGAAACACTGAGAGGTCAAATCAGACACAAATTATCATTAAATGCAGAGGGTTTTTTTAGATGTCTGTAATCGGTTCTGGGGGGGGGGGGGTCACATTATCTTCAACTGAAGGTTCTGGAGAGCAGGAAGGATTACTGTGAGGAAATGAACATATTATTAATATATTATTTTATTCTTGAAGAGTGTGCTTGTTTCAAGCTGTCAGCTGTTCATTTTGTTGTAGGGTTTACCTGCCACACACCTGAGCTGTGCCCAGATGTAGCTGCTCAGGTGGTGTCACTATTATTTGAATTAACCTAAGCCACGGAGGTAAAGTGCACATGAGCTGTTGATTTAAAGTTGGTGAGGAGGTTTTCATTGTCCTGTCAGTGGAGATGAGGATCTGCTGTGTCTCCTGGCAGCGAACAAGTCAGTCACTGGCTTTCTATGTTACTGTGCTCCCATAATACGAGTTCCCCTCCTGAGGGGGGAGGTTAATCCTTCCTGTCCTTCAGGGACAGAAGACAAAGGTGCATTCTGGGAGCCCGTCTGCTCAAAAGGCTTTAGATTTCCATTTTTACCACCAGGAAGTTACAAGCCAACAGGTACAACAGGCGTAAATGTAGACGATATCAATATATGTGTGTGTGTGTGTGTGTGTGTGACTATGAGTGTGTGTGTGATTGTGTCGTATACAAATGGTTCACATTACAGGAAGCATCTCGCGGGCCCTCGTCTGCTGTTCGTGAGGTGTCAAACACACATTTATGTCAGCGAGTGCAGAGAAACCAGGCATCATTTCCTCGGTAATAACTGTGGTAAGTCTGTTTCTGTGTCTCATTCGTACGGATAATTCTGTTATCTTTCAGTCTAATTATATTGAGATTTTACTGTTTTCTTGGCAGAAACAGCGAAAAAGGGGCCAATAAGTAAGAGAGTGTGACAACATGGTCACGAGTCTGCCGTGACAACACTGACTGGAAACGACCACTGAGAATCTAATCAAGCATTTGCTGACAAGACTGAAGACTTGACGAGAGTCGTAAAGAGTTCGCTGAAATAATCTACATTTACTTTTTCACTTTTCTCTCTTTAGCTCTGGTGGGTGCAGTGGTACCAGAGACACCTCTGACCTGACCAGACCTGAAAACACTCTGCATAAAGTGTCCTTAAAGTATGACAAAAACTACTTTGATGGGAACAGGAAACAGCATTTCAGATTCATGGTCATGGCTTCTTGAAGGAAATGTTAGAAGAGGCTGTTAAATCTAGTCTGTGGATTAGGCCTCCACCTTCAGCACCCTCTAAACTTTCTACCCCCTACCCGAACCAGGGTTTGTATTCCCACCCCGCTTTTTTTGGTGCAGTTGGTGAGAGGCAGGGGTAGATGATGGTAGTGTGGCAATTGGCAGTTACATGTGGCATCTAGGCCTGTGGTAGCATTGTAGCAGCTAACAATAGCTAAAGCGGTGGTAGTATGATAGTATCTTAGCAGTTAGCATTGGCATCTAGCAGTTAACATTAACAGTATAGGTGAATCGAGCTGTATTCATGTTATGTGTCTTCTTCTGTTCCTCTTAGCAGGTAGTGGTTAGCATTTAGCATTAGCATTAGCTAAATGGTAGCATCGGAACTGTATTGTCTTCTTCTGTTCTTCTTAGCGGTTAGCATTAGCATTAGCTAAATGGTAGCATCGGAATTGTATTGTCTTCTTCTGTTCCTCTTAGCAGGTAGCGGTTAGCATTTTTCATATTTCTGCTTTAAGAGAGTCAAAAAAAAGTGTAATACTTTACGAGGAAATCTTCCTTCATTTTTCTGCTTAAATAATCTCACTCTCGCTGTGTGTCTGCGTCAGCTCGGCCTCACAGGAAGTGGGAAGTGTGGACTGTATGTGTGGCCTTTAAAACATGCCCTTTTCAAAAAATATTCTCGTCTTCTTCACTGACATGTGAGCACACGCGGGCACAGCCATCGCTGACATTTTCTTGCCACCTGCCTGTGACACACACACACACACACACACACGCACACACACACACACAGTGTAGACCGTGTGAACGAGCAGACCAGCTGCTTCGGCTTCACTCTGTAACTGAAGTGAGCTGCAAACACGTCTAATCAACAACCTTGAAGCAAAAATGTTCCTCACGCAGGCGGAAAGTTCAACCTCTAGATATTCAGCAGCTGGTTTAATGCACCAAGGTGCAGATGTGCGTCTTCTGTTCTGATGAGCTGTTTGACACATTTCCTGCACACATTGAAAACAGTCTGAAAATATTCCACGCTGACGCTGAACGGGGAGAGTCTGCGACATTACCGCATTGTTCACGGTCACTGAATGCGACATGGAAACGAAGCTTAGGCTGATGTTTTCTGCAGCTGAGAGGTTAGCGTGTCACTGTTTATAGCAGCCTTGTATAATCTCCGTCTCTGTCTCATACATGAACAAAGTAGAAGATGACAAAGTTAATCAGAATAACTGCAGCATGTAAACAAACGAGAGCTCTTTTGACAGAGTTCAGGAGGCGGAAAAGGTCAGAATACCTCCCAGGTTAATGTCCTACACACACACTCAAACATACATGCTGAAGGATGGAGCATCCTCGTGCCTTCCACTTGTCATCATGGTGTCAAAGGTCCCGTAACGTTAACGAGGTAGTAATTTGAACCCAAACAAGTAATCGTTTGTAGTTAACCAACCAAACCGAACCTTAACTAGCATACTGTTGATCATAAAACAGGCACTGACAGACGACAGCGACCCACCAATAGAGTCTGATCAGAAAACGCTAAGGCTAACGCAAATGAAATCAAACGTCGAATGTTCAGGAGTGACGCCTGGATTTCTCCCATGTGACGTCACAGGTTGATTTTAGACATAGTCAGAAACATCTGCAGACCTCACTGATGTACTGCTGATCTGCAGAAGCAAATACATTTTAAAATGCTCACTTCTTATCAACAGTGAACAAACATTTTTAGCGAGCAATTACGTGCAAAACTGCAAAATGTTCAACCTGAAGGCATCAATAAATGGTCACTGACTGTGTATTTCATTTGTTCTCACTGGAAAGACAAGAAGGAGAGAAAGCAGGTGTAAACGGCCTTTAGTTAACGTTAGCGAGCAGTCATCATCATCATAGTCCTCATACTGAAGTCACTGCACTCACACACACACACACACACACACACACACACACACACCTTTAAAGCACCTTCAAACCCCCCGATGGGATGAATGCACAGAGCTCTCAGAGCTAAAGATTAATGATGCTGCTTGTTTATTAAAGGAGAGTCCCAGCGAGGGAAATGTTCATTAGTGCAGTTTGTTGGTCGAGATGCAGTCAGAGCAGAACGCTGGAGAGATGAGCTGAATGTTAGATCTGAAACATCAGACGCGATCAGTCCGAGACGGTTTCATGAAAGATGAATTTAAACAAAACTGCAAGTGATGTAGTTATAGTGAAGAGTTTCTCACAATGCTTCATAAACAGGACCCTGAGTGAGACCTTTGTGGTGTTGAATGTGTTCAACCCTGAACAGCAAAAATCTGTTGCTAATCAATGAAAGCTAAACCCATAATCATTCACACACGCACAGACTTTTTGAAGGGCAGGGGCGAAAAGGAAAAAAAGGGCACATATAGCGTGCCCTCGCCACTGAAGAGGGCACTTTAGCGCACGTTTTGGCTCCCAAGAGGGCACTTTAGCACACGTTTTGGCTCCCAAGAGGGCACTTTAGAGCGCGTTTTGGCGTCCAAGAGGGCACTTTAGCACACGTTTTGGCTCCCAAGAGCGCACTTTAGCACACGTTTTGGCTCCCAAGAGGGCACTTTAGAGCGCGTTTTGGCCCCCAAGAGGGCACTTTAACACTTGTTTGGCATCCACGAGGGCACATTAGCGCGCGTTTTGGCGTCCAAGAGGGCACTTTAGCACGCGTTTTGGCGTCCAAGAGGGCACTTTAGCGCGCGTTTTGGGTCCTAAGAGGGCACTTTAGCACGCATTTTGGCTCCCAGGGGGCACTTTAGCACACATTTTGGCGTCCAAGAGGGCCCTTTAGAGCGCGTTTTGGCGTCCAAGAGGGCACTTTAGCACGCGCTTTTCAAAAACTGCCCCCCCCCTTGCACGCCGCTGATTCTAATCAATTACTTAGCAAAAGACACAGTATATGCAGACAGTAGAGTGCACGTGGACAGGACTGCTGGGAGACCGTTGCTGCTCACTAGCCGTTGGTGTCACTGTTGTAAAACACGTGAATTACTGTTGCAATCATTTAAACACCTTTGGGCTTTCACTGTTTTGCAGCTTTAACCCGTGACATCAGCTCTTATCTCTCCATTCAATTCCTGCTCGTGCTTATTAAAGAGCCCAAATTTGCATCAATTAGCTTTCAGGACCTTTCAGTTGAGACTGGATGTGGAACAATGAGCAGCCTCTGCTTAGCAGTCATCAAAGGTGATATTAGCATGCATATTGTCATTACGAGATATAATTAACACTTTGGTATTCATTATTTTTCTAACCTTGTTATTCATTAGAGCTCTGGACTGGAAGCTGGAGGGACGTCACTCGCTGTGTGATCGGGAGCAGCAGGAAGCACATGGATGCTTCCACAGGCTGAACACGAGAAGGCTTCAGTATGTTGCTGTGGGTGCAGATGCTGCGAGTTCAATGACTGAACTAATAACGTTCTGGTGGATCCAACATCGTTTTCTCTATTTCTTCTTAGCATCTCCGTCCGCCATGAAGAACTCTAGCTTTTTTATATTGATTATTATACTTTGTCTGCTCCTTTTTAAGCTCTTTTCTTTTTTTTAACAGCTTTAGTTTTTATTTTATGCAGATTTCTAACGCTGTTGTCATATCACTCATCACTAACCTTTTATATTTACTTCTATTTATTTATTATTCCTGTCAGGAATAAACAGGACTCAGACGCAGAGATGTTTCTCACAGATGTTTATTCAGGCAACCAAGTCACCTCTTTGCTAGGTGTCAAACAAATAGGCTATGAGACTTATTCTATAAAGGGTATCGCTATCGATATATATCTATGTATATAATAAAACAAGAAAACAGAAAACGCTCCTGAAGGAGGAAAAAACACTACGGCTATGAAAAGTTACCTGGAAGAGAACACGAATCTAACTAGAAAACCTATCAAAGCAAAATACACTCCTATAAAACTGGAGGAACAAGATACTAACAAACAAGACAAGCTAACAGAAAATCACTCGAAATCGAGGAAAACAATTCGGCTGAGCTATATGTAAGAAAAGAAATACAGAAAACTAGATTATCAAAGTTAAACAAAAAACACGAAGAAGGAACAAGTCTTAGGAGAAATAACGGTGTGGCGATGATGATGGCGATGGACAAAGACAGGCTCGGGTGAATCGACCTTCAGACAAAGACACTCTGGCACAAGACAAGGGAGACGCAGACTATTTAACACATGGAGGGTAATCAGGAACAGGTGGAGACAACAGGTGACACATGAGGAAGGGCAAGTGCTCTGAAACGAGAGGAGAGTTAGACCTTCAAAATAAAACAGGAAATGACAAGACAAAACCCCAAGATGAGACAGACCTCACCGCGGTGTGACAATTCCCTTTTCCTAATAATGAAATGTCCAGTCTGTCTATTTTGTTTTCATTATTTTATTTTTTTTTTTATTATTGTTAATTTTTACCTATTTCTATCAGCCCATTGGGGGGCGCTCCTCCGTCTGGTGACCTCCACCCATTACCTTAATCTTAAAGGGCTAGTTTGTGCTTCCTGAAGTGAGGTTGTATGAGGTACATGCGTAGTCAGCGCGTTACTCGCGGTAGATGGTGGTTTTGACGCTCCCAGTTTGGAGAAGCAGAGAGTCGCACTGGTCCAGCAGTAAAGTGGTTGGGCTCAGCAGCGAAATGTATTGTAGCCGCCCAAAAAAGGCCAACTACAATAATCCGTTTCTCTGCGTTCTTAAACATGTGCACTGCATGTGTGCATATCTGTGTGTTTATATTCTGTACATTTCCTACTCCTCAGGTTGTACTCACACTCACACACATACACAGCTTCGTTCTTATAAACGAATGTGCAGTCGTACGTGGTGACAGCTGTTCTGCTGCTGTTGGAAAACCTTGCTAATGCACTTTCTCTTCATTGGCAGGTCTAACGAGTGGTGGAGCATGCTTTTCACCCAGATGACTTGTTTCTGATGGAAGCTGTGTGATGGTGCCTCCAACAGTACCATCAGTTCGTTTGGGGAAACTGTATAAATTGCTGCTGCTTTCAGGAACCTCTCGGGGACTCAGCGCTTTGAAACTGGTGGTCTGGTGGAGTTGATACCTCGGCTCCAGACCATTTCACACCTCGCTGCTGCTTCAGTGTCTCATTGTATTTTTTGGAAAGTGCCTTCCGTGATGTAAAGCAGCAGCTGCTGAGGGTCTTCGGGGTCGAACCTCGTGGGCCAGAAGCTGCTGAGTTCGAGCTGGGTCGTGTTTGGCTGTGAGACCACGTAGCAACCCTCTGCATGACAGCCAGGCATGTCGTTCAGTGCTGTTAGTTGTTTAAAATACAGGCTGCTCAACGCTAACAATGACAGCCCGCCCCCACCACATTCCACAGGGCCATTTCCAAGCTCCCTGTTGATCCTTGACCACTCGACGGCAGGCTCGTTGAATCTGGCCTTTTTGGTCACACCAGATCAGCTTCAGTTTGTAACATGTGGGACAATAATGCTTTGAACAAATAGCTTGCTGTTGTCTGACAGATGATGATGACGATGATGAAGTTAAACTTATTTTGGAGTCACTTTCAGCTCTATCTATCTGCCAATGTTTGCTAAACTTAAAGAATTTACTGGTCAGAAAACTGCAGCTTCCCAAATGTGAAGATTTGCTGCTTTTTCCTTTGTATTCATCAAATAATTGTAATTTATTCTTAATAATTTTGAGGTTTGTACAATCGGTTGGACAAAACAAGCACTCTGAAGTTGTCTCTTTGAACTCTGGGTAATTGGGACGACATCTCTCACTATTTTCAGGATTTTCACAATCAATCGATTAACAGAGACAATTATCAGCAGATGAATCCATAATGAAAATAATGAAATTAAATAGCTGCAGTCAAAATGAGCTCCACCTCAACCAACCACAACAGCAGAATCCTGCTTTTTAATGTCTGACTAATAATATTTGAATTATATAATAGTATATATAACAGTCACAGTGGTGCCATTTTACTCTTAATACTTTAAGGAAATTCAACATTATTCTTAAATAATGTTTTCAATGCTAAATTTTTACAGAGTGGTATTCGTACTTTTACTGATGAAGGTCTGACATCCTCCATCCTTGAGGTAAACACTCGATAATTATATGAATTAATATAGTCACTCCGTGTTTTAATAAGTTGGGTCAGCACACCAGCAGCCGCTCTGCAGCTGGATGTGGTGTGGTCTAAACGTGGATGCTGAGGGGCAGTAAAGTTGCTTTACTCATCCATAACGCGGCTAAATAAGCAAAATAGTTCCTGAAAGGACGCACAGGAGAGACATGAAAACTCTCTGTTAAGGCAACATCTCTAACGTGCTCGTGCTTTCAGAGAGAGGACGCAGAAAAAGCTAAGGTTCATGATAGCTGAAGACATTACAGCAGCTCATCAACATCACATCACTGGTTGTTCTCAGTCGCCGGTTTGATCCCCGGCCTCGGCAGTCCACACGTAGAAGTATTCATGGGCAAGATGCTGAACCACAAGACGAGAGACTCCATTTACCACATCACGGCATCATTTCATCAACGACTACTACTGTACACTTAGATTACATTAAAGGATAACTTTGGTTTTTTTCAACCTGGACCTTATTTGTAGCATTAAATACGACCATTTACCCCCCCCAGACAACTTTGGTGGCATTTGGAGTCGTTTTGAAGAAATTAGCCCCAGAGGAGCGGCGCGTATATATATATATATATATATATATATATATATATATATATATATATAATGCGAGTACTCGGGGCATCCATGCGCAGCCTCTATATAACGCATAATCAGCGGCAAAACTCACTGCTGCCTCCGGTCACCTGGTGGGTGGAGGCAGCCATGTAGCAGCCACAGGTTGATTTAAAATGTAATCGCAGATCTGTTTTTTCTAGCTTTATACTTTCTATTTATTTGAGGTGTAGTTAATGGAGACTGTATTATCTGCTTTCTGCCAGGATTCATGTCTGTTACTCTGTCGTCACTTTGAAAGTCTGACTTGGTGAAGATCGTTCAGCCTCAGGTTAGTTTTCTCCTGGAGACTGAGGAAATCGTATCATGTTGAAGCTTTTCTGCTTTGGCTCAGATCTTCTGCCATTCACAGTCATTTGTTCTCCAGAAGCCTGGTGAGGGGGAGACAAGTCCCTCAGGTAAGGACATCATGAAAGGCGACAGCCGGAGGAGTGGAACAGATAACCAGCGGCAAAGGAGACTTAAAAGGGAAAAAACGACACTTTGCTGCTTGTTTAGCAGCCTCTTCAGGTGCTCTGAGGACTGTTTGTATTGTTATGCACACTTCACCTCCAGAGGGACGCGGAGGAGACAAGAGTGTTTGTTTCCTGCTTACGATGCAGCTGCCGCAGGGCTTGGAGAGGCGGCAGAGAGGGATGCTTCAGGGAAACATTTGGGCTCTTGGCAAAGCCTCAGAGGTGTGTTGTTGAATAGGTTTACAGGTGAGCTCTTACCGCTGTCATCTTTTTTGCTCTGTGGCCCTGAGCCAGAAGGTTTGGAGGACGTGTAGTGGATAAGAAAGCTGCCTGCATGCAGGATGCGCTGGTGTGCTGAGCTGTGGCACCGCAGTGTTTTTAAACTGTTTCCGTTCACTAATCATTGGAGGAAACGTTGAAATACGGCGAGTTTGCGATGTTTCAGACCTTTTCAGCGGCTCCGTGAAGAGGCTCGTCAGACTCTGTGACAGCATTCAAAAGAACAACACTCGCTCAGACTCGAGCTCGTTTGGATGTAAAGGAAACTTTTTGTAGCCTTTCAGGTGAAACACAAGGGCTTCAATAAAAGATGCCGCAACAACCAGTGTGGGTCAAACGCATGCCATTAATTTGATTAAAAACACGGAAGGAAAAAGGAGAGGACAGACAGTCGTACTATGGCTGGGACACCAACCACTCACTGCTGGGACACTGGGAGTGTACTACATAACCAAAGAAACCAAAACTCAACACACTTCAAATAAAAACACCACACAATTAACAATGTGCCGCCACAAACCGTATCACCATCTAAAGTGAACTCCCAGCGTCAACCACACTGGCGAGCGGAGGACCCCACCAACCGCCGCACTAGAAACAAGAGAGGACAGTATTAAAAAGAGTATTAAAACTAAACCCTGCACTAAAATAATACAATCAGTAAAAATAAAACACGTAATACTAAAATAACATAAAATAAACGGCAGCCAGTGCTTCGACTGGAAACAAACAAAGCACCATTAATTAACTAGGTCAGACACAAGAGGTTTAAAATGCTGGCTGTCTTACATACCTCTGTGCTGTGTGACACCCGAGTTAGACCTAAACACATGGTAGACCCACAATTAAAATCATTAAAATACCAATACCTCAGGGTGCAAGTACCCCTACTGTACCCTAACAATTAAAATACTAACATAACTATAAAACAATGTTAAAAGCCCACCCTACCAGAGTCAGAGGGAGTCAAGCAGTCACAGCCACTGTGAGCACACAATTTAAAGACTGCCGCTGCATCACACCTGCTGCCAATCAGCCCCTCCTGATTGGTCTCTAGCCTCTGTTCTCTGCAGGGTCCTTGTGACCTACTGCTACATTTTGCAGTAAAAATTTGGTGAGACTCGTTTCATCTCAAAGGAAGGTTAAATGAGATCTTAATGATCCCTGCTCTCCTGCTTCACATCAAAGTAAAATAATTTACGCCTTCATTTCATCCTAAACTTGTTTTCTCATTCAATTATTGATGGAAGATACACATGAAGTAATTGAGTCCTCTGGTTTTATTGAGATATGGAGCGGAGTGTCATCAGCATAGCTATGATAATAGATGGTACATATATTCAGTGTACGATTATGGCTTTCTAAAAGAAAGTAGAATGAAAAGATTATTGTGACCAGAGTCTCTATACTGTGATACCCAGATTTTAATTCTTTAAGATTATTTTCCTTGATTAGATAAAAAAGAGATCTGGTAAACTTTTTATACCAATTTATTGATAAAAGGATGATTAAGATATGGGCCTCTCTGTGTGTATCTATTGAGTTTGCCTCACTGTCTGTCATATCTCTCCTTTGGAGCTGTTTTATCACGTTAGGCTGCATTTACCAGATGTCTCTCCAGGCCTGACATCAAACAAACCCAATCCTTTTACTGCTCCTCACTTCTGGAGAGGCTGTTAACTGGTTCAAAGACCTCCTGCTGTGAAGGCTAAGTGCAGTACTTAGCAGGAGGCCAAAGCAGAGGCAGCAACACGGAAGGAAAAGTATGGACCCACGGACATGTAGTGTATCATCATTCTGTGATTTCTCAATGTGATTCTTGTGAAACTGCGGCTGTGTTTCTTTCTTAATGTCCAAAAGATTAGAATACATGACTGGATTGATCCTGATGTGAAGCTGTGAGCCAGTGAAAAACCACGATGTGACAGCAGAGAGCACACAGTTCCCATCAGCACTGCACAGCATGTGGAGAGTAATGTGAAGAATATGAGGTGATTTCATGTTATTTCATTGTTTGTCGCCATCGATGGCTCAACAGGAAGCATCTTTTTAAATATCTTTACACTGTAAAAAATTCTGGGTTAAAAATGTAGCCAGTGTGGGGTCACTGTGTTAACCTGACCCAGCACCAGTGGACTGGATCAAAGCCATACTTGAACCCAGTATTGGTCCACACTGGGTCAGCTTTGGCCCAGTTCTTGTGATGGACTTGCCTCCTTTGTGCTGAGTCCATATGATGCCTGGTTTGAATCTTTGTTTCTGTTTTTGACTGTTGTCCTGCAGGTGTTTCATCAGGTGAATTCAGGTGAAATCTGTGTGAAAAGGCCTCAGCTGTTCCACTAACACCGTTCAGCCAAGTCTAAGTAAGGGATAATGCCCGTTGAGGTGTCCATTATCAGAAATGAATGGACGACGCAGAGGCTGAACCGTCCGATGCTTATACCATGGTCACTTACGAAAAGAAAAAAATTAAATCAATTATGAACACCTTAATGTTGTTTTTTACTGTTAAAATCCTAGGTTATTCACAAGAAGCGGCTGAGCGGACTATTTAATATCTCTCGTTGTGACGCGTTACCGAGGTAACCAGCTCTGGCCACAGAACCTGCAGCTCAGTCGGCCGCAGCTCTTATATGAGGCCTGATCAGTGGAGGGAAGTGAGATGATTGATTAACGTTATGTTACGTTACAAAGTATCATTTCAGAGGACAAGTGCACCTCTTACCGCTCGTGTTTGTCCAGAGGATGATGCAAAAATTTGTTTCAAAGAATCAAAGTCCACAGAAAGTTTCCTAAATCGTTTTTATTGCAGGAAACAGCCTCACTCTGATCATTAAATGAGTATCAAGCAAGTCAGGATTATGCGCTAGGCTGACGTATTCAACGCCGTCCTCGTCTGTCTGGATGCTGAAAGATGTGATGTCAGCTCACGGTCCCCCCCTCCCTGCCACGCCGAGCCAAACACCGCCGGATGTCAAACCACACCTTTCTGACGAGGCCGAGGGGCGTCTGGGGAGACAGCGCAGACGAACATCTGATTATCTCCAGGTCTGACTCAGGGATACGAGGATGGTGGAAGCTGGTGTCTTTCCTTCTCTTTCTGTAACGCTTCAGTTAAAAACAGCATTACTGCCCTTGAACACAGCGTCGCTAATGATGTTGACGTTTCTTAAGTGTCGATTAATGCTGGCTCTCAAACTAACCTTCTTAATGTTTTAACTGGCCATTTCGTGGTTTTCCTCGTGTTTACTTCGTCCTTTTCATCCTCTAAATTGTTCAGTTCCTCCGGTGTCACCTCCTTCTTATATTCTCTTCAAAATTATCAAATTCACCAAATAGGTTAAATGAAACTATAAAATCACTCACTATGTTCTGTATGAGTTTCTGTTGCCACGGTTACCAACTAGCGTTTGAGCCAGCGCAATAATTTAGAACAATCAGGCTATTTGACCGGAACTTCTTTTATAGGTGTCCTATAACACTTTTTAACGGACACCCTGCAGCCAATCAGAATCGAGTATTCACCCAGACCATGGTATAATCAACGTTAACTCAGACCAGGCTTGGAATTCAACAGTCAACCTGCTCTGAGCTGGCTAGTTCTGGGCTAGCACGAGTTATCTTGATACCGAGCAGGAAATCCTACGGACCACATTAATGGAACAGATTTCTCTCTTAAATAAGCGAGATTGATTGCAGTAAGTCGTGGACTGATGGACTGCTACATGGACCTACAGAGGCAGCCAGGTAAGAGGGTTGTCTTGTTGGGCCCCTCAGGTACCCACACCTCAAGACAAAGAACACGCACACAGTTCAGACAGGCGGTCTACGTGTCTTTCCTCCAACAGAAGCTGGTTCTGGTACCAACAAACCAATTTTGTGTTGAAATGCAGCAGCTAAACTGACATGATGTAAATCACCGGTCTGCGCCGGTTCCCCACAGGATGCAGAACTGACTCATTTGAATGGTCGGGGGCTTTTTTGGCTTCTCTGAAATCAATCCTGAAACCATGTTTTTCCTTCCTCTGGTCTCGGTTTGAAGAAGCTGCTAAAAACTCCACGTTGTCCTGTAATGCTCTCGCCTTCTGTGGAGTTTTTATTCTATTTATTGTTTCTGTGTTTTCCTTTCTGCAGATTTTTTTCTGTTTTTTTTCTACTTTCTCTCCAATGTTTGCATTGTTCAGCAAAGTCCTGGTTTTGAAAGGTGCGTTATAAAATGTGCTGTTGCTTATATTCATATTCTCGGAGCTGCCAATCATCCCTTCATTCCTGTGCAGCTATGTAAAATTGCAATAAGCATGTATTAACATCTGTGGTGTGGTGTGTGTGTGTCACAGTCGCTGATGAGGCCATATGTGGGCTGTGGATTTCCATATTAAATGGCTGAATGTGATTTTGGCTGCACAGCTTGTTTGAGTGGGATTTTTCTCAGTAATGGATTTAATGTCTCGAGCTGCAGAATGAATGCAGCTCTGCGCCTGTGGACGCTTTAAAATGCTCCAATGACTGAATGATGATGACGTGTTGGACTCAAACCACCAGTGACACTGAAGGCATCCTGTGTGGACACGGTGTATTTATCTGCAAACATAAAAAAAGAGATCCAACAGCTTCTGTCTCAGAAGCTGAATTCAGAGCTGGATGAAGCGTGCAGACCAGACACGGCCTGTAGCCTCACTGTGAGCCGTTCACGCAGCAGAATAGCGTTGTGACGTTCACGGACGAACTGGTTCTTTTGACCGGCTCGTCAACATGAACGATGGGAACCGAGTCGCAGCTGGGAACCGTTCACGTCACTGTCAGAGCAGAGTGATGTGGCGCCACCCTGTGGAATATTTACAATTAATCCAGATCAGACTTTACATTTTATTTATTTATTTATTTGAAAGGGACAGTACACATTAATGAACATCAGTATGTGAGTACATGTGTAAATGTGTCGGAGTTAGCAAGCCTGCTAATTTACATCCGTAGTCCCTCGGCAGGTAACAGACAGACAGACACATAGGAGGTAGACGAGTTAAGAAAAGAAGGAATATATAAAAAAAACAGTACACAAGGAGTTAACATTAAAATACCCATTCATACATAGACATAAAGTGCAGCGTGGATTCTATAAAGTGCCGGGTGTAAAGTGTGTTAAAGTGCGGATGCATGGATAGTTAAAATAAATCCACATGTGGTGACCCACACCTGCCGCTTAGAGTGGACCAAGACATCGGATACTTAGCAGCAGATGAAAAGTCCCATTCACAAATTAAGAACACAAAGATCATTTAAATCTAATCCACACATGTCAAATAAGGTTATAATCAATATTTCAGGGATATCTAAATTCATTCCTCCCAGTGGTTATTTCCAAGATAAAACGAGTTAAGTCCAGACTGCCTTCTTAAAACTTAATAAATATAAAAATGAGCCAGTTTTTTTGAACGGCTCTTTGAAAGGAACGGCTCACCAAGATCCGGCTCCCCTCACAGAGCCATAAATCCCATCTCTACAACAGAACAAACCGTGTTGAACACTGATCCCGGACTGCTTGAATTTCTTTTGTTCTTTTATTTACTTTTATTCTCTTTTATTTAGTTTGCTTGGTCAAACCATCATTAAAAATGAGAGTTAAAACACATCACGTAATGATTCGAAGGGCAGCTTCCATGAACCGATGTTTCAGCCGAATACAAACGGCACAAACATCCTGTAGTTCCATAGTTTATTCCCTTTAGGCGTAAAACGAAAAAAGCAAAAGCAAAACAAACAAAACGACTTCAGTCAAGTAACCGAACTGACTGCATGTTCACTGACTGCATGTTGACTGACTGCATGTTCACTGACTGCATGTTCACTGACTGCATGTTCACTGACTGCATGTTGACTGACTGCATGTTCACTGACTGCACGTTCACTGACTGCACGTTCACTGACTGCATGTTGACTGACTGCATGTTCACTGACTGCACGTTCACTGACTGCACGTTGACTGACTGCATGTTGACTGACTGCATGTTCACTGACTGCACGTTCACTGACTGCATGTTGACTGACTGCATGTTCACTGACTGCATGTTCACTGACTGCATGTTTACTGACTGCATGTTTACTGACTGCATGTTTACTGACTGCATGTTGACTGACTGATTTCATTTCTCCTTCAGCTTTGTGTCTTATTTTGCTTTGTTTGTCGGGCTGAATTAGAGATTTAGCTCATTCGAGGCTTCTGCTCATGAACGTTGGAAACATTTGGATTTCTCTGTTTGATGGCATGTTTACAGCCTGTTTTGGCTAATTGGCTACATGTGTCATGTGACACAATCATCATTTGCATAATAAGACTCATCACTGTTGTCACATCGCTGCCTCAGATGTTTGTTCACTTTTATGACCCTTGAATTTTCTTAAATCTGACTTGGTGTCAGATTTCAGTGGAAACAGGAATTCTGTGTTCTCGTAGAGATTTTTTCAGTAACCAGTACTAAATAAAATGCACTACATGAATTATAACTGTGAGTATTTTATTTATTTATAATTCTGAATGATTTCTTATATATGACTGTCGACACAGCTGGATGTTTGTCTTCCCCACAAACCCACAGCTGCTTCTTCTCTCGTCCATTTTTTCATCTCTCACAAAGGAAACAACTGTGCTGCTACTGAATCCCCCAAATGCAAAACTTCACTTTTCAAACCTGCCAGAGAATCTGACCTGAGATTTCTCATCAACGCTAACCCGGAGAAGTCAGCAGCCTCATGTTCTGAGTGTCCCCGGGCGAGATCGTGAGCCCCAGATTGCTCCCGATGCCGCAGATCGTTGTGTTGATGCTGTGATCAGCACGTGGCCTGGCTGCCACAGAACGGCTGAGTGCAGGCTTTGAGCGCTGTATAAATACAGACGTTTACCATTAACGAGGGAAATGAAATGGAGCCAAAGGAATCCGCAGGACGCTTCCTCCGTCCTTTGGTAATTATTCCAGCTGTTATCAGCGCCCGAGAGAGGCAACGGCAGCCCGCTCCCGAAAAAGATGGGAGAGAAAAATGAGAAATGATTTCATTTCCCTTGTCGGTGGGTGTTCCATTGTTCAACAGAGGAAATGGTTTAGGCAGGACTGGGATCATTTCTACCTGATGTGAGGATGTAGAAGCAGCCTCCTTTGACAGTGTGGGTGTGTGTCTGAGCACAGAGGGAGAGAGATGAGAGACTGTTGTTTTCAACACCGTCATCATCAGCAGCTGTTTGTGTTGTTACTCTCAGAATCAGTTTCTTCACACGATAACTGAAACCATGTCCACCCTGAAGCTAAAGGACAGGTAAGAGACAGGGAGACCTGCCTACGGTGACACACCACATGTTTGAGCAGGGGAGACCTGCAGCCCAGAGACACCATTGTTATCGGGGACCATCTGTCTTAAGCCGGCGCTTCGTTTTTAATGAACGGGGGGGCGTTAGAGATGATTAACCAGCGGGAGAACAGGAGTGAAGGTGTGCTGGATCACCACCCCTGAGTCCACCACCTCACTGACTTTGTCCGTACTATCCAGGAAAATAACAATGGCGCCATTCACGGGAATGAGAAATTACAACAAACCACAAAAAGAAATTAAAATTAAAAAGATAAAAATAAAAAATGAGGTATCCTATGTACAGTAAGTTTAAGAAAAAACAGAAAGTGTCTTCTGCTCATATAACATGTGTGACTTCATTGGTGCTGACGAGATAAACATCAGAAAAATGAATCATCAGACTTCTGGAAATCACAAGCAGCACGGTTTAAGTTTTATTGATTTATTATTATATCAGCATGCTAGCATGGCTACGCTCAGCGTAATTGCATGGACTTACATTCCACTAATCAGCATGCTAGCATGGTGTAATGTTTAGCATGCTAGGCCTTTTAGTTTCATGTTTCATCGTGCCAGCAGTTGCTGATTAACACTAATGAAGACGTACAGCTGAGGCTGATGGTGTCATTGGATTCAAAGGTTTTTGGTCAAAACCAAAGTATTCTACAAATTAATTAGTGGCACGAAGCAACGCAAGAGCCACTTGCTATAGCAGGCTACGCTCGAGCCACTATTGTTATCCCGCGCATTTTTTCATCTTCCGCCAGAATTTCGGCACGTAACTCGTCCCGCAGCTTTGAGAAAACCCTCGCAAACTATATATCAAAACGTGCGGCTCGATCGGGAATGGTGTGCTATGTCTTTTATAGCTCTTTCGTCAATAATTCCAAGATGGCGGCGCGTGCAGACGCAGCGGCTCGTAGCTCCCGTGTTTACGTTTTTGTTTGTTTGTTTTTACTCGTTTCCACTTTTACTTCTCTTCTGGAAGCTCTGACACAGTACAGCAGGTCTGAACTGTGGAACTTTGGAGTACAGTTCGGACTTCACACACGCCCTAAACTGGACTTTATTCCACCGGAGCTGCTACGGACCCCAGAGCCCACCACCATCCCCCCACTGCTGCCAAGGAGACGGAGGAGGCACCGTAAACAAAAGCGGGGCAAGAGAGCCGGCGTGCGTGCTAGGCTACAAGCTAACCCTCACAGACCGGCTCTCCCCAGTCTCTTCCTCACCAACGCCAGGTCTCTCACCAACAAAATCGACGAGGTCCGTCTAAGGATAGTCTCTCGCCGGATGGACAGCTGTGTTACCGTTGTCACAGAGACCTGGCTGGACGACAACATCCCGGACGCAGCGGTGGAGATAGCGGGGCGCTCTCTGTTCCGGGCGGACAGGACTGCAGCTTCAGGTAAGAGCAGAGGCGGAGGCTTGGCGCTGTATGTACACAATGCCTGGTGTACAGCCACACGCACCGTCAGCACCTTCTGCTCTCCTGATTTGGAATACCTGGTGGTGAAATGCCGACCGTTCAAGCTGGTTAGAGAACTCTCGTCTATTGTTATTGTGGCCGCTTACATCCCACCGCGGGCTAATGCTAAGTTAGCATTAGAGGAGCTGTACTGCCTGATCAGCGGGCAGATGAACGACAACCCGGAGGCGGCCGTGATTGTGGCGGGGGACTTTAATCACGTTGAACTGAAGGCGGTGTTTCCCAAATTTCATAAGTACATAAAGTTTCCTACCAGAGACAGTAACATTTTGGATCAAGTTTACTGCAACATCCCTGCTGCTTACAAGGCTGTAGCAGCTCCACACCTGGGCATGTCAGACCACATCTCCGTGAAACTCATTCCTGCCTACAAGCCTCTGGCCTGCAGAACAAAGCCGACCACCAGGACAGTACAGATATGGACTGAGGAGGCCTCCTCTGCACTTCAGGACTGCTTCGAACTGACAGACTGGACTGTGTTCAGAGAAGAGGCAGACCTTGAGGAGTACACATCATCTGTATTGTCTTATGTTCAGTTCTGCACTGATGCTGTCCTCCCTGTTAAGACCATCACAGTGTTTCCCAACCAGAAACCATGGCTGGACAGCACAGTGCGGTCCCTGCTGAAAGCCCGGGATACTGCCTACAGATCTGGAGACAGGCTGGCTTATAGCAGGGCTCGAGCAGAGCTGAAGAAAGGAATCAAGCAGGCCAAGCTCCAGTACAAAAACAAAATTGAAGATCACTTCAAGAACAACAACCCACAGAGCATGTGGAGAGGCATCAGAACCATAACGGACTACAAGCCGAACACTCAGCTCACCAGCCACGACCCCGCCCTGCCTGACACCTTGAACAGCTTCTTTGCCCGCTTCGACACATCAGGCAGCAGAGAAGTCACACACCTACCCCGGCTGGAGGAGCAGCACCAGCCCCTCGTCCTGCAGCAGCACCAGGTGTCATCCACCCTGAGGAGGATCAACACCCGCAGAGCTGCAGGACCGGATAAGGTGTCAGGCAAGACTTTGAGGACATGCGCTGACCAGCTAGCAGGAGTGTTCCTGGACATTTTCAACCTGTCCCTGCAGCTGTCCACGGTTCCTGAGTGCCTCAAGTCCTCCACCATCATTCCGGTACCGAAGAAGACATCCATCACCTGCCTGAATGACTACCGGCCTGTTGCACTGACCCCGGTAATCATGAAGTGCTTTGAGCGGATTATTCTTAGGTACATCAGAGGCTTCATCCCCTCGGACCTAGACAGCCTTCAGTTTGCTTACAGAGGGAATCGGTCCACAGAGGATGCTGTCTCCATCACCCTGCACACAGCCCTGACCCACCTGCAGCAGCCCAACACCTACGCCAGGATGCTATTTGTAGACTTTAGCTCAGCTTTTAACACCGTCATCCCAGACAAGCTGGCGCTGAAGCTACACACGGTGGGTCTGCCTGCGTCTCTGTGCCACTGGATCAGAGACTTTCTCACCAACAGGCCTCAGGTGGTGAGAATAGGGAACATCACATCATCCCCTCTGGTCCTCAGCACGGGCACGCCACAGGGTTGTGTGCTCAGCCCAGCCCTCTTCACCCTGTTTACTCACGACTGTGCTGCCATCCACCCCACCAACACAGTCGTGAAGTTTGCGGACGACACTACAGTAGTGGGTCTCATCTCAGATAACAACGAGACCCACTACAGAGAGGAGATACACCAGCTCACCCAGTGGTGTTCAGCCAACAACCTGGTGCTGAACACAGGGAAAACCAAGGAGGTCATTGTGGACTTCAGGAGGTCCAGGAAGACGGATCACGCCCCCCTCCTCATGGACGGAGAAGTGGTGGAGCGTGTGGACGACATCAGGTTCCTGGGCCTCCACATCACATCTGACCTCTCCTGGTCCATGAACACCTCCCGCCTGGTGAAGAAGGCACAACAAAGGCTCTTCTTCCTCAGGAAGCTGAAACGGGCTGGACTCTCCTCTCGGTTGCTCGTTAACTTCTACAGGGCCACAATTGAAAGCATCCTCTGCCTCAGTGTGACAGTGTGGTCTGGCAGCTGCACGGCACAGGAGAGGAAACAACTGGCACGGGTGGTTAAAACTGCACAGGGCATCGTGGGCTGCCCCCTCCCTGACCTAGACTCTATATATGAAGGTCGGGTCAGAAAGAGGGCGAGATCCATCGCCACGGACCCCAGCCACCCGGTCCACAGACTGTTTGTACCGCTTCCATCAGGAAAGCGGTACAGGAACATCCGCACCACCACTAACAGACTGAGGGACAGCTTCTTCCCCAGAGCTGTTAGAGCTATCACCCCCAGCAGCCCCTCACTGCAGTGAGAGACTGTGTGAACTGTGAACACTGCACACCGCACTTTACACCTACACCTACACCTCTACCTCCACCTGCACCTTCTGTGTACTTGACTTTTATGTACACACATATACTATAATTATATACATTTTAGTATATCAGCACATTTCAGTTTCATTGGCATATTTTATTCTGTCGGAACATTTCACTGTGTATATTTTATATTTTATTCTGCTTGTATATTTTATTCTGTTTGCACATTTCACTTCCATATTTTATTGTTTATTGTTTAGTATATTTTATTGCCTAAGTATATTTTCATTCTGTTATATTTTTAATTGCTTCACTTTTTTTTTTTTTTATTGCATGTTGGTTTATTTTATTTTATTGTAGTTATCTTAATTTTATTCACTCTTTCTAGTCTTATCTTTCTTACCATCTAACATGGGGGTTACAATGAAAATTTCATTGACATGTGCAATGACAGTAAAGACTCTTGAATCTTGAATCTTGAATCTTGAATAATTCGCAAAGAATTATTTCCCATAAGAAATGAATGGGGAAATTTCCTCAAATTTCAGCCTTTTTCAATCGTCCGCTGCTTCTCCATACTTTCTCCTAGAGACTTCATTCAAACTTTAAAACGTAGATAATTTTGTCGGCTCAAAATGAACCTCTGCAAATTTTTTGATATCTCTTACGGTTTTCGAGCTATGACCATCTGAAGACCATAAAGTTTCTCAAAAACTGCTCAGAATTTCTCCCCCTAGAGTGGATGACATCATCAGTTAGAGTGACAGAGCCAGTGAGAAATCGCCTGAAATTTTTTTTCTAAAATTGTCGTAAAATCCAAACGGTGAATAGGAGACACATCATTTTTGGATCCTTTTGTAGACAAACCTTTCTTCTCCCGTCAAAGTTCAATTTTAAAGGGTTAGGCAAATCTCTTTCTCTTTAACCTCTGCTCTCATCGGCTCGTCCTTCCTCTTCCTCTTCCTCCAATCTCACCTCTCATTTTCTCTCTTCCTTCTGTCATGTGATCTCACATCATTCACGACCTCCTCTTGTTAACTCTCCTCTCCAGGTGCATCTTTTTTTGTACTTTCTCCTCATTTCTACTCTCACCTTGTTGGTCACCTTGTTGGTCACCTTGTTGGTCACCTTGTTGCCTTGCCTTCCTTCACTCTACCCTCATATTTCTGTTTTTTCTCCTCTTTTCCAAAGTTAACTAGATACCATCTCCTCCTCTCATTTCCCCAGAGCTCTCAGGCACTTTTTCCTCGGACTATTAGCTCCGAGAAAAGCATCATCAGGCAGGAGAGGAAGAGGAGAGAGAGGAAGTGGGTTATGTGGTGGCAATGATTCTTTCTGCATCAGATGCATGCAGTCAGAATCTGCGACATTTATTTTATGTGAAGGACCATCTCCATCCTGAAACACTGTTAACTATTATCTATTGTTTTTTAATTTGACAGCTGTAAATACTTTTAGATATTCAAAGTGTTTTACATGATGCACAAAGCACTGAGAAGTGCCAACACATAGAAACAGTGAAGTAAACAGTTCATAGATTTATAGACAAGCAGCAGCAGATTAAAATCAGTCACATGACACACAAGAAGCCAGTGCAGAGATGTGAGAATTAATGTCATTTTTCAGGTGCTTCAGTCCACGATTACACGATTTCTGATTTCAAAGACGCAGCCGAGAACTCGCAGCTTTCTTCTTCAAACAGTTACTTCAGTTTGATCTGAAGGACATTCGGGCGCATCTGGTCCTCGACTTGTTCCACGCACTTGTGCGGGGAATCTATGGATTGTAGGTGACAGAGTGAGATAATTCCGGGTGTCATCTGCATATTTATGATACTTGATTTTCTTGTTTGCATTATTGGGCCACATGGAAGCTTTGGATTCAGGATTGAGCATCAGGGAACTCTAACTAGAAACACAACGCGGGAAAAAAATACATTCAGCATATTTAAGTGCAACTTTTAACATATTTAGTGCAACTTAAGTGGTTATAATTCAACAGAGATTTAAATAAAAGGAAACATATTGAAAGATCGGTTCGTGTGTCCTCCACAGCAGTACAGCTGAAACAGAAACTGACCTATGGTTGAACATTAATGCTAACTGCTGGTCTCAGGAATCTGTGATGTCAAAGAGGGTCCTCACAAGTCCAGAAAAACAAAATGCATGTGCACGACAAGATGTAATGAAAATAAATCAAATAATTAATTAATTTCACGCACTTCCAGGCGGATATCTCTGATTACAATGTTAAACAAAATGCATGTAAAGCTTGAACCAACGCTGCTGCTCTTAAAGCTTCATTCATTAAATGCCCCCCCTGTTGAACCTGGACCAGTAGCTTTCTGGACATAGTTGGATTTGCTTGCTGCCTCGTTCATTGAACATTCATTAAACTGTTAAACTTTACTCTTGTCTACTCTGTGTGATTGTGGCATTTAGAGTCAGAAAATGCCCTGAAATCATAAGTGTAGCGTGTGCTGCATTCACTGCCGTGTGTTTAATGACTGAAGGTTTCCTGAAACCCCCCCCCATGAAGCCCCACAGACAGAGACAAATCATTTATTCCTCTGAGGATGCGACTTCCTCATAACCTTTTCTCATTTACTTGGACGGAGGCAGTTTGGCTTCCGCTCTCAGCCAAAAAATAAATAGTTGTTTTGAGCATTTGGGGGACGGAGTTTAAGACAGACTGACTGAGTGTGTGTGTGTGTGTGTGTGTGTACGTGTGTGTGTGTGTGTGTGTACGTGTGTCAATGCAAAGCCTGAATCCTCAAAGTAATTACCGAGAGGCGAGATCGAGCAGCCTGTCGTTCTTCTCCTCTGCTCTGAGGATGTGACACCCAAGACATTTAGTCTCCATTCAGTGAAATTAGAAAGTAAAATTCAATTTTCATAGTTTTTGAAGCTTCAGGTGCTGTCATACCCAACCGTACATATAAAACAGTACAAAGACAATATACGTTTGAGCTCATCAGGTTCATTGATTTCTGTAAATATCTGCTGATTCTGGATCTGATGCAGCAACATGTTTCAAACACGTTGTGACAGGAGCAACTAAATACTGGGAAAGATGTGGAACGCTCCAAAAACACCTGTTTGGATCATTCCACAGGTAAACAAGCTGATTGGTAACAGGTGATAGTATCATGATTCCCCCCCCCCCTTCTTCAAAACTTTCCTATGTAGTCTCTGTACATTATATTTGTTTGTGGCTCCAACAATGCTCTTGTTTCCTTGTTTCCTCCTGATGCGGCCTACAATCAATTCCCAGTTGGATTTATTCATTATGTAATTCCTTCACAGAAAAAGAGAAACTCTTTGAACATTGAGAGACGCAAGTAAAACAAGAGATTCAGCCGCTGCTTTATTCATGAGCTACGATGCTCGAGGCCAAACAGAGAACACAAATAACTACAAAAATGTTGTTAGAACTCGTCGGGTCGACAGTTAATTGTACTGAAAGTCTACAGAATTTTAGTTGCATATAAACAAACTCAGAGCTCTCATTAGCTGCGTCTCATTGGCCCTAGAAATGGGCAAATCCTAAATATCGCACTAAAAAAACAGTAATGGAAACACCTACATTTCAAAAATCCTCTCAAATATCGCATTTACACGTCTCCGAGGTCAGCGGACTCCCCGTTTCGGGCCGGCCGCATGCAGTCCGACATAACGTCTTGTTATTTTTGTATTGTATAAATTATAATTGTTTAATTATTGTTTTCTGGATCTCAATCAGTAGCAGACAAAAACACTCCAGCTGCTCCAGCTGTCACGCTGATCAGCTGATCTGTTAAAGACAATCTGAGGCCCGGAGCGTGCATGTGCTTTTTAATTATAGGGCTTTGTGTTACGTTTTACAGACGCACAGCACGCACGCACATCTCGCAGGGCGTACGAGAATTTACGAGAATTTCGGCTGGTTCCCAAAACACGGTTCAACGGAAACACCTGCAAGTTGCATTTGAACTTTGCCAAAATTTCAGAAATATCGCTTTTATTTTGCGAACAGCTGTAATGGAAACGCAGCTGTTGGAAGATCAGGAATGAAAGACCCGCATTCTGGTTTGGAAACAAAACGTAATCAGCAAAGAAGTGACAAGCGATGCTATCATGATGAGGAAAAGACAACCACACCGTCTGACTGGACTGTGTCGGTCTGAGCCAGAGGAGGAGGTGACCAGAGCGAGACGCTGCTTTCTTATTGGACCGACCAGAACGCCGCCCTGTGGAGGAAACATCCACAGCTGCAGGTGGAGTGAGTCTCATATTGTGTGTGACAAGCCTTCCCCTCTCTTGCAGCTCCACAGTAACATTGACACGTGTCGAATGTGTTGGTCAGAACCAAGGTGTGCTTCACGCAGTCGGTCCAATCAGAATCACCGAGAGGTGGACGTGTGTTGGATTGGTTAGCTGGGCGACAGGAGGAATGTGTAGCTCCATGTTTTACACAGTTACAAAGATGGCTTTACTGTAAGCAGATAGTCGATGTTTGGCTACGACCCCCAAAACCACTGATGTGGTCCTGTGACTCCTAGCAATGCAGCTTTCAGCCTCTTCCAGGGCCTTTTCACACCTGAGGGTCCAAACCCAGGTCCACGTTTGTGAGGTTGTGAGCATTTGATCCAGTTAGTTTTGGTTGCATTTAAGCTTCCAGAACTAAGAACTCAAACTGCAACCGAAGGCTGCCCACATTCCTTTCATTGCTGCGATCATCTTTTTCTACATACATCAAATTTAAAAAATACTGAACGGACTCGGACGATCTAAGTCTGTGCCCCCCCCGCAGCCAAAGTTAGCAACTAGCTGCTAAAGAAAGAGGATCATCCAGCAGCCAAACAGCCAATTATTTCTTTTCTCAGGTGTTCTTGGAGACCAAACCATCGAATCAGTGGGTGAGTAGTAAATGCAAACAGAGTTCAAAACATCTGTCTCACGGCAATTTTGTTCCACTGAGTCATAAAACTCTTGTTTCAAATCATTCAACTGATTTAACAAGTTTCAGAAATAAAGATTTAGTCGACTTGGTTTTGGATGCGAGCGAACGTCTTTTCTCTTGCACCACTTTTTCAGGTTCTGGAGCCACAGTGCAGATAATACTGAGCTCTGGTCTGTTCTGTGTCAGTTCTCCCTCACAGCGTCTGCACATCATCTCTTTGCTCTGAAGTTATTGTGCATCAAAAGGAAATGT
Source organism: Chelmon rostratus (assembly GCF_017976325.1). NCBI lineage: Eukaryota > Metazoa > Chordata > Actinopteri > Chaetodontiformes > Chaetodontidae > Chelmon > Chelmon rostratus. The sequence continues at coordinate 28,502,522 of NC_055667.1, read as the reverse complement.
GGCACTTCCCTCTCAGAGCACATACAAATACAGCTGAAGATCTTCTGTACTCTCAGTCAATTCAAGGTGTCGCTCCATAACTGAGTTTGTGCTGTATAAGGAACCGCTGTAATAGTTCTTTGAATGGCTCTCCTGGTGCAGCGACATGATGGCTATTTTATGAGCTAAGGTAATTGGCATGTTGTCTTTCCAAAGGTTCTCCCTCCCACAGGTGAGACTTCCCTTCTGTTCACTTGTCAACAATAGAAACTACAAACAAGGCAACTATTCACTTCACAAAAGTGTCATCATGAACTGTGACTCCGCTGTATCTAAAAATCACAATAACCAGCATGACCACATTATTATTATTATTATTATTATTGCTGTTTATTATTATTATTATTATTATTATATGTGATAAAAGTGTGAGTCATTTCCTTTTCAATGTAAAAGAAACAACTTTTAATTTTACTCCTTCATGAATCTTTTCGTACATTTTCTCTGAAACTGAAAAAATATTCTGATTCATGAACCGATGGAGGTTGGCGGTGCCGTCCAGTCAACCACAGAATACTCAGACTGAACTGCCATGCTGTTTCATGTTGTTATTCGTCTTGATATCGTGTTCATGTCAGTGGATTTCTGTTTGGGGGGGTCATGGCTGACGCATCCAGCCCAAAAACATGTTTTTTTCAAACAGCAACTGACTGGAAACCTGCAGCTACTGGTTTGCTTTTTGGTCTCTAAATAAACACGACATTAATATGACCATCACAGTTAAAGAACAACCAGCATCATTCATCTGCAGGCTGTTTAGCTGCTGAATGCTCCACTGTGTTCACCTGATCTCTAACTGTGTCTGTCCGCCTTCTGGTGTCGAGCAGGTCGAGTTCGAGCAGCTGAACACACCGTGAAAGCAGTGACCCTGACAGGAAGACGATTCAGGTGATTATTCTCTGTAGAGTCAACAGCTTTTGATGTGGGAGATGTGGTCCATGGACACAGGCAGGACCAGCGGCACCCCCCCCCCCCCTTTTCTAAACCTGACCCAAAGCTTTAATTTGAGAAGAATAGAGCTATTTATTGTTCAGAGAGCATCATTATTATTTTGACAATAGAAAATGGTTCATTCAAAGAGTTTTCATATCAATCATGAAACCTTGATATTTTTTTTCATAAAAATGACAGAATCAAAAGCCATGAGGCCCTGAATAATGGAAAATCCAGGGGAAGCATTTGGCTCACTGGCTGTGTGGAGGCATCCACAGGTATTTGCAGCGGGGGGAGGATCACCTGCCCAGTGCCCACAGAGCTTCGTCCTCCTCCACAGCTCGATCTCCTGGAAGGCAGACGCACAGCAGCCTCGTGGGTTCAGTTCAGCATCAAACTGCAAGCTGTCATCAGTTTATGTTAAGTTTAGTCTTCTATCTTATGTGTGTAATGATTGGCCGCTGGCTCCTCCATCATAAGCTCACTGTGTGTGAGTGGGTGCGCTTGCTGTGCTCACCCACTGTCATGACGCCGTTTTTTTGTTAAGTTTCCCATTGTGTGCTGTCTTTGCCTGTTTTTTGTCACGTCCTGTTTTATTTTGAAGGTTCATGTTATGTTTCTTGGTTTACTTTACTTCCTGTGTTTTCCAGCCCTTGTGATTGTCTGATTGTTTCCACCTATGTGTCATTAGTGATCCCTCCTTGTGTATATAAGTCTGTGTCTTTCCCCCCAGTCTTTGTCGGGTCGTTGTCTGTGATACCTTGTTGTCCACGTTCCCTTGCCATAGCCAGAGCCATAGTCACAGCCCTGTAAGTGAGTGTTCTTTGTTCATGTCCGCGCCGTGATTTGATTGTCTCATTGGTTTGTCTTTGTCTTTTATTTGCCAGAGTAAGTTTGTTTCTTGTCTTTGTTCCTGTTTATGTCTTGTTTTATGTTAGTCTTCCACCGTCCTTAGTGTCGTCTGCGTTTCCCTTGTTAGTTGAGTTCCAGGCCAAAGTCCGTTCATGAGTGTTATTTGTTGGTAGCTTTAATAACCTAGTTTCTGTTTTCTTTTCATAGTTCATAGCTTTGCCGAATTGCTCGTTGTTAAAAGTGATTTTCTGTTTGATTTCTTTTGTTATTTAGATTCTTGTTCCTCTGTTTTCCAGGAGTGTATTTTAAGTTGTTAGTTTTTCATATCCAGTTCTTTCAGTTGGTCAGTTCCGTTTTCATAGCCTTTGTGTTTTCCTCCTTCGGGGGCGTTTTCTGTTCTTTATCTTATTCGTTAATAGTTATTCATAGTCTTGTCCCGAGCTCTAATGTGTCTTGTGTTCATGTGTTGTCATTCCTTGTGTTGCGTCGTTGTTGTGTGAACTCTGTTACCCTGGTGTGTCGATAGTTGTCTTGGGTTTTCGTGTCTTGTGTTAAATAAATTTATATATTTTGAATCTACGCCCCGTGACTGCATTTGGATTCTACCCCTTAGTTCCCCTAAGTCCCCACTTTTCTGACACCCACACAGCTGAGATTTCCTCCTTTATTCACACCTTTTTGTGTTTCAGTGTGATATTTTGCCCTCCTCTTTACACTGAGTATCGTCCCCGCTGCTGTGCAGGTATGTTCTGCGTGGAGAGAGTAATGTTTTCACCCTGAGCTTTCAGACAGCACAGCTTATGTTCCTCTTCATCGTCTTCATCCGGTCCGTTCACTCCTGGATGTCCGTGATGCTGCTGGCTTTGGTTCCTGAGCTGCAGCTGCAGAGCCGCTAACGTTAGCGTCCTACCTTTTAACCGTGTGTCCCTCACTAGCCTTCTCCTCCTCCTCCTCTCTTCACTCAGGTTTCTCCCTCTTTCTCTTTGGCTGATCTGCATCTTCGTCCCCTGGGAGATTCAGCCCCTCCCCTCCTCTCCCTCTCTCTCGAGGGTCTCAGGACAGAGGGAATCGTTTGCTGTACAAATTGCGAAGCCCACTGAGGGACGCTGAGATTTGTGATATCAGGCTACATAAATAAAATTGACACGTTTAGCTCAAATGCTATCATTGAGACGATATCATTGTTGTCATGTCGATGATTTGGGGGTTTTGTTGATTTAATAGAGCGAAGGTGACGGATTGTAACCAGCTGACTGAATAATTCATCGCTGATCGATGGTGACCATCATGTGGCCTGAGGCGCTCGTTCAGAGAGAATAATGGGCACCGAGGCGAGGCTGTTACTGGAGATGGATCTAATGAAAGAGTTATTGCAGAGACCATTTCTACGCGGCGTGGGTGGATGACAGGAAGAGCGGAGCTGAGATGTTTGACTCACACAGAGCAGCTCTGAGAAAAGAGGACGAACACAAAGTAATTATGACGGCAGAGATGCAGCTGATCACATTTTTCATTTTCTAATTATTTTTCAAATTTGTTTCCTGGCATCTCAATCTGATTCCCTAATGGAGCCGTCTGTGGTGCCTCTCACTCCTGCATCCCTCCAGGTGATGGCCAGGTGTCTCCTGCCATAGCTGTACCTGGAATAACAGCTCCATCTGATCTGGGTGCTGTTCGTTGCTTTGGTTGTTCTCTGAATCAAACAAGTCTACAATTAAAAAATAAGCAGTGCTTTATATATTTTAGACTGTAAAGTTGTGATGCTTAATTTTACCGGCCAGTTTAAATCACGGTGACTCTCAGAGGTGCAGGTAGTACTCCACAGTGTAGAAATACTCTGTTACAGGCAAAAGTCCTGCATTCATAGTTTCGTAAAGTGCTGTGACTAAAAGTACAAAAGTGACATCAAAATATACTTAAAATACTTAAAGTAAAACTACTCATGATGGAAAATGGAGCATTTCATTTGATATGTTATTGTATTATACTTACTGACATCAAGCCCGTCAACGGGGGGACATCAACCGGGTATGTTGTCCCGGGCCTCAGGACCATAGGGGCCCCTGAATGACCCTTAATTTATTTTACTTTACGTTCACATATTTCTTTTTAATTAAATCATTGCCTGATGAATTCAATATTATTTTCTACTCAACATATACTTAAAAACTTTAACATATTAAATATTTCAAATATATATATTTTCCTTTTGTTGCACAACACCCCTACCCCCCGTCTTAGCAGAGAATGGTTTGACCCCGCTCTCTTAAGGCTACGCTACATACGTGCCCTGAAGCAGGAAATTTACGTAAATCTGTCATTGTTATAAACTCTAAACATGGCAGGTCATCATAGATCGGGTGCGCAGAAAAGAAAAGAAAAAAGAAAAAGAGAGGAAGATCGTAGAGGTGAACGAGAAAAATAAGTTTTTAAAAGGGGGACAAGAAGCCAGAGAATTAGGGCTAGAGTTGGGGGCCCTATGTTGGTCTCTTGTCCCCGGGCCCCAGCAAGTCTGTTTACAGCCCTGCTGACATACCGTCACTGTGACGATGCGGCAGGTGAAGCGAGGGACCGTCGGTGCAGTCGTACCTGTGGCGTGCAGCCTACAGGCTCATGTTTACAGGTCACACTCGCTGGATTTGGGATGAAGGAAGGCTTGTTGTTCTTTGCCAGCGGCGGGCTCGGCCTCAGGGTGGAGGGGGATGTGTTTCGTCATTAATGAGCGTCAGGGTCTTCCTGCGTGCAGCTGTGCTCTAAAGGTCGTCTCGTGTCTTCTGTTGGCTGCCTGCTATCTTCCCCGCTGTCCTAACAACCCTGGTCATCTTATTTCTGTTTACTAAATTACTCGTACGAGATAGAGAGCAACATCTCTATCAGTCAGACATTCAAGACTGACCCCACACCCCGTATTCTACAATAGAACATCACACTTTATTTTATTTTGTTAGTCTGAAGTAGCTCATCCTCAGGGCGATGAGTTAAAGTAGTGGAGTAAAGAGTAAAATATTTTCCTCTGAGCTGTAGTGGAGTAGAACAATAAAGCGTCAGAATATGGAAATACTCCAGCAAAGTTCAAGTTCCTTTAGAGCGTCAAATACAGACTCACAAGGTGCCCATACCTAAATGTGTAAAAGCCTCCCCCTCCAGCTGTAAATACACTGCTTGATATATACTCTTATATGAGTATACGACTAAAAGATGTCATGACCCGTGCTCTGCACGCTGGTTTTTTGTTAAGTTTCCCATTGTGTGTTGTCTTTGTCTGGTTGTTGTTACATCCTGTTTTATTTTGAAGGTCTATGTTATGTTTCTTGGTTTACTTTACTTCCTGTGTTTTCCCTCCCTTGTGATTGTCTGATTGTTTCCACCTGTGTGTCATTAGTGATCCCTCCTTGTGTATTTAAGTCTCTGTCGTTGTTGGGTCGTTGTCTGTGGTTATGGTTATGGCTATAGAAACGTAGATGGCAAGATAGCACAGTCATAGTCATAGTCATAGTCATAGTCTTAGCCTTAGCCCCAGCCCCCATAGTGTGTGTTTGTCGTTGTGATTTCTTTGTCATGTCCGTGTCTCGGTTCATGTCTGTGTTACCTCTTGGTTTGTCTGTGTTCATGTCCGTGCCGTGTTCCTTGTGAGTTTTCCTTTTCTTATATTTGTAGAGTCAAGCTTTGTTTTGTTTTTGCTAGTTATAGCTGAATTTCATTCCTTTGTTAGATTGTTCCTTGGTTGTGTTTTATTTAATAGTTGTGTTATTTTCCTCCGAGTTTTCAGGAAGTGATTTTTGTTTCTGTTGTTTTGTTAGTTAAGTTCAAGGTCTTTCATAGTTTGTTTTTTCCTCCTTCGGGACGTTTTCTGTTCTTTATGTTAGTCATTGATAATTTGTTCTAGTCTTGTCTTTGTCTACAGTCCTGCCATGTTTTGTGTTAGTGAGTTTCTTGTGTTGTCTTAGTCTTTCCCCCGCTCCGTAGTTTGTGTGATCTGTGTTTATTCATTGTTTCCCTGTGTTGCCTTCGTTGTGTATATATAGCCCTTGTCCCTAGTGTGTGTGTGTGTGTGTGTGTGTGTGTGTGTTAATCATAGTTCCCTTAGTTGTGTTTCCTCATTGTGATTAATAAAATTATTTATTTTGAACCAAGCACCCCACGAGTCTGCATCTGGGTTCTACCCATAGCTCCCATAGTTCCCCTTAGTCCCCAACTTCCTGACAAAAGATATACTATGAAAACAGTACTTGAGTAGATATACTTAGTTACTTTCCAGGACTACAGAGATATGAATTCACTTAAAGTAAATGAAACATCTGAAACTGTCTAAATAAAGTTTTATCTTTTCTTATCTTATCTAAAACAGCAGACTCTGCTTCAATGACCGAATACCTCAAGAAGAATAGATTACAGTTGTATCTGCATCTATGGCAGCAAAGTTTTACCTCCCCCACAGACCCACAGTACTTCTGACTCGTACCGTGAACGAGTGCGAGGGCCCACGGCTACATTCAGCAGTTAATGAACTGGTACTCAGCAAGGCCTCTGACTGAGCACAGCACATATACGAGTATGACTGACTGAATTTCAAGCTCTGAGCTGATGAGGTTTGAAGAGGACGGTAATATGTCAATGCATTCAGTAACAGTAATGCATCATTTGTTTTGCTCCCAGAATGAGTGCACAGAAACTAAATTCACCGTCAGTTCATTGCAACTGAGTCAACCTTGCAACAGAGAGGAGGAGCTCACCTTACAAGACAGAACATGCTTTCAGCACAGACACTCCGCCAATTAGAAAGCAGCTTCGGGCACAGGGACGCCAGGTTCGGTGGATTAGTGCTAAAGCTGAAAGATGCAATTAGTGATGAGGAGCCCCCCTGATTGTGCAGCGGTGCGTTCGAGGACTCGCTGGAGTCTAATTTTGAATGCACTTTGAGATGATGATGTCAAGAAAAAACCGGCACATAACTCTCAGGACACAGTCTTAGTCAACCAGGAAGTGAGTGTTTGGTTTGAGAAATGCTGAGGCTGTAGGGGCCACGGCGTGTGATTACTCAGACGGGAAATGTTAACGAACGAAATCTCTTCATCTTGTTTCTCACTGCCTGATTGTTAGCAGGACGCCTGTTGCCACTGTAACAGAGTTAAAAACAACCTTCTTCATGAGTGTCTTCAAAATGTATTTGCTTGCCCTGTACATAGTTTTGGAGCCACCTGGTGGATTAATCGTGTAACTGCACTGACAGGGTTTCGTCATGCGCACTGTCGTTGACTCGGCAAAAAGGAAATATATCCGGGCTGGAGGTGGGGGCATGTGAGCGATGTTGCGATCGTTAATTCTTCTGTCCGTGACATTCACTATGACTGTGGACAATACTAGCATGTAGTGTGAAAGTTAGAGGCCATTCGTCCTCACTGTTACACCACAGCAACATGAAATAAGATAACTGTCGACAGCAGATGGCTATCTAAATATTAGCTAACTCAATATTTCACGTTCAGTTAAGTCGCATTTTAACACAGCAGGGAAACTTTAATAAACTGAACCATCTTGAAGATCCACACCTGCAGATGTGGTTTAATACTACAGGTCCCAGATTTCAGGGGGAAGCAACACAAAAGTCAAGCAATAACTGCTGTTTTTCCATCATTCTTCTAGTTTTCTGCTGCACACAGCACGAGTTTGCCGACAGCAGGGCAGAGTGAAAGGACTT